>NC_058130.1:659660578-659720813 GCF_016433145.1 Gracilinanus agilis
TTTTTCTTTTTGGATGCAGAGGGCAAACCCAAGAAAAATTGGAATAGTTTCAAAGAAGTAAATGACTTGATGTCCAAAAATTTTCATGAGTGGTGTTTGCTTCCTCATCCTTGAAGGTCTTCAAACAGGATCTTAATGGCCCCTTCTTGGTAATTTGATCATTTAGATTCCTTTAGGAAAGTATAAATGAGAAAATAAAACTATAGAATTTCATTCTAAATTATAAAATTTTGTCATCTTTTATTCTTTGGTGTTTTTTATTTAATTATATTTAATTTATTTAATTATATAATTATAATTATATACATGGTATATAATTATAATTAAATAAAAATTAATTTTATTTAATTATAGAGGAACAATAAAAGAACCTGAACAAAATATATAATCAAGTACACACATGTTAGGAAGTAGATGAGAAATGATATGTAGAATTCTATTTTATTCAACTTTTAGCTAAGGAAAGCCCTATCATATTCAGTAGATTACTAGGAGTGAAATTATGAAAAGCCATGGACAGAAGTCAAACAACATAGGTAAATATGGATGGGTTTCTATCATCATCATTGGAGGGAACTCTTAAATTGCTGGGATGACAGATTCATTTGAATTTGACTCCATATGTTGTAAGGGTTAAATGAGGAGTTTTGACAAAATAAGACAGTAGCTTTTAATAACTTAACTTTTAATGAGAACATATTAAAGTTGTAAAATAATAGTATCCCTTTACTTCAGAGAAAATAAAACTAGCAGCTTTTAAGAATTAACAACTTAGTTTTATTAAAATAGATATAGTAAAAGAATATAGTAAAATGAATATAGTAAAGGAGAAAAATATAGGAAAGAGGTAGAGAAAGAAATTGCCTAATACCTAACTAGCTACCCTATAACTACCTATAACTGCCTATAACTGCCATTAGATAAAGTCCTGTTGATCACCCTTCAGCTCAGCTCACCAGGCAGAACCAATATCTATCAATCTATCAATCTATCTATCTATCTATCTATCTTTCTATCTCACAACCACCAACTAACAACCAACAACCAACCAACAACTAATCACCAAAAAAGGTCAAAAAGCCCTCTCAGTCCTCACACTGGCTTTTTATATCCCCTTCTTACCTTACTTACTGTCTCTACTGATTTCTACTGGTTTATTCCTGGTTTCTACTTCCTTTCACTGTCAGCTGGTATATCTTTACACATGGCTATGGTAAAAGGACCTCCAGGTCCACAGTTAAATTAGAGAAAGGGATTAAGAATTCCCTTTTACAATGTATTTTGGTTTTATGCTTATTTCACTTTTCAGTAATAACTGTTTTCAGTTCCTTCTCTATATTATTTACATCCATCTTGAGCTGTAAGAAGATGCCTTTATATTTTCATATAATCTATGAAGATAATAAATAGCTATAATTCATGTACCTCTTTAAGGCTGGCAAAATATTTTACAAATATCTTCTTGTTTTATCCCCAAAACAACCTTAAAAGATAGGTGTCATTATTTTCCCTATTTTACAGATGAGGAAACTGAAGGAAATAGTTTAAGTGACTTGCCAAGTATCAGTAAAATTCTGCAGCTAAATTTAAACTCTAGAGTCCTGACTCCAGGTCCAGTGAACTTTCAAAGAGAATATACTGACATGATTAGCAATTAAAACTCTGATAAGCTATTTGAATAAAAAAATATAGAAAGAGAAATATACACATAGAGAGAGATATAGAGATGAAGATCAATATATAGAGCTATATACATATACATAGATATGGATATATACATAGAGATAGATATGGATAGATAAGAGATCCTTAAAGAAATATTGAATGCGAGTATAAACTTAAATATTAAGATATTTTATGTCTATAGCTAAGTTCTTTTTAGCAGAAAGGCTAAATTGCTTTTTTTCAATAACTAAACAGCTGCATACCTAAAATTGACATAGACCAGTGATGGTGAACCTATGGTACATGTGCCATAAAGGACACACAAGGCCCTCTCTGTGGGCATGCCTGCAGTTTTTTTTAATAGAAAGCCAGAGAGAATTGGGAGGGAGCTGTTACCTTCTCCTTCTCCATGCACCTGAGGGCATTCCTTACTTCACCAGCTCCTCTAACCAGCAGCCCAATGTGAGTGCTTCCTCACACAGCACAGGGTATAGCACAGATGGCAGCTTATTGAGTTGGTGGTGAAGGTAATTCCTATGGTATGGTTGGAGAGGATGTAGATTTGAGGGAAGCATAGCTCACAGAGTGACGCATAGCTAGAGGGAAGCAGAGCTGGAGGGGTTTGGAGTGCTCAGGTCACTCTCCTCCCTTACTCCATATGCACCTCTCATCACCTGACCCCCTGCCCAACAACCCAATGGGAGTGCTTCCTCCCTCCCCTGTTTGGGGTAAGTGAGGTAATAAAGGACCAGGAGGGCAGGGGGAGGAGTATGTCACTTGGTTTCTGGGAGGGGCATGGCATTCAATCTCTGGGGACTGGGGTGGGCACAGCACTCAGTTTCAGGGGCGGGGGCAGGACCCTGCACTCAATCTCTGGAAGGTTCACCATCAGTGACATAGACTTTCCCTTGTTTTCCAATCTGAGCTACTATCTGCGGTTAGCTCCAAATCTGACTTGTACAGCTTTTCAACTAAAGCAATCAGTCCTGATATGGAGGGTGATAGATGTAGACTCCTGCCCAATATAATAATGTATCTAATAAGTATCCCACCTTTGATATGTCTTATTACACCTCCAGTATGATTATGTCCAAAATGTTGGTAAGTTACACTCAGACTGTTCCTGGATGCACTTGGCCCAACTACCAGTCATGGGACCTATTTTATCCAATTAAATAATGTTAGAAACAGTATCAAGACATTTGTCATTTATAATCCCTTTCTTACTACTATAAAAATAAGTTCTGTAAACCACACTATTGTTTCTGAATATTGAAGAGTCAAATGACCCAATTTTTTTTGCAATTTCTAAATTTGCAAACAAATCATTATATTCAGAATTTTGAACCTCAGATGATTTCTATTTCTTAAAAAAATCAATCATTGATGACCCAAATAAGACTGATGAATTGACTCTGGCCTGCCATCCCATCTGTCTTCAGGGAAATTCTCTGAAGGTTCTTTGAGGGATTTTTCCAAGAAAGACAACCTTGGATAGTTGGAGTCTTATCAACCTCAAATCCATATTTTTCCAAGTGAAGATAAGCCTCCACTTTACTGGAAATTATTTAGGTAAGCCTCCACTTCAGTGCCCTTTATTTTGTTGAACCCAAAGTGTTTCTACTTTAAAAACCACTGCAATAAATGTTTTAAGTCTATAACATATTAATTTTCAAATAGCATCCTTAAACACTAAAATAGCACTCAACTGTCACTTTTATTCATTCTAATACCAAATGGTTTTTTCTAGAAGAACCACTGACAATAGCAGAAAAAGAGATATGTAAGAAGGACAAGAAAAAATAATAAAGAACAAAAAATGCCAAATTAATAACAATATTGTTTCTCATGATAATAACATTTTGAGGTTTACAGATTGCTTTATAAATGTCATTCAATTTTAACCATACAGCAACTCTAGTAGATAAATGCTACACACACACACACACACACACACACACACACACACACACACACACACACACACATATATAATATAAATCTTATATATGAGGAACCTGAGCAGGAATTGGTTAGTAATGTGCTCAAGATACCATTTAATAAGTGACTGAAGCTGAATTTGAATTCAGTTCTTTATGACACTGGATCCAGGACTTTATTCACAACATCACTAGATAGAAACATAGCTAGATATGCATATCTATCTATCTATCTATCTATCTATATATATATATCTATCATCTATCTATCTATCCATTATCTATCTATCTGTGTGTATTATGCATAAATATATACATACACACACACACATATATATATATATGCATATATATATATATATATAAAATATGTGGGTATATGTATGTATATTACTGAAAACACTCTTTGGAAAAGATTGCTTGCTGCAGCCCAGGTTTCCAATGTTCACTTGAATTTCTGTAAAACTTAACCTTGTTATTTAAAATGTTTTAAATTATTTTATTATTTGATTCTCACAACAACCCTGTGAAATATATGCTATTTTAATTTCACTTTTATATTTGGAAGATAAATCTAATAACTTAAGACAGGGTTTCTCAGCTAGTATATGTACAAAGAAATATTGAAAGATAATTCTTCCTGATTCCAATGTCAAAAACTTTATGTAATATGCCACCTAGCACCCATTCATTTGAAATCAAAAGGCAAAAATATGAAGCTTTAGAACAAGGATCAAAGAAGAAAAAACAATGTCTTATCTAAAGAATGGTATGGCAAAGGACAGAAGTGGTCTAGTGTTATACAACATTTAGAACAACAAATTCTGAGACATGTAACTATATGTCTGATTAGAAGTTAAAATTGTTGAGAGAACCAGACTTAAAAGGCTGAAATCTGTCAAGTAGTCATTTATAAAGCTTGACATTCTTATCTTCATCTTTCCTATATCTTTCCTATTCTATCCATTGTAATCAAATGTAGGTAATTGAATTAATCAAAACATGAATTAATTATTAAAATTCTATCAATGCATTCATTATTGGTAATCATGACTCTGAAGGTTGGTGTCAGATTCACTCCTATACTTTGAACTATATCTGATTTTACAGTTGCAGACTCTATTTGGGGAACATTCTTAGTTTATATGTATAAATTTATATACATATAAACTAAGAATGTTTATATATATATAAGAATGTATAAAATAAGAAACTAAGAAAAAATGGTCTTAATTAATGGAGAAATTATATAATTTTCCTATTTAAACTTGTGAATTTTCTACTCTCAAATATGTTGTTTTAATATCCAACATTTGTTTATGTTATCTGTCCTTTTCATTAATGTGTACCTTGCTGTGGTCATGTTACAATCTCTCTGATTTTCATTACTATTGCAATTACTATTATTTTATATTGTAGAATGAAAATTGTATTGGAGTCAGGAGCCCTAGAATCAACACCAAACTCTTACATTAAGTAAAAGTATAAGCATCAAAATATAACTTTAAATCTCTGATAGTAATTTCTCTTATCTGTAAAATGTAACTAATAACATTTTCACTAATTCAGAGGGTTTTAAAAAAGAAAATTAACAATTCTCTATCTTGAGAATGTTTTACTTTTTGATTATGATAAATGGGAAAAATTAGTTCATTGTTCCAAAACTCATAAAAGTGATGAAAGCAACATAATATGTCAGAATAAATATGAAAGAATGACAGAATATTTTAAGAAGAAACTCATGTATATTAAATCCCCAAAATATCTAATGTTTTTAAGAAATACTAAGGACCATTAATAATGGGCAATGAAAGATGAGGTTTAAAAATGGAATATGTATGCTTCATTGTATGAGTAATAAGGAAAGGTTGACAAAGAAAGCCACTATTATTTTACTAAGCATATTTTCATACTTTCTTTCCTAAGAAGAATGTTTTTAGATTGAAAGGTATAGAAGAAATATGATTAAAAGGAAATTGCTCCCCAAGAAAAGTAAGGTGTTTTTTAAGGGAAAATGAAATCTCCTTTAATGAGTTCAAGACTCAAATCATACATCCCAGGGTATTGAAGGAACTAATGGATAGGATTACTCAGAAATACCAGAAAATAGTGGCTGGCACCTTGTCAGGTATGTTGGAGTAAGTATTCCATTTTTATAAAAGTTATGCTAGAAGGTTTCTTAGTTCTCTTCCAACTTTAAAACTCTGTGATTCTGTGATATTGAGGTATAAAAGATGTATCAAACCTGCAGGTAATAAATATAGTTAGTGGTTTCATAAAATATTGTTCAAAACACTTAAGAAACTTTTTAGCCTTTTGACCTACAAGTGAGGGAATTTAATTATGATTTCTTGCAAAATTCAAGGGCATACAATTTATTTGACTGCCATAACAATTTTTCTGAGAAATGGACCTTATCACATCATTCATGTACTCAAAACTCATATGTGTTTTCATATTTCTTTGTAGAGTAAAATACATATTGCTTTGCCTAGGATTTAAGGTCCTTTGGATTTTGGAACCATCATTCTTCTTTCTCTCTCTAAGTCTCTCTTTCTCTGTCTCTTCATCTCTGTCTCTCTTATCACATAATAATATTTTTGTTCTCCATATTACAACACTCAACCACATTCTGTTCCTTACATTCATAATATATGGTTTCTAGCCACTATGCCTTACTTTATACTATCCAGTAGGCCCAGAAGTTCATCCTCCTTCCTCTTTGTCTACTCCAGTGCAATCTTTCAAACATTTAATAGGTAAAGAATATATACTGCATACTTTGCTGTGCTTGAATTTAAACCTATCCTTTAAGCTCAATTGAAATACCACTTCATCTAAGAAGTTTTCCTTATATCCAACATCAATAGTAATTTCCCTGTTTATAGCTCACATTATAGTTTGCCAAGTTTTTACTGTTTGTATGCTTAATTATGTATATTATAACTATGTGCATTGATGCCATTTCCCTATTCCTACTATACACTAAGATGCTTTATCATAAATTTGTTCTCATACTAGTGTTTTCTCCATCTTTGATGTACTACTGTATTTTATTAAAGAATGGATAGTGAACTCTTAGAATGAGAAGACAAACCAAAGAAACCTTATTTTTCCTGCTATGGTTTCATTTTAAGTTTTTAGACAGCACAATGCATAAAAAGCTATCTTACCTCTAACATATAACATCCATGTTAATCCACACAATTCACTTGCCCTATCAGTGTCCTCCATAATTCTAAGACCATATGTAGAAATGAAGGTGCTGACCTGCAATTGTAAATAGGGCTTCCTTATCTGGGATTTTCCTAAAATTACACATTTTCTATCCCTACTAAACTGTATGACAAACAGAAACTATAGATTTCTAAAAAGGTAGTGATAAAAATTTTCATTATATTCTCAATAAGAAAAAGGAACATAATAGGGATCATAGGTACATTTGGCCAAGATAGTATAGATTAATTGATGGATGTCAATATGCAGGAAAAATCTATGCCTTTATTCCCTTACAATACTTCAGTTCAACATTTTCATCTGTGACTGAAATAAAAAATACAAATGCCATGTCTATAATATTTGCAAGTAACTAGAACTTGGGAGGAATACTTAATCTACAAGATGACAGAATTATGAAGTAAGAAATTTAGCACAGATTGAAGAAGAAAATATATATGATTAATGTAATAGTAACAGATCTAAAGTCACTATTAAAGCATAAAATATCTGAAGTACCAAAGGAGAAGACATGGCTAGACAAAGCATGCATGTAAATATATCTTGAGCAAATTAATAACCTCAAAACTCAACGTACAAGAATAGTTATTTTGATCTCTGGTTCAGTGATAAAAACAATTGTTAACCTAATCATTTCCCTAATTTTGTAATATCTAGATTGTTTTGTCTTTAAATTATTTTGATTTTTTAGGCTGTGTATATATGCAAAGAGTCCTACTAGATAATTAAGATGACAACAACAACAATAGTTCATATCAATATGATAATTATAATAATTGATTTCATTTATATAAATTTGAGATTTGTAATGCTGAATATTTTTATCATACTGTAAATTCACAATGGCACTGTTAGTTACTATCCAAGATATTATTTTAAAGATGAGAAAACAAAGTACAGAGTTGTTAAATGACTATTACATGACCAAACTTTTGAAAATAGCTGAAGACTATGTCTAAAAAAATAAATCTCTGCTACCCCCAAGTCCAATTTGCTATTCATGACACAACAATGCAATTAATGTTGTTATTTTAGAATATTTTTATTAAATAATTTCTGATGTATATTCCAGTGGGAAAATAGAGAGGGTACTGGTCCTAATGAAAGAAAATAAAAAAGAAAAAAATTGTGATTGGACTTCATCTTCAGTGTTCCTTCTTTTATGCCATAGTACCTCTAAATTATTTGATGTAGGGTAATTCAATCCAAAAATATAACTAAATATTAACAATCCTTTGCTACATATGGGTAGGCATAAATAAAACACACATATGCACATTTCACTGTATCTTAAAATTTGGTAGTAGGTTCTCAGTGTCTAGCTAGGGAATTCTTTCATAATTTATTTACATTTCTCATTTTATCAAACCCTGATTTATATAATCTCATTATTTTTGAAACTACATGTCCAGTATGTTTCATTGACCTCTGTCAAAGGCCTGGCCTATGTTTTCCTTTAGGCCCTTTTTTAAAATTAATTTTCTGGCTTCTTATATCTCCCAATGCCTTGAATTAAAGCCTTTTGCTGGTAGACGACATTTTTAACGGATAAGATAAAATGCAATAAGTCTACCTTTCTTTCAATTATGAACTTCAAATACAGTTGATTTGTATATCGTTTTATATACTTTTCTCCATATATCCAAAGCATTGATTGAATTTATAATTTTTTCAAGTACAATGTGTAAAATTTGACAAACAGTAAAATATAAATGAGCTAACAGAAAGATCCCAATGACCTGTAGTCATTTTAATTTGTCATTGCTTTACTTTCAAAGGAGTCATTACAGTGATTGCACTTATTTATTTGGTCTTCAAGAAGTCTGTGTTTCTTTTCAAAATTTCATCTACGAGATGCCAAACTTTCCTTAAATTAATTTCTCTGATATTTTCTTATACAAATTGTCAAATTTCTGTTTCTTTCAGCAACCAAACAGTTTACATATAGAAGAAGTAGCACATTGCAGCTATAATTCCCATTACATGTATCACTGATAGAAATTTTGGACATTTGGAGAAGTTCCCTTCACTGCCATTCTTAAATAAAAGACTAATAAGATTCAAAGGATTTTTCTAAGGTACCAATTGGAATATATGGCCTATAAAGTTTCTTCCATATTGAAAAGCCAATAATTTCAGGGTATTACTTTTAGATGATAGAATTAAAGAAGGCAATACAGAGAAAATCAATATTGAAATAGTCCCTTAAAGATTAAAAATATGGAGTATCAATAAATGGAAATTATGATGTTAGAATATTTAAAGCATGCAGAAAGTTTGTGGAAAGGTATGGAAATGAGAAAGCTGTGGACATTAGAGAAAAAATAGTTCAATTTGATTGAAATGAAGAGTAATCAGGTAATTCAAGGAAAAATACTAATTATAGATCTCATTTATATAAAAATATTAGGATTATGAATTACTTTCTTCATAGCAACTCTATAATATAGGTAGTATAATATTATTCTCACTGAAAAATGAGAAAAATTAGGCACAGAGAGTATAATTGATTTTCATCTTAATGCACTATAAACAACTTCCAGAACAAAGACTCAAACCAAAATCTCATGATTATGATATTCTTTTTAATATTCATTGGATCAAGGATGAAGACTTCCTTGGGTGATCAATAGTATTTGAAAACTTTTGAAGGATTTTAAGTAGGAGTGATGCAATTAGAAATGTGGATTAACTTGGAAATGGTGTGTAGTCTTACAAACCTAGAAGTAAAAATACTCTGGGGGATAAAAGCCCCTTTGTGATTATAAAAAAGGTAAGATTATCTGAATAAGTGAACTAGTAGTAGGCAGTTCAAAGATATAAAATATATTCTGGGGAAATTATTCTCAGAATATTGGTTGAGAAGATGGTTGTAAGAGTATTTTTAAATATCTCAGGTTTTGAATATGAGCATGTAAGAGATTTTGGTACTACTAATAGCAAAAAAAAAGCATAATTGGCCATATCAATAACAACATTAACGGAAATCACATTATTATCTTAATAGATAATGAAAAATCCTCAGACAAAATGAAATATCCAATCTCATTAAAATCACAAGATAACATAAGAATAAATGGACCATTTCTTAAAATGATAACTAGGATCTAACTAAAACCATCAGCAAGTATCATCAGCAATGAGGATAAGTTAGAAATCTTCCCAGTAAGATCAAAGGTAAAGCAAGGATGCCCTTTATCACCACTATTATTTAATATGGTACTAGAAATTGCTAGTATTAGCAATGAGAAAAGAAAAAGAAATGGAAGGAAATAAAGTAGGCAAAGAGGAAAGTAAACTTACTCATTGCAGCTGATATGATGGTATACTTAGAGAATACTAGAGAATCAGTTAAAAAACTAATTAATATAATAATTTTAGCAAAGTTGCAAAATACATAATAAAACCAAATAAATCATCAACATTTTGATATATTACCAACAAAATTCAACACCCGGGGTAGAAAGAAAAATATAATTTAAAATAACTGTAGGCAATATAAAATACCAGGGAATCTACTTACCAAGATAAGCAACAGAATGATATGAATACAATTACAAAACACATTTCACACAAATAAAGTCAGATCTAAACAAATGGGAAAAATATTAGTTGTTTATGGGTAGACCACACTAATAGAATAAAAATGATAATAATTCTACCTAAGTTAATTTACTTATTCACTGCCATGTCAATCACACTCCCAAATATTTATTTTATAAAAAATGAGAAAATAATATCAAATTCAACTGGGATGAACAAAAGTTCAAGAATATCAAGGGGATTAATGAAAAAAAAAAGTAAGGGAATGTGGCCTAACTCTATCAGATCCCAAATTACATTAAAAAGTATTAATCATCAAAACAATATGGTACTAGATAAGAAATAGAACGGTAGATCCCTGGAATAGATTAGATACATGAAATATAAGGGAAATGACATTAGCAACCCAGTGTTTAATCAACCCAAAGACCCAAGGTTTGAGATAAGAACTCACTAACAAAAACAGTTGGGAAAACTTTAAAACAGTATGGCAGAAACTCAGGATAGACCAATACCTCACACCATATACCAAGATGAGGTTAAAATGGGTATATGATTTAGGTTTAAAAAAATGATACCTTAAGTAAATTAGAAGAACATGGAATAGTTTACACCTGGCCCATCTATGGAGAAGGGAAGAATTAATCACCAAACAAGAGATAGAGAGGATTATAAAATATAAAGGAAATAATTTTGATTATATTAAATTGAATAACTTTTTTTACAAACAAAATCAATGTAACCAAGATTAGAAGGAAAACGATGAACTGAGAATAAAATTTATAACACATTTCTCTGATGAGGTCTAATTTCTCAAATTTTATAGAGAACTAAGTCAAAAGTAATTCCCCAATCAACAAATGGTCAAAGTATACGAATAACTAATTTTCAAATGAAAAAATCAAAGCTTTCAATAATCATATAAGATGTTCTAAATACCTCTTATTTTGAGAAATTTAAATTTAAAAAATTCTGAAACACCACCTCACACCTATTAGATTGACCAATATGATTCAATCTAATGTTGAAGTAGATGTAGTAAAATTGGGACATTAATGGGGGCAGCTGGGTACCTCAGTGGATTGAGAGCCAGGCCTAGAGATGGGTGGTCCTGGGTTCAAATCTGGCTTCAGACACTTCCCAGCTGTGTGACCCTGGGGAAGTCATCGACGCCCATTGCTGAACCCTTACCACTCTTCTGCCTTGAAGCCAATACACAGTATTGACTCCAAAATGGAAGATAAGGGTTTAAAAAATTTGGGACACTAATGTATGATTGCTAGAGTTGTAAACTGATCCAATTATTCTGAAGGGCAATTTGGAACTATACCCAAAGAGCCACAAAACTGTATATACCCTTTGATCTTCTAATATCTCCAAAGGGTCTTGTCAGTGCTGATGGAAGGGTGTCCCACCGAAAGACTATGAGATGAGAGTGAGGTCATATAATGTAAGTTTATTGTAGTCAAGGAGGGGCAGGGAGATGATAAAAAAGGGGAAAGGGCTTATTTGTATAAAAAATTGATGCCACTCTTTTTGTGGTGGCAAACAATTGGAAAGTGAGATGTCCATCAATGAGGGTTTCTGAACAAATTGTGGTGTGTGTTGGTGATAGAATACTATAAGAAATGATTGGCAGAATTACTTCAGAAAAAAGCTGAAGAGATCTACATGAACTGGTACACAGAACAATAAGTAGACCCAGGAGAACATTGTCCACATTAACAGCAGTATTATATGATGATTGACTATCAAAGACAACTACTCTCAGCAATATGATGAGCTGGGACAAATTTAAAGCACAAAAAATGCTATCCATATCTAGAGAAATAAAAGTTGTAAGTTTCAGATTAAAGATTTAGTTTATTTACAGTTTTATTTTGTGATTTTTTTGTTTTATATGAATACCATCTTACAACAATAACCAATATAGAAGTACATTTTGCATCATAATACATGGAAAATCATCTCTGAGGAGGGGAAGGGAAAGGATGAGGAGGCAATTTATACCCTGTAGTTTTGGAAAATATATATTAAAAATTGTTATTACATATAATTGGGAAAATAAAAATTTTTGAATAAAAAAGTTTTTGTTTCACTAATTAATTAATTAATTAGTTTGTGTAGTTATTCTTTTGATGCTTTATCTCAATAAAGGCAAAGAAGTGTTGCAATCAAGAGAACATTGGGCCTGGAATAAAAAAGACCTAAGTTCAAATTCAGACCCAGATTCTTACCAGCTCTGTGATCTTGGATAAGGTACTTGATCTCAGTATGCCTCAGTTTCCTCAAGAAGAAAATTAGATAATAACACCTACATCAGGGTTGTTGTTGGGATAATATGAAATAATTGTAAAGTATGTGGTCTATTGCCTATAAAATAGTAGGAACTTTATAAATGTGTTTCATTAATTTCTTTGTATTTCTTTGCTCATTTTTGAGCCTCGGTTTTCCTTTCTCACTGAAGCTGAAGGTATACATTGAAGGTGATTCCACTGGGGATATTCAAATAATCATTGACATCACATGGCCTTGGTGATGGAAGGAAAAGAAAAGTTGTCCCAATTCCTTGATACATACATTGACTCCAAAGGCATTACCAATGAAGGTCAAGCACTCAGCTTGATTAGCTTTATCTATGCAACCTTGTCATCACAGATTCTTTGGATATGTTCTTTCCTGATCTTAGGTAAACAAATATACAGTTCTTCATATGTTCTTAGATTAAGTTCAGCAGTTCCTATTAGAAGCTGAAACTCAATTTAGGTGGAGTAGCTGAGTCTATGAGAACCTACCCAGTATCTTTTAAGAGAATGGATAAATAAAACAAAAGGAAAGTCCATCTTTTATCAGCAGAGCTGTATGTACAGTGCCAAGCAAAAGTAAAATGCAAAATGCATATTTTGCATAATTCTGCACTGTTTTATACTGTAATAATATGTTTTAATATCAATCTTTTTAGCACATTACAATAGACTATATTTTCTATATTTTCATTGTTATTGATTTTGTTATGTGATATTATTTCTGTTCTATGAATATTGGTTTTCACCATTTTTATGAAGTATTATATGTCTCATAACTTATTAATTTTATTATGGAAACTCAAAAGTTGTAAACCATAACCAAATTTATTATTATTATTATTATTATTGTTGTTGTTATTGTTATTATTAAAATTGTATGTTGGGATCCAGGACATATGACATAATGTGCCAAAGAATATAAGAAAAGGGAACTATGGTTAGAGTTAAAAGGTTAGAGGCCAAGTCTAAAGAGCTTACATTGGAATAATTTCCATTTTTAAGTCCAGGATAGATCTTTGTCAATGATTCTTCAAGATTCAAATAAAATACAAAGTAAATTACATAAAATATAAAAGACTTTTATTGAGAACCTACAAAACGTCTTACTACTTGTATGTGTTTCCATTTGTGTTTGGGTATATAAAACTCCGTGTGTTTTTTCATTGAGGTTAGGAAGCAGCTATTTCACAAGTATGATTTCTGAACTTCCTATATAACAAATAATAATTGATGAAAATAAAAACAATTCAATATATTAATTGTCAGTGAATTTAGATGTCAATTAAAATTGAGAAATTATTAATAAACACACTATATTTAAGGCACTGTACTAAGTGCTGGAAGTAAAAATTAAAACAAGAAAAATAAAATAGTCTTTTACTCCAAGGAATTTTTATTTTACTGGAAAAAATAAACCCTGACATAAAATAAGCTGAAAAACTAGCATGGAGTGGGGAGAAGTATCCGTATCAAGGTGGAAACCAGAATCTATGGAATGAAGCAGGGAAAAACATTAGTCTTGGATGACCTCCAAATCAACAAATGCAGGTTTGGGTCAGCAATTTTCCAATGGGAGGAAAGTAACTGCTATAGGGGTGGAAATGCCTGAGGGGAGAGAAGTTAAATTGGAGGGGGAGTGAAAAAGGCTCTATTAACAATCATCTGAAACAATGCACCCCAAAAGCTTATGATAATAGAAATACACATTAAAACAATTAAGAATATGTATTCTGTAAACATCTGATTGTCAAAAATGACAAATGATAAAACTGATAAAGGTTGAAGGGAATATGGCACATTGATTCACCAATGGTAGAACTGTGAACTGTTTGAATCCTGCTGTGAAACAATGTATAATTTACCTAGTAAAGTCAATAAAGTATTCATATCCTTTTTATACAGAAATACTACTTCAAATGCTATATTATAAAGAAGCCAACAGAGAAAAGGTGCTATATAAGTGGTACCAGCACTTTGCAGTAACAAAGAAATAGAGAAAAAAGTTATTGTTCTTGGACTGGTGAATGGCTGAACAAATTGTGATGAAGGGAGAGATATAGGTAATGAATAGCTATAAATGATCATTCCAAAATTACTTTGGAATCATTAGTGTGAACTCACATAGACTGATGAGAATAGGAGGAAAACAATATACACAATGATGCCATAAAAGGAAAACTACATTGGAAAACATCTGAATTCTAATCAATGTACTGAAATTTTTTCAAAGTGTTTTAAATTTTGACACTTTTATACATGAAGATATTTGAACACTGGATTGTTATATGAGTTACTCAGCATTACAGATGGAATAAGTGACAGAGATGGGATTTGAACCTAAGATATCTAATCAATAATGAACTGCTTTGTCCATTCATATATGATGACTTCACTGAATTGATCATGAATTACAGCTAACTGCTTAGAGTGGAAAGGTGATAATTTTTAGGTTCAAACTGGAAAAATATTACATTTCATATGTTGAGTTCATATATTATTTGCCCTGATGTTTGTTATAAGGAGGTATTATTGAATGTAGTAAAGGCTGCTTTGGGGAAGTGATGAAACTATGAAAGAAAGTAATAGTTTAATAATAATAATATCACTATCATATAGTATTTATATAGAACATTATAGTTTTCAAATTCTTTCTCTTATTTCCAGCTTCATAGAGCTAGAAATAAGAGAGCTTCATAGAGGAATCTGAGACTCAGAGAGATAAAGTGGCTTTCCCATATTCAACATGGAGATTTGAATTTAGGTTTTCCCTACTCCAAATCCAGTGCTCTATTTATGAAGGAAGGAAAGAAGGAAGGACCAAAACATTTAACAAATGGTGGAGTTCATGGAAGGATTCTGGGAATAGCATAGTTGCTTCTTTAGAATATGGCTCACTCTGATTTTTTTTAATGTGTAGACTTTAAATCACAGTTATTGAAATGGTAGTTATTTAAAGAATAATTGTCCTAGGAAAATTACCTTGAGAGTTCTTGTGGCCATTTATAGTATCTTTCTAATTTGTTTGAAGGATACTATATTTTTGGAATAGAGAAGGGGAACAATTTTAGCATAACAGTAACTTCTGGCAGCTATGGAATATATAATGAAAAATGCTGGATTAGAAGTGACTTAACATTTTTGTCACATCCTGAACAGAAATTTAAATCCTAATTTTTACATTTATTTCTCTAATATAAACTTGTGGAGGGTACATTTCTTGTAGGTTTATGTTAGCCCATTTTCCAAGTCACAAATGAGAAAGAAAAGAGCTCTTACTTCTACTTGCTCAGCCAATTCTTATTATTTCACCTTAAATTTTCCCAAAAGGAAGTCAAAGAAATTTGTCCAAATAAAAACATCTCACTTCATTTGTGTTTATCATCAAAGAAAGCATAGCAGAGATTTAATTTGGAAGACAGTGCTCTATGAAAAAAAGTTGAAAACATTTTTTAAAAAGCCATAGAAATGAAATTAGTGGTGAATTGTATTCTTATCATAAGCTTTCTTTCTTAATTGAGCCTCTGATTGTAGGATGCCTTCACAGTTATTTTTACAGTTAAGTCTAGAGAGTAAGGATTACTTGTACACTTATTTTGTACCATGAAGTTTAGATTGATTACATACTTAGCAAAAAATGAAGTAATTCTGTTTTTGCTCTGTTAATATAAGCATAAATAACTTAAAAAACTTTTTCTTAGCTCTCTGCATTAAGATGAAATACTTTATTTCTTAATTTAAAAAGTCATTACACAAAGAGCCTGAGATTGTATCATGGTTATGACAGGAGGAAATTTTAAGATTTATCATTCAGAGAATAATTAGTTTCATTACTTCCTTTTTGTAATGTATTGATTTTTCTAAAATGACAATGTTGCTTATTATGAATATGGGAAAGAAGAAATATATAGCTTGGATAATTGTATAAAGAAATAAATTTACTTCCATACAATAAGTTTAATCTACATATTGAGTTTGAGAATATTATATTATTTTTGTTGTATTTGATTAGTTTTCTATACTCAGTAATAGAGAAAAATGTGAGTAGGCAGAAAAAAAACGTAATGAAACAATTGAATTGAACATTCAATGAGTAAGTATTAATTAAAGGATATTTGGAAAGGAATCTGAAGCACTATATCATAGCATTTGCATTGTTTTGTGGCTATATTTAAAGCTTTGCTCTATTCTTAAAGCAATGTTTCATATTCTGTCCCAATTTCTTCCTAAAAATTCAGATATGTAGGCTCGCAATTAAACAGCACAGTTTTCAGCCCATGTTGGAGGTAGTGGGGTAGTCAGTCACTCAGTAAATAATTATCAAACATATACTATGGGCCAGGTATTGCCATAAGGGATTCAAAGAAAGGCCAAAGATAGCACATTCCTACAAAAATGTTATAATCTAATGAAGGAAGAACACATTTTAAAAAAACTAAACAATGAAGGGGAAGAGAAACATGATGGAAGGGAGAGAGGCTACCTGGCAAGAGAGACATTATGAAGTCTTTTAGACCATATGGAAAATAAGATATATACTCTGAGGCCCCTCCTCAAATCCAGAAGTAGCTGTCTGATAGCCATCATTTACTACCTCCAAACATATGAAAAGAAGGGTCCAAGAGTCAGGGGATACTGAGGAGTTGTGAATTTCAGAGATTATTTGATTTGAAGAAAGAAGTGTTTCTGGAGAAAAAAAAATGAAATCCATGTGAGTGGCTAGATGATCCAATGGAAAAGGCATGGGATTTGGAGTTAAGTGATCTGTGTTCACATCCTGACTCTATCACTTACTCCCTGTGTGACCTTCAAAAATTCATGTAGCTCATCTGTGAAAAGAAGGGGATTTCATTAAACAACAACCAAGTCCATTCTAGCTTAAATCTATGATTTCATGATCCCACCATTCAAATGTTAAAATACCCTTACTTTATTTTTAAAAAATAGTTAAGTAATGGATGAAAATCATGTAGTAACAAGAAAAGGCAGAAATCAATATTGTATGTCATTTGAAATTTATTTACTCCTTAGTTACAATTAGGCAAGGAATGAATACACACAAAAAGTAACAAATTAGTTTATCATTAAAACATAAAATAGATATATAATTTGGATGAACAACTAAAATATAGCTCTGTGCTATTTACTTAATATGATATTTTGGTCAATTAATTGTGCTTCTGGGCTTGATTTTTCTCATCTATAAAATGACCAAATTTTACTAAATCAGTATTATATGCCCTTCAAACTTTAAATCTTTCAGTAGTATGATTTTATGACAAAATATTTTGTAAGAGGGAATTGAGATACTAGATCTCAATATTTTTCTTTTACTTAGAATCTATTTCTTGTTTGAACTTTAAAAAAATACAAAATTTATGTTGATTTTTCTTTTTATCCTCTCTATCTAGCTAATAATTGTATGGTTCTACTAATCTCATAATTTAATACATAGGAGATAAAAATACTTTCCTCTTTACTTGACACTCCATTTTCTAACTTTTGCAAGGGCTGTTCATAAATTGTAATCACTCCTTACTTCTCTCTATTAGAATTCCTAGCTGACTTAAAGATTCAGCTCAAGGGTTCCCTCTTAAAATAAATATTAATTTGATTCCTTTAGCCAGCAGTACCCCCACTGATTATTTATTTTCTCCTTCTACTCTTTTGTATATGTATATAATTATTATACTCATTTATTTTAAGAGCCCAAAGAACCGAGAAAAAGTACAAATATTCCTTTGGTTTTATATTACTATAGGGAATAAAACTCTGTATTCTTTAAAGACACCAAGAAAATTAACATACCACAGTGTGAAATGGATATTCCAATGATAGATATTAGGAGGTTGTATACATAACATGTAAGGTACTATGAATAGCATTGTGAGAGCATGATGGAAAAAGAAGCATTGGTTATCATTATAGAGAGGGAAGGATATAGGTAGTGATGGACAATGCTTAAACATTACTCTCATCTTAACTAGTTCAGAGAGGGAAAAACAAGTATACTCAGTGAGGTATATAATTCTAATTTGTCCTACAGAGAAGTAGAATGGGAATAATAAAAGGGAAGAGTGAGGTAACTGGAGGGAGAAGGGAGTGAGGGAGTGACAAAAAGCAAAATACTGTTGAAGGGGGCAGCTGGGTAGCTCAGTGGAGTGAGAGTCAGGCCTATAGATGGGAGGTCCTAGGTTCAAACCTGGCCTCAGCCACTTCCCAGCTGTGTGACCCTGGGCAAGTCACTTGACCCCCATTGCCCACCCTTACCAATCTTCCACCTATGAGACAATACACTGAAGTACAAGGGTTTAAAAAAAATACTGTTGAAGAACAGATAAAAAGGAAATAGAGCAGGATCTAAAGGGGATAATAGGATGAAGGCCAATACAGACAACACTGAATGTGAATGGGATGAATTCACCCTTTAAATAGAAGCAGAAAGCAGAATGGATTAAAAAACAGAATCCTATTATATGTTGTTTATGAGAAGCACATTGAAGGCAAAGTGACACACACGGAGTCAAGGTAAAAAGCTGGAGCAGAATTTATTATGCACCATCTAAAGTGAAAAAAGCAGGTGTAACAATTATGATACCACACAAAGCCAATGAAGATATTGATCTGATTAAAAGAGATAAGGAAGGAAATGATATTTTAACAAGAGTTAATATAAACAATAAAGTAATATCATTACTAAACATTTATGCACCAAATGGTATAGGATCTAGTTTCTAAAGGAGAAATTAAAGGAGCTTAAGGAAGAAATAGATAGTAAGACCACACTAGTAGAGTATCTCAAACTTTCCCTTTCAGAACTAGATAAATTGAACCAAAAAATAAATTAGAAAAAAGTAATGGAAGTTAATGAATGCTAGAAAAATTGGAGATAATAGATATATGAAGAAAACTCAGTAGGAATTAAAAGGAATATAACTTCTCAGTAGTACATAATATATGTACTAGGATGTAGAAATATTGCAAACAAATGCAGAAAAGCAGAAATAATAAATGCAAATTTTTCATATCATAATGAGATGGAAATTAGATTTCACAGGGGTCCATGGAAAGGCAAATTGAAAATTGATTGGAAACTAAATATTTATAACTATTTATTTTTCTCCACATATCTATTAGCTCTAATTTTTCTAGGATTTCATTCACCTCTCTTACCTCTTACCTCTTACCTCTTTCTTATTTATTTTTTGGTTTGATTTATATAGCTCTGATAGAGGAAGGTTCAGGTCTCCCACTAGTATAGTTTTACTATCTATTTCCTCTTTGACCTCTGCCAGTTTCTCCTTTAGAAATTTGGATGTTATACCATTTGGTGCTTACATGTTGAGTATGGATATTTCCTCATTGCCTATACTGCCTTTTATCAGGATGTAATTACCTTCCCTATCTATTTTAATCATATCTATTTTTACTTTGACCTTATCAGATATCATAATTGCTCTTGCCTTCTTTTTCTCAGTTGAAGCCCAGTATATTTTTCTCTAGCCTTCGACCTTTACCCTGTGTATGTCCACCTGCCTCATGTGTGCTTCTTGTAGATAATAAAAGGTAGGATTTTCTTTTCTAATCCACTGTGCTATTTGCTTCCATGTTATGGACAAGTTCATCCCATTCACATTCAGAGTTATGATTGTCAGCTATATATTCCCCAACATTTTGACATCCTCTCCTAGTTCTGCCCTTTCTTCTTTCATTATTTCCTTTTAAACCAGTGGTTTGCTTTTAATTAGTTCCCCTTTTCCCCTCTTAGTTTACTTTCCTTTCCACCCCCTCCCTTTTTGCTCCCCTCTTATTATTTTAAGGCCTATTAAATTCCCTCCCCCCTCTCTTTTTCTCATTTTTTTGAACTCCCTGCCCACTACCCACCTTGGTTTTTCCCTTCTGACTTTCCACATAGGGTAAGATAGAATTCAATATCCCAATGGATCTAGCTGCTCTTCCCTCTCAGAATTGATTCCACTGAGACTAAGGTTTAAGTATTTCCTATTAACACTCTCCTTCTTATAATAGTATTCATCCCCCCCTTCCCATGCACTTCTTTGTGTGGTATAGATTATCATATTTTTCTTATTCCTTCAAATTTCTCTTAGTACCACATTCTATTTCCTCTCTTTTCTGTTTTTGTATATCTTCATAGACTATTTAGTACTCCAAGGCTTCTTTTCTAGTCTCAGAGCTCTGCTTCCACTGTCTGTTGCCTCTTAACTCTAACTCCACTCCCAAGGTCCACACTCTTTAGCCTTTTGGGGTCTCAAGTCTTGCTGTTATGTGGGGCAAGCCTTTGGTGGTTCCAGTTAGCTGCTAAGAACTTAGAGATTGCCCCATGTTTTCTCTAATTCTGGCGTGCTGCCTCTGACTCTGACCTTGGAATCACAGGTGGGGTGGGGGAAGGTTGATTGGCTCAGATTTTGTTGGAGAAATTTCACCCCCTTAGAGTGTGGAAATGTCTCATGTATCTTTGATGTTGAGCCCTATTGTGGGGTCCCTTCTTTCATCTGGATTTGTATTTTTTATCATTTTGAGGCATCATGTATGGGTTGGTGCAGCCATCTTAACCCTGAAGTTTGGGAGCTGGTACTTTGGGAAAAAAAACACAAATAAAATAGAAAAAGTACTGGTTAATCTAATTTTAAAAAGAAAGAAGTGAATAAAGTTAACAGTATCAAAGATGAAAAAGGTGATATCACCTTTAAAGAAGAGGAAATTAAGGCAATTATTAAGAACTATTTTGCATAATTACATGACAATTAATATGGCAATCTCTGTGAAATGGGTGAATATTTCCAAAAATATAATTGCCCTGATTAACAAAAGAGGAAATAGAATTCTTAAATATTCCCATCTCAGAGAAAGAAATTGAATAAGTCATCAAGGAATTTCCTAAGAAAAATTCTCTAGGACTAGATGGATTCAAAAGTGAGTTCTATCAAATATTTAAAGAACAATTAATCCAAATACTATACAAATTATTTGACAAAATAAGCAAAGAAGGAGTCCTACCAAATTTTTTATGACACAAATATGATACAGATTCCAAAGCCAGGGAGACCAAAAACAAAGAAAGACAATTACAGACCAATCTCCTTAATGAATATAGATGCCAAAATCTTAAATAAAATACTAGGGAAAAGACTACAGCAAATTATCACAAGGATTATTCAATATGACAAGGTGGGATTTTACCAGGAATATAAGGATGGTTTAATATGAGGAAAACTAATCACATAATTGACCATATCAATAGCCAAGCCAACAGAAATCACATGATTATCTGAATACAGAGAAAAGCCTTTGACAAAATACAACATCAGAAAGTATTGGAATAGAAGGGTCCTTCCTCAAAATAAGAAACCATTTATATTTAAAACCATCAGCAAGTACCATCTTCAATGTGTACAACTTAGAAGCCTACTACAAATGTTAGCAATAAAAATTAGAGAATAAAAAGAAATTGAAGAGTTTAAAGTAGACAATGAGGAAACTAAACTATCATCTTTTCAGATGATATGATGATATACTTAAAGAATCTTAGAAAATCAACTAAAAGGGTAGTGGAGATAATTAACAAATTTAGCAATGTTGCACGGTACAAAATGAACTCATATAAATCACCAGTGTTTCTATATATTTCCAATAACATTCAGCAGCAAGTTAGAAAGAGAAACTCCTTTTAAAATCTCCCTATACAATGTAAAATATTTTGGAATCTATCTTCCTAGACAATCACAGGAATTATATGAACACAACTACAAAACACTTTTAACATAATTAAAACTGGATCTAAATAATTGGAAAAAGCATTAGGTTAGGATTTTCTAATATAATAAAAATGACAGGGGTTAAAATGGTAGCAGAGAAGAGGCAGGGAGACATTTTCTCCTTACCAAAGGATATAAATTACCTCCAAACAAACAAACAAAAAAAATCCAGATTAAAGAAGGGACCCCAAAATAGGGCAAAGTATGGAAGGTACTTGGGATTTGGGCACTTCCACAACATAAGGGAGGGAAATAACTCCCATCAAAATGTGAGTGGATCAACCCTCTCTGATCCACAGTACCAGAGGTAGAGGCTGTGCTCTAGAGTTAGAGCGAGCTAGGGCACAAAATCTAGCCCCTTGGCAGCTAGCTGGCACTATTAGGAGCTTGCCCCTGAGAGCAGCAAGACCTGAGATCCCAAGTGGCTGGAAAACTCAGACCTTGGACATGGGAGTGGGGCTGAGAGAGGCAGCAGCAGCGCCCAGCATACTAAGACTCAGGTGAAAATGTCAGGTGGAGGAGCAATTCTGGGCCAAGTTATGGGCTATGAGCAGTTGGCTAGGAACATGGGGGCTCAACCATGAAAACAACTAGACCAGAGACCCCAGGAGCATCCCCAGAGAAGGCAGGAGACTCACAAAGTAGCCTCAGGAAAAAACTGCTCCCTAACTCCATACAAAGAGAATCAGATTGCCTTACTCAGCCTTTTGGCAGATAAACCACAATAATGCCAAACAAATGCCAATAAATAAACAAGAAGACCAAAGAAAAAACTCTAACACTTGATAACTTCTGCACAGAAAAAAACCCAGAAAACAGAGGAGGACAAACAATTAAAGACATCCAATCCTTCCCCAAAAAATGAAAATGGGTCACAAGATCTTGAAGAGTTCAAATCTGAGATCATGAGAAAGATGGAAGAGATCTGGCAAGAAAATAAGAGCTTAAAAGGCAGAATTTCGCAAATGGAAAGTGAGGCTCTAAAATCAAATGAATTGATAAACAAATTGAAGACCAGAAATGACCAGCTGGAAGCCTTGAAAAAACAGATAGACTAGATCGAAAAGGAAAACCAAAAGATTTTAACAGAAAACCAGTCTCTAAAGGCTAGAATTGGGCAATTAGAAGCCAATGATCTCACAAGACATCAAGAATTAATAAAGCAAAGTCAAAAGACTGACTAAATAGAAGGAAACATGAAATATCTCAATGAGAAGTTAATGGACCAAGAAAACAGGTCTAGAAGAGACAATTTGAGAATCATTGGTCTTCCTGAAAAAGCAGAAACTAATAGAAATTTGGACTCTATACTAAAATAAATTATTCAGCAAAACTGCCCTGAAGTTCTACAACAAGAGGCAATATAGACATGGAAAGGATCCTTAGAGCACTCTCTACACTAAACCCTGAAAAGACAACCCCCAGGAATATAATAGTCAAATTCAAGAGCTTCTAAGTAAAAGAAAAAAATCTTACAAGAATCCAGAAAGAGACAATTCAGAGATCAAGGAGCACCAATCAGGATCACACAGGATCTGGAAGCCTCCACACTAAAAGACCATAAGGCTTGGAATATTATATTCAGAAAGGCAAGAGAACTGGGTCTACAACCAGGAATCACCTACACATCATAATTGACTATATACTTCTAGGGGAAAGTATGGGCATTCAACAAAATAGAAGATTTTCAAATATTTGCACAGAAAAGACCAGAACTCAATGAAAAGTTTGATATCCAACCACAAAAAGAAGAGAAACATGAAAAGATAAACAAGAAACAGAGGGGAAAAAAAGAAGTATTCTTCTAGGGAGAGGTTGGAGCACTAAATGGTCTAAGATGAGATGGGGTGGGGAAGAAAGAGGGGAGTGAATAGTAGATGGCACCAAGAGAAACTTGAAAGTATAAAAAAATAGGATATTCTATACCACACAAAGAGAGCATGGGGAGGGGAGGGGATGAATACTATAATAATGAGAGGAAGAGAGCATTAAGAGATAATATTTAAACCTTACTCTCAGCAGAATTAATCCTGAGAGGGAATAGTAGCTATATCCATTGGTATATAGAATTCTATGTAGCCCTACTGAGAAAGTTAGAAGGGATTAACCAAGGGGAGCAGGGGAGTGGGGAGGTTAAAAAAAGGGAGGGGAGAAGAGAGGGGAGAATTCATTAGGCCTTAAAAAATAAAAACAGGGGAATAATAAGGGAGAGGGTGGAAAGGGAAGTAAATCAAGGGAGGGGGCAAGGGGGACTGGTCTAAAACAAACCCCTGGTTTAAAAGGAAAATGCATAGGAAGAAGAGGTAGAACTAGGAGAGGATACCAAAATGTTGGGGAATACACAACTGATAATTATAAGTCTGAATGTGAATGGGATGAATTCACCTATAAAATGGAAGCAAAAAGCAGAGTGGATTAGAAACCAAAATCCTACCAAATGTTGTCTACAAGAAACATACATGAGTGGGTGGACATACACAGGTTTAAGGTCAAGAGCTTGAGCAAAATCTTTTGGGCTTCAAATGAGAAAAAGAAGCCAGGAGAGGCGATCATGATTTCTGACAAAGCCAAAGTAAAAATAGATATGATTAAAAGAGACAGGGAAGGTAATTACATCCTGATAAAAAGCAGTAGAGACAACAAGGAAATAACAGTACTCAACATGTATGCACCAAATGGCATAGCATCCAAATTCCTAAAGAAGAAACTGGCTGAGCTCAAGAAGGAAATATATAGTAAAACCATACTACTTGGAGATCTAAATATTCCTCTTTTGGATCTAGATAAATCAAACCAAAAAAAAAAAATAAGAAAGAGATAAGAGAGGTGGATGAAATCCTAGAAAATTAGATTTAATAGATATGTGGAGAAAAATAAACAGGGACAAAAAGGAATACACCTTCTTTTCAGCTGCACATGGTACATTCCCAAAGACTGACATTGTAATAGGGCATAGAAACATAGCAAACAAATGCAAGAGAGCAGAAATAATTAATGTAGCCTTCTCAGATCATAATGCAATGAAAATAGTTATTAGTAAGAATACATGGAGAGGGAAATCAAAAACTAATTGGAAATTAAATAACATGATTCTCCAAAAAAAGTTAGTTAAAAAGAAATCATAGAAACAATCATTAATTTCATTGAAGAAAATGACAATGATGAGACATTCTACCAAACTCTGTGGGATGCAGCTAAGGCAGTACTCAGGGGGAAATTTATATCCTTGAGAGCATATATTAAAAAATTAGAGAGGGCAAAGGTCAATGAAATGAGCATGCAAATTAAAAAACTAGAAAGGAAACAAATTAAAAATCCCCAGCTAAAGATCCCCAATTAGATATTACAAAAATTAAAGGAGAAATCAATAAAATGGAAAGTAAAAGAACTATTGAAATAATAAATAAGACTAGAAGCTGGTACTTTGAAAAAAAACAAACAAAATTGATGAAGTATTGGTCAATCTAATTTAAAAAAATGAAAGAAGAAAACCAAATCATCAGTATCAAAGATGAAAAGGGAGACCTCACCTCTAATTTAGAGGAAATCAAGGCAATCATTAAAAACTATTTTGCCCAATTATATGGCAATAAATAGAGCAATCTAGGTGAGATGGATGAATATTTACAAAAATATAAATTGCCTAGATTAACAGTAGAAGAAATAGAATACTTAAATAATCCCATATCAGAAAAAGATTTTGAAGAAGCCATCAAAGAACTCCCTAAGAAAAAATCACCAGGGATTGATGGATTCACAAGTGAATTCTATCAAACTTTCAAAGAGCAACTAATTCCAACACTATAGAAACTATTTGACATAATAAGCTAAGAAGGAGTTCTACCAAATTCCTTTTATGACACAAATATGGTACTGGTCCCAAAGCTAGGTAGATCAAAAACAGAGAAAGAAAACTACAGAACTATCTCCTTAATGAACATAGATGCAAAAATTTTAAACATTATACTAGCAAAAAGAATCCAGCAAGTGATCAAGAGGGTTATTCATTATGATCAGGTGGGATTTATACCAGGAATGCAAGGATGGTTTAAAAAAAGGAAAACCATTCACATAATTACCATATTAAGAAGAAAAAAAAACAAAAAACAAATGATTATCTCAATAGATGCTGAAAAAGCCTTTGACAAAATATAGCATCCATACCTATTGAAAGTACTAGGAAGTATAGGAATAGAAGTACCTTTCCTAAAAATAATAAACGGCATACATCTAAAACCATCATCAAGCATCATATGCAACAGGGATAAATTAGAAGCCTTTCCAATAAGATCAGGGATGAAACAAGGATGCCCATTATCACCTCTATTATTTGACATTGTACTAGAATCACTAGGAGTATCAATTAGAGAAGAAAAAGAAATAGAAGGTATTAAAATAGGAAATGAGGAGCCTAAGCTATTACTCTTTGCAGATGATATGATGGTCTACTTAAAAAATCCTACAGAATCAACTAAAAAGCTAGTAGAAGTAATCAACAACTTTAGCAAAGTTGCAGGATACAAAATGAATGCACGTAAATCATCAGCATTTCTATATATCTTCCACACATCACAGTAGCAAGAAGTAGAATGGGAAACACCATTTCAAATTACCCTAGACAATATAAAATACTTAGGAATCTATCTACCAAAACAAACACAGGAATTATATGAACACAACTACAAAATACTTTCCGAACAATTAAAACTAGATCTAAACAATTGGAAAAACATTGATTACTCTGTTAAGGACTGAGATGGATCTGACTTCTTAGGCTGGCAACTGACAGGAATCAAGCTTAATGGCTTCAGTGAGTATCCTCAAATAATTCCCAGGCATTTGTATCAAAGATAAAGCTTATATTGATAAAAGAAAGAAAGAAAAGACAAGAGCAGATAATTGGGATTTGGATGAGAACTGGGAAGCCCTGAACTGTCAGATTTTTTTTAATCCCTTAACTTCTGTGTATTGGCTCCTAAGTGGAAGAGTGGTAAGGGTGGGCAATCGGGGTCAAGTGACTTGTGCAGGGTCACACAGCTGGGAAGTGTCTGAGGCCAGATTTGAATCCAGGACCTCCCATCTCTATGCTTGACTCTCCATCCACTGAGCTACCCAGCTGCCCCCCTGAACTGTCAGATTGAAGCTGCTCCTCCTCCACCCGGAGGAAGTGGCAGACCTTTAGCTAACTTGCTCTCAAAGCTAATTGTTAGGGACCAAGACTTTAAGATAAAATAGTCACTCTTCTAAGAATAGATATTAATCATTCACTCTTCTAAGATAAGATATTGATCATAGGCCCAGCCATGCTTGGATGGAGACAGTAAGACTCCACAGGAGATTTTCTACATAACTTATGCTCCCTTTCCGCATTCCTTTCCCTTTAGTATTTGCCGACCCCCTTCTGCCCTCAACCTATATATTCTTGTCATAGACCTGCAATAAACGAGCCTTGCTTCCACCCAAACGACTCTGTCTGTCTTGCTCGCAAAGTCTCCCTCCTTCTCTCCCTATGGTTTCTTCGGTTGCTGTTTCACGGACCCTTTGGTTGTGTCTGGCTGGACCCTGTCAGTGGCGCCCAACGAGGGGCACGGCGAAAACGGCTTACTGGACAACTGAGGAGCAGCTGGCGAGGCCGCGAATATACGTAACGGGTAGAGGCTGAGCAAGACGCCTCGAGGTAGGGTAAGTTGTCCCATTCCCCCATAGGCATTTAAAAATCAAGAGCGTTTTTCCCAAAAAAGTGTGTGTGTGTGTGTGTGTGTGTGTGTGTGTGTGTGTGTGTGTGTGCAAGGGAAGTGAAAGTAATACGTGTGTAAGATGGGAAAGACACTCTCAAAAGAAACAGTGTTCGTTACTGAACTAAAAAATAGTCTCAGGGAGAGAGGCATTAGAGTAAAAAAGAAGGACCTGTTCAGGTTTTTCTGCTTTATAGAGGAGCACTGCCCTTGGCTTATTTTGCATAGCCCGGGCATTCATCCACTCACTTGGAACAAAGTAGGTAAGGAACTTAATGGTCTTTTAAGAGCCGGCAAAGAAGTTCCAGATGATTACTTTTCTTTCTACGGCTTGATCCGTGACATTCTTAAGGAAGCAGACACTAGTAAACAAGCCTCACACCTCCTCAGCTTGGCTGAGGACGCTATCTTAGAATCTAAGATAAAAAATGAAGAACCAAACTCGACTAAAGAGCAGAGCTCACCCCTCAAGGGGAATGAGCGTCCCTCGTCTCTCTTAGACGAACCTATCAAAAATCCCTCCCTTGAGGAGCCCCTTGTTCCCTCTAAGCCCGGACCACGCCTTTATCCAGTCCTATACACGGACCCTCCTCAAGATAGCACACTTAATCCGGCTTATCAAGCAGAACTAGAGGAGGAGACAGCCCGCTACCATAACAATGGCCCTCTGAGGAATAGACCTCCTCCCTACAACCTCCCATCCCCCACCATCCAACTTGCCCTCCCAGTCCTCCCAGGTTCGGATAACCTCAAAGAGGCTACGAATAAACTAAGCAGGCAAGTCACTGACCTTAAGCAGTTCTTAGACTTGCAAAGGGAGGTTTATACATTAACTAATCAGTTGCAGGACTTACAGTTAAACATTCTCCAGCCACTGAACTGTAATATCAAGCTGGTGCAGCCAAAAACTATGACAAAGTCTAAGAACCCTGCCCTTGTTTTCCCTGTCGTTACTAGACAACAGGCCACAGAGATTGCCCCCGAAAACCTTCCTTTAGAAACCCCCCTCCCACATGATTCCTCTGACTCCGAACAGGAGGAAGAGGGGGAGGAGGAAAGCAGATCCCATGGACATTCCAGGGCCGCAGATACTTCAGGCCTCCCCAACCATCATTGGCCAATTTATAAAAAATTAAAAATTAAGCACATTAAAGACCTGCATTCGGCAGTTAAAAATTATGGCCTGAATGCCCCTTTTACACTCTCCATCCTAGAAGGGCTTGGAGGAGAGGGACACATGCTCCCCTCCAAATGGTCCAAAGTTGTGCAATCTGTCCTATCCCGAGGGCAATTTCTAATTTGGAAGGCAGAGTTCCTTGAAAGGGCAGAAAATCAAGCTAAGCTTAACTTAAAAAATGCCCAGACAGCTAATTGGAAGACCGACAAGATTGTTGACCGTGACCACTTTGCATTAGAAAACCAACAGATGAGGCTGCCTCCCGGCTTACTCATGCAAACAGCGCACGCCGCTATGGCAGCATGGCGGGCAGTTCCTGCCACTGGCTCTGTTACAGCACCTCTCTCGAAAATCCTTCAGGGACCCAATGAGCCCTACGCGCAGTTTGTTGCAAAACTTCTTGAAACTGCTGAGAGAGTCTTAGGTCAGGATGGGTCAGACAACCTAGTGGTAAGAAGCAGACTTCCGCATTTCCCCCGGTCAATAGGCCACCACCTAGCATCTGCCCTAAGTGTCAGAAGGGTCGGCATTGGGCTCGGGATTGCCGATCCAAAACTGCTCTTCACCCGATACAGGGAAATGGGATACGGGGCTCCCACGGGAGCCCCTGCCCAGTTCCCTTACTTGAGCCACAGCCGGCAGCGCAGGCCTGGACCTCTGTGCCGCCTCTACCCGAATATTAACCCCTGAAGAAGGCCCGGTAGTCCTCCCCACCAGCAAATTCGGACCACCGCCTCCTGGCATGTTTTTTTTTGGTCATCGGCAGGGCGCTCACCACCTTACAAGGTGTAGTTGTGCATCCCACCCTTGTCGATAACGACTACACAGGGGAGATAAAACTTATCATAGAATCTCCGCATGGTCCCGTTACCATCCCTGCCGGTAAACGCTTACCTCAGGCCCTCCCCCTCCCCATGATAGGCGATTTTCCTGCCGCAGCCCAAAAACAAGGTCCTTCCTTACCCGGCTCTTCCAACATTTATTGGGTGCAACAGCTCACCGAATCCCGACCCACTCTCCAATTAACGATTGAAGGAAAAACCTTCATGGGATTGTTAGACACAGGGGCAGACTCTACTGTCATCTCCCAGGCTCATTGGCCCCGTGCCTGGCCCCTTCAACCCTCAGCCACCCACGTGTCAGGAATAGGTCAGATCCAAGATACCCTCCAAAGTACTAAGCTCCTCCATTGGCAAGATACTGAGGGCAATAGTGGCACTACCCATCCCTATGTAGTCGCGGGACTCCCCGTTAATCTCTGGGGCAGGGATATTCTAGCCCAGATGTGGCTCCTTATGGTTAGCCCCAGTGATGCTGTTACCTCCATGATGCTAAAATCTGGATACCTCCCAGGGAAAGGCCTTGAAAAAGATGAACAAGGCATTTTACATCCAATATCTCTCCCAGCTAGGCATAAAACATGTTACAGGCATACCTTATAACCCACAAGGGCAAGGTATTGTCGAACGAGCAAACCAAACTCTTAAAAATACTCTTTTTAAACTCAAAGCCCAAGAAACTCTTTATCCGTTAAGTGGCAATCAGACTTTGCTTCTTGCTCACGCCCTCTTTGTTCTTAATTTCCTCACGCTGGATGCCGAAGGGCGTTCTGCTGCTGACCGCCACTGGCATCTGCATACTTCATCTAATTTGGCCACGGTCCTTTGGCGTGACCCTGTCACAGGCCTCTGGTGTGGCCCCGACCCTGTCATTATTTGGGGAAAGGGCTCCACCTGTATTTTTGATAAAGCGGCTAATAATGCCCGTTGGATTCCATCTAGACTGATTAAACCTTTCACCCCTGATACTAACCCTCCTAAGCCAGGGTCTTGTCCCTGAGAAGTCTTTTTCTTCTTCCTTTTTCAGAACCACAACCCTGATGACACCACAGATGGGATCTCAGATCCTGAACTCGCTTTCTCTGGCAGTTTATATCCTCTACTCCACCTTCCTTCCGGTCACCACTTCCAGTCCTCATCTCCTGGTCCAACAACGGTGGGAGATCATCAATCCAGTTAATCAAGCCATCATTACCTCCGTTTATTCTTCTCAATGGCCCCAATGGACGTGGTTTCCTTCCATTCCGGTTGATCTTTGTGCCCTAGGCGCCCCCCAGATGTCCTCAATCCACTACTGCGCCCCTACCTTCCCTGGTGTGCCTATCCTCCCAGATTACTGGACTCAATACACTCAGTTTCCTCTATATGGCTGCCCGGGGTTTGATCAGCCACCACACTGTGGGGACCAGACAGACGGATTTTGTGCAGCCTGGGGATGTGAAACCATTGGTACTGGATATTGGATCCAGGCGAACCAGGATTTGATATCAATAACCCGCAATCTATCCCGTCCATCTGTGTGCACCCCTAGTCCTCCTAATTGTAATCCCCTCATTATCACATTTACCAAGGCAGGGAAACGAAATGTTAAATGGACAGATGGCTTGACTTGGAGTTTACGACTCTATAAGAAGGGCGGTTTTGATGATGTTCTTTTTACCCTCCGCCTCCATGTGCAGCCCCTCACTGTGCCTGTCGGCCCTAACATTGTTCTTACGGATCAACGGGGCCCCTCTCCCCCTAATCTGCAACCACTCCCCTATCCACATCCGACCCCTCCTCCTGTTCCTCTTCCGGGTTCTCCCTCCCCTCCTACTCAACCAACACCTCCACCCTTATCATCTATTACCCTCATGCCTCCCATCTCCTCTCCCATCATTCCTGGTACAGCTGACCGACTCTTATCCCTGATATCCGGTGCCTATATGGCCCTGAATGCTTCCAGACCACATCTTACGACTACCTGTTGGCTTTGCCTCAGCCCACAGCCACCATATTATGAAGGCATTGCCTATGTGGCAGAACCAAAAAATGTATCCATTGCTTCCCCGTGCTGCGCCACCTTTTCTCGCCGTCTCACTCTTGCTGAAGTCTCTGGCCATGGCCTTTGTTTAGGCACCATTCCCCGATCTTATGCCCACTTATGTAACTCCACCCTTGACCTCCCCCCTTCCCCTTCCTTTTTGGAAGCCCCGAATAATGGCTTTTGGGCTTGCAATACTGGCCTCACCCCTTGTATATCTCTTCTAGTTTTCAATACCTCCTTTGAATTCTGTGTTCTTGTCCAGCTATGGCCACGTATCTCTTTCCACACGGACGATAGTGTGGCCTCCCTCCTCTCCCCCTCTCCTAGAACACGTAGGGAACCCTTTACTACTTTAGCTATTCTGATAGGGCTTGGAGGCCTCGCTGCAGGCATTGGCACTGGCACCACCGCCCTCCTCCAGACCCAACATCTTGACGCCCTCCAGACAGCTATGATAACCGACTTAGAAGCTCTTGAAAAGTCGGTCACAGCACTGGAACAATCCCTTACATCCTTATCAGAGGTAGTCTTACAGAATAGACGCGGACTGGACCTTCTCTTTTTAAAAGAAGGGGGATTATGCACAGCCCTCAAAGAGGAATGTTGTTTTTATGCTGATCATACTGGCGTAGTAAGGGAATCTATGGCAAAGTTACGTGAACGACTAGCACAAAGAAAAAGGGAAGCTGAGGCACAGGAAGGATGGTTTAATACCCTTCTCAGAGGTTCTCCTTGGCTCTCCACTTTAATTCCCACTATTATTACACCTCTCTTTATATTTTTATTGATCTTAACCTTTGGCCCTTGGGCCTTCCAACGTCTAACGAAACTCATCAAAACTAACGATAACTCAGCCCTTGATAAGTTCCCTATGGTTCAATACCATCCTATTGAGATGATGGATACAGAACAACCTGGCGGCACTCGTTTGCAGTTTTCCAGCAGGGCGGTAACCCAATGACGGGAGTAGCACAGGTCCTCAACCCTTGATGGTTGAGTAACTCCCCCTGTGTAGCCTAAGACAGGGGCTGTTGCTGCCAATCTCACTTATGGATTAACCAGGGAACACAAGGTGTCTTAGGAAAATCTTCTGGTGTTAAGACAGACTTGGATGGAACAACGACCAAAGGATAATGAACTTATTCCTTACGCCCTTCTATTTAAAAAAAAAGAAGAAAGGGGGAGCTAATAGTAATGACTTCTAATATCTATATAACTAAATAATTATTATATTGATTCTGGAAAGGTCTAATCCTACTAGACAGGCAAACTCCTGATTAGAAACCACAATGGTTTTTTCTACTATGGCCTCCCAGGCAAACCCCCAAATCAGGAACAGCAAGCAAAAAGATCTGTTCCCCTCAACTCCAAGCAATCAACTATTTAACTCTCTACCAACTTCCCCCTTACCCCAAGTTCTCCAGGGTGGTCCCCTGGAATTCTGGGTGAGGCTTGACCCTGTATTTTGCAGGAATTCCATGCTGCCATTTTCTATATTACAGTAACTATCTATCAAAACAAACATAGGAATTATATGAACACGACTACAAAATACTTTCCAAACAATTAAAACTAGATCTAAACAATTGGAAAAACATTTATTGCTCATGGATAGGACAAGCTAACATAATAAAAATGACCATTCTACCCAAATCAATTTACCTATTTAGTGCCATACCTATCAAACTACCAAAAACCTTTTTTACTGAATTAGAAAAAAACTATAACAAAGTTCATTTGGAAGAACAAAAGATCAAGAATATCAAGGGAAATAATGACAAAAAATGTGAAGGAAGGTGGCCTAGCTGTACCAGATATCAAACTATACTATAAAGCAGTGGTCATCAAAACAATATGGTACTGGCTAAGAGATAGAAAGGAGGATCAGTGGAATAGACTTGGGGTAAGTGATGTCAGCAAGACTGTCGATGATAAACCCCAAGAGCCCAACTTTTGGGACAGAAATCCACTATTTGACAAAAACTGTTGGGAAAATTGGGAAACACTTTGAGAGAGAGTATGTTTAGACCAACATCTCACATCCTACACCAAGATAAATTCAGAACGGTTGAATGACTTGAATATAAAGAAGGAAACTATAAGAAAATTACGTGAACATAGAATAGTATACCTGTCAGATCTATGGGAAAGGGAAAATTTTAAAACCAAGCAAGTGTTTGAAAAATTACAAAATATAAAATAAATAATTTTGATTATATTAAATCAAAAAGTTTTTGTACAAACAAGAACAATGCAACCAAAATCAGAAGGGAAACAACAAACTAGGAAAAAAATCTTTATAACAAAAAATTCAGACAGAGGTCTAATTACTCAAATATACAAGGAGCTAAATTAATTGTATAAAAAATCAAGCCATTCTCCAATTGATAAATGGGCAAAGCACATGAATAGGCAATTCTCAGATAAAGAAATCAAAACTATCAATAAACACATGAGAAAGTGTTCTAGAAAATCAAAACAACTCTGAAGTAGCACCTCACACCTAGCAGATTGGCTAAAATGATAGAAGGGGAGAGTAATGAATGTTGGAGGGGATATGGCAAAATTGGGACATTAATGCATTGATGGTGGAGTTGTGAACTGATCCAACCATTCTGGATGGCAATTTGAAGCTATGCCCAAAGAGCTCTAATAGACTTCATGCGCTTTGATCCAGCCATAGAATTGATGGGTTTGTACCCCAAAGAGATCATAGATAAACACACTTGTACAAAATTATTCATAGTCACAGTTTTTGTGGTGGCAAAAAACTGGAAAACAAAGGGATGCCTTTCAGTTGAGGAATGGCTGAACAAATTGTGGTATATGCTGGTGATGGAATACTATTGTGCTTAAAGGAATAATAAACTGGAGGAATTCCATGTGAACTGGAAAGACCTCCAGGAACTGATGCAGAGTGAAAGGAGCAGGACCAGGAGAACTTTGTACACAGAGTTGGATACACTATGGTAATATCAAATGTAATGGACTTCTGTACTAGCAGCAATGCAATGACCCAGGACAATTATGAGGGATTTATGGAAAACAATGCTACCCTCATTCAGAGTAAGAACTGCAGTTTTGGAAACACAGAAGAAAAACAATTACTTGAACTCATGGGTTGATGGGACATGGTTGGGGATGTGACACTAACTACAACACAAATGCAAATAATATGTAAATGAGTCTTGATTGATCACACATGTTAAAACCAGTGGAAATACGTTTTGGATATGGGGGGGGCAAAAGGGGGTGAAGGAGAAAGTAAAAACAAGAATCATGCAACCATGGAAATTTTTTCTAAAAAAATAAAATTATTAAAAATAATAAAAAATAAAAATGACAATCATACCCAAATTAATTTACCTATTCAGTGATATACCTATCAAACTGCACAAAAACCTATTTTTATTGAATTAGTAAACATTATAACAAAATATATCTGGCAGAAAAAAAGATTAAGAATATCAAGGGAAATAATAAAAAAAAATAAGGTGATGTTTGGAAGCCTGGCAGTACCTTATCTTCAACTGTACTATAAAGCAGTGGTCATCAAAACAATATGGAACTGGCTAAAAGACATATGAGTGGGTTAATGGAATAGACTAGGGTTAAATGACCTCAGAAACCTAGTGTTTGATATATCCCAGCTTTTGGGACAAGAACTCAATATTTGACAAAAACTGCTGGGAAAATTGGAAAATAGTGTGGGAAAAATCAGGTTTAAGTCAATATCTCACACTCTAAACCAAGATAAATTCAATATGGAAAAATTACTTAAATATAAAGAATGAAATCATAAAAAAATAGGTGAACATAGAATAGTATACCTGTCAGATTTGTGGGAAAGAAGAAATTTAAGACCAAGAAAGAAATAGAGAACATCACAAAATGTGAAATGAATGATTATGATTACATCAAATTAAAAAGGTTTTATACCAATAAATCAATGCAACCAAAATTAGAAGGAAAGTAATAAACTGGAAAAAAATTAACAAAACTCTTTGACAAAAGTTTAATTTCCCAAACATATAAAGAACTAAGTGAAATTTACAAAAAAAAATGAAGCCATTCCCCAATCAACAAATGTTTAAGGAATATGAATAGACAGTTCTCAGACAAAGATATCAAAATGGTCAATAATCATATAAAAATTGTTCTAAATCTCTCCAGATTATAGAAATGCAAATATAAACAACTCTGAGGTACCAACTCACACCTAGCAGATTTGCCTATACAGCAGCAAAGGAAAGTGATAAATGTCTTTTGATCCAGCTATATCACTACTGGATTGATACCCCCAAAGAGATAATAAGAAAAAATTACTTGTACAAAATTAATCTTAGCCATTTTCTTTGTGGTATTAAAGATTTAGAAAATGATAGTGTCTCCATCAATTGGGGAATGGCTGAATAATTTGTGTTATCTTATGGTGATGGAATACTGTTATGCTAAAAGGAATGATAAACTGGAGGAATTCTATGTGAACTGGAAAGGTCTCTATGAATTGATGCAGAGCAAAGTGAACAGAACCAGGAAAACTGTACACAGAAACTGAAACACTGTGGCACAATCAAATGTGACAGACTTTTCTACTAGTAGCAATGCAGTGATCCAGGACAACATTGATGAACTTATGAGAAAGAAAGCTATCCACATCCAAAGAAAAAACTATGGGAGTAGAAACTTAGCAGAAAAACATAAACTCAACCAAGTGGTTTGATGGAGATATGATTGGGGTTTTGGCATTAAAAGATCACTTTATTGCAAATATGAATAATATAGAAATAAAATTTGAACAAGGATACATGTATAATCCAGTGGAATTGCTTGTCAACTTAGGGAGTTAGAGGGAAGAGGGTTGGGAAATATTATGAATCATGTGTCTATGGCAAAATACTCTAAATAAAAATTTTAAAAAGGAGATATTATATTATGATTTAATTAATAACAGTTATTATGATACTAATAGAATCATATATTATAACAGAATCCCTCACTTTAAAAATCAAGCAACTGAGGTCCAGGTAGTTTGCATGACTTGTCCTTCATTGCAATATTGTAAGCATGAGTAGTATTATATGAACCCCAATTCTATGAACCAGACCCCTACCTATTATTTCATGCTTTAGTTATTATTTTTATTCTCAGACATACTTAAAATTAGCTACAAATCATGCAATTTTTTTAAAGTTGTTCAGTCAAGCACTCCTTGATAAATTAATATAATATTAATTGATGCAAATTATTTGGGCCAACTACACAGAGAAAGAAAAACAGCCAGATTTTCCAACTTTTCTTTACAGACTTCAAAGATTTCCATTCTCTGTGCTTTATAAAGGAAGTAAAAGAAATAAAATCAATATTTTTTAGTATTTCCTTTAAAATTATCATTATTTGCCCAAGGTAAGTGGTTATTTGGATCCTGAAATAAAGTCACAGATTACAACACCTTAGAGGTCTCACAAAAATTAAACCAAGGTGTTTAGTGGTTGCTAGTGTTATTAATAAATATTGTTCTCTACTATTCTATGATTAAATGTTCAAAATATCAAAAAAATAGAAAAATAATTTCTTTCTTACATTATTTTTACCTTTGCCTCATAATATACTTAGTTTATGCAAAGGGAGATGAAATAACTTTTGTCATAGGATGGGCATTGTCATTGGATGGGACCCTAGAGATCTCCTTAACCAAGTCCTTCTTTGTAATTTAATAATAATATGGGCCAAAAAGAGAAAGTGAGTTTCCCAAGGCATATAACTTGCTAACCCCAAAGTAAAGACTAGCATCCAAGTTCACTTTTATTTTCACTCTAAAAATAGTGTATGTTGCTTTAATTGTTGATTTACTTTTCCATTCAAAGATGATAGTGAAGCATAGGTTTGACAGAAATGCAATGCATTACTAACACTAAATTATGAAGGAAGAGCAGAGTAAAGGAGATCATCATAGAAACTTATGAATTAGAAAATAAAATAGCTGGTCCCAAGCCAAAAGCAAGGACCAAGCAATGACCAAACTGAGAGTTAAATGGGCATCCTCATTATTCCAAAGAAAGAGATGAATGGCTTAAATATAGGGTGGAACTGTGTAACTTTCTGGAAAGACATGGCCTATAGAAGTGATTCCCAAAGTGGGCGCTACTGTCCCCTGGTGGGTGCTGCAGCAGTCCAGGGGAGCAGTGATGGCCCCAGGTGCATTTATCTTTCTTATTAATTGCTATTAAAATTTTAAAAGAATTAATTTCTAGGGGGCTAAGTAATATTTTTTCTGGAAAGGGGACAGTAGGCCAAAAAGTTTTTCGAACCACTGACTTATAGTCACACAGAATGGGTAGCCAAGAATGATCTGCTGTCTTCATCATTGCAAAGAATGTCCTCAAAGACCAAAGCAAACACCCATTTGAATATTTAAGAACTTTGATTTTAATCTACATTTTAAAAACGTATCACAGTTCAATTTTTTTTACTGAATAGATATAGATAGACCTGGATGATTAGGATAAGAAAAAGAAAAATTTTATTTGTAGAGGGAAACTTCTGAGAAATGCTAATGTTTATTCATTAGTATTCAGTGTGCTATCATAGTTGGTGGAAAAATTCTTGGTGGGAGAATTCTTGCTTCCATCCCCTAAACTACAGTTAATAAAGCTTACACAAAAAAGAGTGGGGCAGAATAGGCAGGACTTTTTAAAAGAGAAGTCATGTGTCTACCATAAATATTAACATGCACAATTTAAAATAAAATAAGTTCTAAAAATACCTATTTTAATTGGGAAGGTAGTTGTTGAATGTATTAAATTTTCAACAATCACAAAGTAGAAAGGAAAATCCCACATAGTATTCTTTGTTAATTATGATGAAGTAAGAGACTGAAAGTGTTATGCCTTTCAGCTCTTTACTTTTGAGTGCATACTTAGATGATTTATGCCTTCTACAGCAAAAACATGGTGTCCCCACTAATATCTGAATAAATTACAGCTGTTAGAAAAAGTGAAATATATTCTGGCTGAAGAAAATAAGAAATATTTTACTAGAGAGTAACTAGTTTGCAAAATAGAGTATTCATATCTCACCTGGAAAAAATGTCTCTAATAAAAATATGACCTTGGATTTATGAAAATCTAATTCCCTTTGTGATGTTTTTCAGGATTATATATGTTTTAAATTATATAAGGTTTTTTCATGTTGTGATAAGTTCATCATTAAGAGTTAGCCACATGGTATTCACAAATGGGTTTTTTTTAAGTAATTATCTTGTTACATACAAAATCTCCTTTATAACAATCTACATTTTAATAGCTTAGATGTTAAGATTTCAAACAGACTTGAAATGCATATTTATGTACACATAGTCATGCATATATTTAAATGCCTAATTAGGTATATGTATGCATGTATATATATATATAAAAGTGTGTGTATATACACACACCTTTACTCATGTAGCAGATAGATACATGTAGAGAAAAATATGAATAACTTTACAATGAAGTACATGAAACAAAGAAGGTGAATTGGTGGGAAACAAAAATCAGTTGTAGAAAAGTGATTGATATATTTCAGAAAGCAGCTTCAAAGAGCTTTCTAAAAAATCAGTAACTCAATGTTCTAAAATCAGCTTATCAGTGATTTGGCTTTTCTTGATTTAATAAATACGTCTGTTGTTCGCATTTCTTCAAAGGACTCATAACAATAATATTTTTCACTAATTTATGGAATATTGATATATTTTCATCTATCTCACTTAATTTTGACTTCAGTCAATCCACTTAGAACACGATAATATACATATGTATGTTTATGAGTAAATATATGCATCCTATCTTCATTTTTAACTATCTTTGATTAATACCTTTGAATGAATCATATTTCAAGCAAAAGCTTAAATTAATGCCCAATTTCTGAAGCCTGTTTCTATTTGAACACACTCACACAGCCTTTGACACCTTCATGCCCATGGACAAAGTAGCATCATTTGAATTGTTTCCAGTAATAATTGAACTTTAGTTTAATAAGGAAACTAAACTATCGAGTGAATGGAGGTAATCAGGATGGTAAAGGGATATGAACTCACGCCACCTCCCCCACATATGCATATTGGGAAAGGATGGGAGTAATAATGTCTTCTTCAAGTAAGGATTATCAAAAAGAAGGATTACAATTTTTGTACTTATAACAAGAAATGAACAATGAATAGAAATTGAAAGTAGTAAAACTTTGACTTGATATAATGAAAATCTTAATGATTTGAGCTATTAATAAGGAGCTTGTGTCATACCTAGAAATATTTATTTTAACTTTAGGCAAAAGAGAAAAGAGACATATGCATTCTATCAATTACCTTGCTGCTAATATTTAATGCTGATTATCTAGATATATGATAATGCAATTCTGAAATTTTATTATAAAGGATTGACTCAGAAAATTAAAAAAAATATTTCCTTTTTTATACAGATAAATGAGGAGAGAAAATAGATGAGTTGATTTTTTTGAAATTGACTTTTATATTGATTGTAGGCATGGCTGTTGTGTGTGTGTATATATATATATACATATATATACATATATATATATGCATATATATATATATATATATATATATATATATATAAACCCTTAACTTCTGTGTATTGGCTCCTTGGTGGAAGAGTGGTAAGAGTGAGCAATAGGGGTCAAGTGACTTGCTCAGGGTCACACAGCTGGGAAGTGTCTGAGGCCAGATTTGAACCTAGGACCTCCTGTCTCTAGGCCTGACTCTCAATCCGCTGAGCTACCCAGTTGCCCTCCCCCATGGCTGTTGTATATTGAAAAGGATTTTGCACTCAACACTAATTTATCCATGGATGTATTATTTTTGCCTTTCTTAAAGCCTACATAATATGGAAAATTGAACATGCATAATGTATATTGCACAATGTGAGAAGCCAATTAAAATGAATCAAGGTCTAAAAGTTATTTTAGTCTCATGCCCAATGTGTTTCTGAATTATTGTTATAATGTCCTTAGTATTAAATGTTGCTTATTTAGACATAATGATGTTATTATACAGTAAAAAATAAAAGAGAAGGTTGACAATTTTCCAAGGTGCAGAATGAAATAAATTTTCCAGAATTGAAATACAGGTGGTAATAGTGTGAAATGAAATTAATAGGTAAACAGCTACTATGATTTTGAATACTTAACATCAACGAGACATTCTTTACCACTCAATAACAAGATGAATTTCATAAAAAGGCCTGAAACAGCATACATAGAAAATATTTAATTTTTAATTACTGCCGATTGAATTTTTAAGGTATTTTCACAGGTAGAACTTATCAAGGGCATGAGAAAAGCACATTCAAAGGAATAACAGATGTTTATGAGGAATAGCCAAATAGAGAAGAATGGAGGATAAAAAAGAGATTTTAGAGATACTCTTCTGAAAATAAGAAGTTTTATGTTTTTTGTTCATTTTTCCAGTTTCCTGATGGTGAAGGAGTAGACACCAGTATGATACAGAAGAGATATCACAAGTCAAGTAAAGAAAAAGTATCAATGTCCCCCCATCAATGAAAATAATTTTATCTTAATTGAAGGAAAACATTTCTTAGATATATATGTTATTTCAGAATTATGTCTCTATGTAATGCTAGATTATCAATTGTTATGGAACGATAAATTTAAAGACATGATAATTCCTTTAAACTGAAATTCTAACAAAAATTTAAACTAAAAAATAAATAAATAGACAACTCTTTGACACAGAAAATGCCACTACTAAATATGAATTCCGAAGAGATCAAAGATAAGGGAAAAGGACATAATTGTGCAAAAATATTTAGGGCAGTTCTTTTTGTGGTGGCAAAGAACCAGAAACTGAAGGTTTGTGAATCAATTGTGGAATATCAGAACAAGTTTTAGTATATGAGTGTATTGGAATATTATTGTGCCAAAATACATAACAAACAAGATGATTACAATACATTGGAAAGTCATAAATGAAGTGCGACAAAATGAAGTGAGTAGAACCATGAGAATAGTATACACAGTAAAAGCAATAAAGTACCATGATCAACTGTAGATGACTTTATCTTTGTCAGAAATGCAAGAATTAAGAATCATTCTAAGGGACTAATAAGAAAATATTACTGCTGCATAAAGTCTGAATGCAGATTGTTGCATGCCATTCTTCACTTTATTTTCCTCCATTAATTTTTCTCCAGTAAAAACAATATATAACTTTTTTTCACAACACAATGAATATGGAATATGCATTGTTTAATACCATAGATATATCATATTATTTACATGTCAACCTACATAATACTTGTGTATCTACCTAATTGTGTATTTGTCTTCCTACATACATAAATATTAGATATGCACATTGCATGTATATTATGTTGCCTTTCATATTGAGGAAGAAGGAAAGGCTGAAGGGAAAAGGAGGAATTGATTGCAAAATGTCAGAAAATGATTATTGAAAATTCTGTCAGCATATAATCTGGAAGAAATAATTTTTTTAAAAATAAATGAAAAAATAAAGACTAGGTTTAATACTATTTTGTAGAAAAGCTAATGGATTACATAATCATAACTACAAAGAAGAAAATGAAGTTAATTGAGAATTAAAATCTCTTCTACATAGAAAAATCATGGCAACCAAGTTGAACAATTATTTTGCATGTAATAATATTTGAAAAATATGAGAGGAGAATGGAGAAAAATTATAAACATTTCATTCCATTTCGCAAAGCAGGAAAAGCAGGCAAGTCAAAAAAAAGACTTTTGAACATGAAATAAAACCCAGCTAAGATGTACAGCTCCTTTATACATGAAATTGCTAGAAATAGAGTAAATATGCAGAAAACAGATTTGATTCTACAGCACTTGTCTGGTGATTCATTTTTCTCTGTAATAAGAATGTACCTAAAATTGTTGAACTCAAAGGCCTCAGAATTTCCTACTATGTAAGAGGATATTATAACACTTAAGGTTGTTAGAAGTGGAAATCTAACAAAATATTATGAAAGACCAGCATGGAAGAGATATTTTTATAATCATAGACATATGTTCAAGTCATCAAAAAAAGGAGAAAATTATAAAATAATGTTAAAGACCATATAGTATGTTTTTTCCTGCAAAAGAGGCCGAGGAAGGACTAAGAAATAGATCTAATTTTGCATCAACATACCAACTTTTTCATTTCTATAATTTCATTAAAAGAATGGACTATAATTATGTTAAAACTATCCTATCAAAGCAAAGCATTAAACACAAGAAGTCTGTAATGAAAGTTTGGAAGATTTTCTAGACCTCTCTCTCTCTCTCTCTCTCTCTCTCTCTATATATATATATATATATATATATATATATATATTATAAAGCAGTTTTATCAACTAAAAAGAATGTCATTTTTTTAAAAAAATGCTTCTCCTGATCCCAAAGCCAGGTAGATCAAATACAGAGAACGATCACTTCAGGCCAATATCCTTAGTGAATATAGATGCAAAAATTTTAAACAGAATACTAGCAAAAAGACTCCAGCAAGTGATCAAGAGGGTTATTCATTATGATCAGGTTGGATTTAAAACAGGAATGCAAGGATAGTTCAACATTAGGAAAACCTTCAACATAATTGTCCATATCAACAAGCAAACTAACCAAAATCACATAATTGTCTCAATAGATGCTGAAAAAGCCTTGGACAAAATACAACACCCATTCCTACTGAAAACACAATAAAGTATAGGAATAGAAGGGCCTTTCCTAAAAGTAATAAATGGTATATATCTAAAACCATCAGCAAACATCATCTGCAATGGGAATAAATTAGAAGCATTCCCAATAAAACCAGGAGTGAAACAAGGATGCCCATTTTCACCTCTATTATTTAACATTTTACTGGAAATACTGGCAGTAGCAATTAGAGAAGAAAAAGAAATTGAAGGTATCAAAATAGGCAATGAGGAGACTAAGCCATCATTGTTTGCAAATGATATGATGGTCTACTTAAAAAATCCTACAGAATCAACTAAAAAGCTAGTAGAAATAATCAGCAACTTTAGCAAAGTTGCAGGATACAAAATAAATGCACAGAAATCATCAACATTTCCAACACATCACAACAGCAAGACTAGAAAGAGAAATTCCATTTAATATCACCCTAGACAATATAAAATACTTAGGAATCTATCTGCCAAGACAATTAAAGGAATTATACAAACACTACAAAACCCTTTCCACACAATTAAAACTAGATCTAAACAATTGGAAAAACATTAAGTGCTCATGGGTAGGACAAGCTAACATAGTAAAAATGACCATCCTACAGAAATAAATTTAGTGCTATACCTATCAAACTACCAAAAAAAACTTTTTGTGCTATACCTATCAAACTGCCAAAAACAACTTTTTTACTGAATTAGAAAAAAAAATATAACAAAGTTCATTTGGAAGAACAAAAGACCAAGAATATCAAGAATAATAATGAAAAAAAATATGAAGGAAGGTGGCCTAGCAGTACCAGATCTTAAACTGTACTATGTAATAAAGAAATAAATAGGAGTGGGCAGGGTGGTACCAGCTGAGTCTTCTAGGCAGGGAGACTATAACTTCAATATAGGTTTATTTGGGTCAGCCAGGGTTGTGTGGGACTGAGCTGAGACTTTTCAGTCAGTGTCCCTGTTGTTTCTAAGCTCTCTTAAGGCAATTCCCCTCCTTCCTAGAAAGAAATTGAAAACCAACAGGAAGTTAACTTGGTTATATTCCTGAGCAAGAGTTATGCCTGGGTTAGCCCCTCAGGAAACAAGGGAAAGCTATATTTCCCTCTTCATCCTTGGCTCTAGTTGATGGTACAAATGAATCAACAGAAGCTCTTTGAATAAAGGCCAAGGGGTTTATTAAAACAAGGGTAAGCTGAGGGAAGAGGTTTAAGGTATGGGAAACTGTTGCTAAGAGTAAAGGCCAGTCCTAGGAAAGGGTCTCAGAAGGTAGGGTCAGGCTGAGGGAACCAGCCCCAAACCAGGTATAAATTTCACTGCCCTGATGTAAAAAGGTCTAGCAGATTAACAAATGAGGGTAATGGTTTGATTTAGGGGTGTCCCTGCCTGCCTAAGTAAACTAGTTCCCACATTCTCCTCCCACAAAATTCCCTCCTCCCAGGGCCCAAGGGGAAGATGCAGGGGATAGCAGGATGTCTGGGTCATGTCAAGGAAATCAGCCCCACAGTTGGTTCTCCAGGAATATTTATAGTCCCAGTTCCAAATCTCTAATAATTTGAGAAATGCAATTTGGAATAACTCTGAGGTATCACTTCACTCCTAGCAGATTGGCTAAAATGACAGCAGGGGGGGAGTAATGAATGTTGGATGGGATGTGGCAAAATTGGGACATTAATGCATTGCTGGTGGAGTTGTGAACTGATCCAACCATTCTGGATGGCAATTTAGAACTATGCCCAAAGGTCTCTAAAAGACTGCTTGTCCTTTGATCCAGCCATACCATTGCTGGGTTTGTACCCCCAAAGAGATCAATAATATGGAAGTAGGTCTTGATCAATGATACATATAAAACCCAGTGGAATTGTATGTCAGCTAAATGGAGTTAGGTGGGTTTGGGAAGAGGAAAAGAACATGAAATGTAACTATGAGAAAATTTTAAAAATTAAAATTAAAATTAAAACAACTAAAAATAAATAAATAATGCTTCTCATACTAGTTATCTCCCAGAAATATTGAAATCATATCAAAGTCAATGACGAATGAAACTCAGGAAATAATTGTTTAATTTTGTAAATTAAATGAAATTTAAAACAAGTAGTAGTCTATGATGTTTACTGGAAATACCCTATACTTTGAAGAAAATAAATCTTCCAAATAATTATATTTATATATTTTATTCCTTTAATACTACCTTTGAAATTCTCTAATGTTGCAGATTATTAGGACAATGATGATATCCATTAGTCCAGTGATGGGCAAACTACGGCCAGATGCGGGCCCCCTGAAATGTTCTATCTGGCTGTGTGACATTATTCCTAATCCGATGAATACAATGAGTAGTATACAATATAATGGAACTTCAAAAGAGTTGCCTTAGAAACAGACTGACAGATGAGCATTTCCTTTCCTTTGGCCCCCTGTTTAAAAAGTTTGCCCATCAGTGCATTAGATTAAAAGATGCTTGGGAGCATGTACTGTTTTTCTTTGTATCCTCAGTGCTTAATATGTATATGAATATTATTTATATTATTTATATTTTTATATTTATATTACATATATTTATATTGTATTGATTTATATTTATTTTATATTTATATAATTATACTATATATATAATTATAAATTATTCTATTTATATATATTAAGTACTGTATATTACATAATATATATTAAGTGTACAAATATAAATATATATACATATATATATATACACAAGTTTGTTGATTATATGATAGTATCATCTCAGTATAATATATATTTAATTAATGGAGATTGATCCATTTAAAGGAGGAAAACAAAATAATGAAAAATACCTTTCATTCTAGGTTACATAAGTATGAAGTGGCAGAGGTGGATTTGAACAGAGTTTTAAAACTTCTAATTTATTACTCTTTGCACTGTACTGAGTAGAGTTACGAAAACATGAGCATCATATCACCAGTCAGTAAGAATGAAGTTTAAATCTAGCTGCAGATATGTGATCTAGAACTTAACCTCTTTCTAACCCAGTTACCCATCCTGAAAAAATGAGGTTTATGGTGTTTACTTTACAGATGTGTAATAGGATAATATTTTTTAAAGATTTTAATCTAGGGTCTGACATATAGTGAATATTTAACAAAATATTCTCTACCTTCTTTCCTTGATGTTGCTAAATATTCAGATTCACTTCATAATGGAAAATTTCTCTCAAGTTGTATCTATGAAGGAATAATATATGATATTATATTGAAAGAAGATATCTTAGTAGAAGAGGCCTTTTGAAACTCCATTATGCTCTGTTCTACTAAATCAAATTAAACATTGAAGCTGGGAGAAATTAGGATTTATTTTTACACATTTTATCTGTGCTAAACCACTAATGTGTGTATAAAGAAATGGGAAGCAGTGAAAAATTTTAGGATTGTGCCTATTGTCTTCATATTGTTATTAATAGTACCCGACATGCATTTGATGAGCTAAAGTTAAAGATTTTTCCTCTTCTATCATGATAAAAATATGTGATAAAGTAAAACTGAGGCATATAGTGCTGAGTATGATCTATTTAGTTAAAAAGGTGTCAATGGACATTAAATAGGAGGTTAGATTCTTCAGTAGTCAAGTATACATCTGAAAATAAGAGCAATTTATACACACACACACATATATATGTATATGTATTAAAAATTTGATCATTTGTACATAAATTATTTCATTTGATATTCTTGACTTTTTGTTTTTTCCAAATAAATATTATTATCTTTTTTTTCTAATTCAATAACTTTCATTTGGCTAAATAGAAAATGAAGTTACTTTCATTTTTATTTTTCAAGCTAAAATTTCTTTCATCATTAATATTGGCACCTGTTTTCCTTTATTATCATTTTAAGTAGTCTTTTGTTAGGACACATTACCCTCAGTTTTTTAGGTTGCCATAAGTCTCTAGAGATCAAATATCTCTTGGCTTTTGCTTCTTCATGTGTTGACACTGAGGAGGAATTCATTGTTCCCACTACTCTTACTCTTCCCATTATATTTAATTTTTCCCTACCTGATTACATAGAGAGTTTATATAACATAGGGAGATAGATAGATAGATAGATAGATAGATAGATAGATAGATAGATAGATAGATAGATAGATAGATAGATAGATGATAGGGGATATTAAGTATAAAAGAAGTCTGTAAGTGAAAAAAAATGTCTACAGCCCAAATACTGCATTGACAGGGAACTAGAGTCAAAAATTATTGAACAACAATTTGATTTGATTTAAATAAAGAGCCCAAACTTTTTCAGTCACCCATAGTGACCTGGCAAGTCTATATTTAATATCCACAGAGAAGACTACCAGGTTCCAGAAAGTTAAAAGCCTTCCTTCTTTCTCAGTAAACATAGAGAATTCACTGGAAAAATGCCTCCTCTCTTGGTAGAACTAGCCTATTGAGCCAGGACAGCTGCAGATCATTAGAAATAATTAAAAGTAGGAAGCTTATAGTTTTTCTTTGGCTGGGGTACAAAAGACATCTGGCGATAGAAAATTTGGCCAGTGTTATGGGAAATTTTCCTATTGAGTTTTATATAAACTAGGAAGAATAAAAGACCCCAATTAAACATTTTGAAATTTTTAATATTGACTATATTTTTGTGAAAGTTATTCTCCTTATAATATCAAAATGAAAATAGTATATCTAATGGAAAATAAATATCTTTCACAGGCATGCTTAAAAATATTGATTTGCTGGAAACAAAGCCTAATTTATAAATAATTAAATATCAAGTCATACACAAGTATATGGGATTTAATCTTAGATCACTAACCATTTCTTTGACTATCTTCACATGGTCAAAGAATATAGCTAAAAATAAAGGCCATAATCCAGAAATATGAAATACATTATACATAATAATACATGTATACTATTATATATGTATGTTTACAAATACTTTTAGCTGTTTTAAGATGATTAATTTTTATTAGAATAAAAAACAAAATAAAATATGCATTTCTATATACAAAGAAAAAAGTCATAAATAAATGAAATTTAAAAAAAATCTCTTATACTTTAGCTTATTTTCTTCATATCTATATAGTAATATCTATCCACAAGTTTACCAGTCATAGACCCCTAGCTTACCCTTCACACAGCCCTCATCACAGAAGGTATCATCTGCAAGGTAAATATATACATATTAATTGCTTTTCATGTTTCACCTTTCAGGTGACTTTCTGGAGGTAACATTCACAGTTTAGTCTTTGAGCATTAATTCCGTAGATATGTATAATGTTGTGGTTCTATTTATTCCACTGTTCATTATCTCATGTAGTTCTTTCCAAGGTTTTTTAAAATCATATTATTACTTTAGTTAGTAATTTTATCAAGTATAGTGAGTTTTCTTCTTATTAAACTGTTCATGCATTCCTGAAATAAATCCAATTTGGCCACAAAATATTATCTTTGAGAAATATTGTTGTAGTCTCCTAGCTAGTATTTTGTAAGGATTTTAGCATCCATATTCAATAATGAGATTGGTCTATAATTTTCTTTCTCCATTTTTGCTTTTCTGGTTTACGTATTAACACCATATTTGTTACATGAAAGAAGTTTTGTAAAACTTTCTTTGTGTGTTATTTTAAATAATTTATTTAATAATTAGATGAGCTTATCCTTAAATGTTTTATAGAATTCATGTGTAAATCCCTCATATCCTAGTACTATTTTGTTAGGAAGTTCATTTATGGCCCATTCAATATATTTTTTTCTAAATTAAGTTTATTTTGATGTTCTATTTCTTTCTCTGATATTTTAGGTAGTATACATTTTTGTAAATATCCTTCTATTTCTCATTCATTGTTTAATTTGTTTTCCTACAATTGAGCAAATCAACTCCCATTAATAAGTTTCAATTTCATCTTCATTGGTGGCATATTCACCCATTTCATCTCTTAATGCTAGTGATTTGGTCTTCCTCATTCTTTTTTCAATTGGACAAAACAATGGATTATCAATTTTGTTAATGTATTCATAAACCAACTACTAGATTTATTTATCAATTCAATTATACAAATACTTTTAATGTGACAAACTTCGAACTTATCTATTCCATCCCTAATGATACTTTTCTTTTACATTTCTTTGAAGTCAGGGAATTCTTGGAAGATGGTGGCTTAGATGGAGAAAATTCTAAAATCTCCTCACCCTTACACACTGAGTTAGAAAATAATGCCCTTCGAGAAGAAAGAGGAACAAATCTAACAAGGGACAGAGCATGGGGAACTCTACTGCTCCACAACAAAAGAGATACGCCAAGAAAAAGGCTTCAATTCTTGAACTGTCTGGTCTGAGGGTATAGAAGGGGAATCCCAGGATGCCTTCCCTGCGTGCTGTGAAGAGTCTCCAGCAGCCTCTGATATCTCAGGGTGGGTGGGCTCGCTGGCCTGGAGAGAGGGCCTTGCTGGTACCACACTCAGGGAGTTGAACACAGGCACTGGAGTGGTGACTGGAGGAGAACACCAGAGAAACACAGGAAAAAGACCTCGAAGAAGGAGGCTTAAAGAGAATCAAACCACAGACTGCAGATCACTTGGCTTCTTCACACAAAGATAGATAACAAAGGTCTTCAAGAGGAAAGAAAACCAGATCAAACACAAGGACAGCACAGGCCAATGTTACTGCTGGATAGCTGAGGTCAGCAAAAAAAGCTCATTCTTGCCTCCCCCCATGCTTTTTGTTTGTTTTTTTGTTTGTTTTATCCTCTGGAAGTTTTAGCCTCAGGGAAGATTAAGAAGTAAAGACTAATCCAATTAATAAAGGCTAAATACCAACAATTTGAAAGATAAGAAGTCTTCAGGGGGCAGAGAAAGTAACTACAAACCTCCATTGCCAATTGGGGAAGATCTTTCATCAAAGACCATTAAATACATCTGCTCAAACTAGAAGAACAAAAAAGGAAAAAAAAATATGAGTAAACAACAGAAAAAGAGAAAAGAAATGACAATTGAAAGCTTCTTTCAAGGAAGTGAAAAGAGAACAAATGAAATAGAAATAGAAGAATGAGAAGTTCCAGAGAGTTGGATATCAAGGATCTCAAAATTCAACTAACTCAAGAACTTCAGGAAATCAAAAAGCAATCAAGAGAGTCAAGAGAGGTTGAAGACAATTTGAAAAAGGAAATACATGAACTAAAACAAGAAAATAAAGTCTTAAAAGCAAAAATTGGCCAGCTTGAAAATGAAGCAAAGAAGGCAAAAGATGATTTACAAAGAAAATCAGACCAGAAGGAGAAGGATGACCAAAAAGCCAGGGATGAAATTCAGTCTTTAAAAAACAGAACTCAACAACTAGAAGTGAGAAATAATACATAAAACAAAATTAAAAAATGAAAAATTTGAGGAGAATATGAAACACCTCATTGATTCAACCAAAGATCTGGAGAACAGAACTAGAAGAGACAATATAAGAATTATTGATTTACCAGAACATCATGATAAAAGAGAAAGTTTAGACATTATAATATAAGAAATTATCAGAGACAATTGCCCTGACATTCTTGAGCAAGAGAGAAAAGTGGAAATTAAAAGAATCCATAAATCACATCCTACATTTAATCCACAACTGACAACTTTCAGGAATATTATAGCGAAGTTCAAAAACTACCAGACCACGGGAAAAATATTTCAAGCTGTTAAAAAGAAGTCATTCAGATATCAAGGAACCACAGTTAGGATAACACAGGACCTAGCTCCATCTACATTGAGGGACTGGAAGGCATGGAACACAATATTCTGGAAATCAAGAGAACTGGGTCTACAACTAAGAATCAACTATCCAGTGAAAATTACTATATTATTGCAGAGGAAAGTAGTTATTCAATAAAATTGAGGACTTCCAAGCATTCATAAAGAAAAAAACAGGACTTAAACTGAGTGTTTACTGCCCAAACACAGAACTCAAGAGAATCACCATAAGGTAATTAAGAGAATGGGGGGATGGGAAAAATCTTTTCTTTAAGGGACCCAATAAGTTTAATCAATTTGTAACCCAAGAAGAAAAGAAGATATTGGCAAATATTAAAAATTGTTATTAACAACAGGCTAACTAGAAGAAGTTTACATTGAGGGAATAATGACAAACTGTATAGGATGATATCTCAAGATATATATGCATATATATAAACATATGTATGTATGTATAAATATATACATTTCTTTGAAGTTATCATCTTTCTTCCAGTCATATAAATTCATAATCTCTATCCTCTTTTTCACCTCTTCCCTCAATTATAATGAATGTCCTAGCCACTTTTCAACTACAACTTTTCAGACTTCTGATCTTCTGTGTTCTCAAATATATTCTACCTTCTCTTCTATAATTGCCTCATTTCTTACCTTTCTTCTAGTTTCTGCTGATGTCATTATATCATAAAACTAACAAATTATTATTCTTAAAGCATAACTTTGAGCATATTGTCTCCTGCTGTATCTATGATTCACAACAGCCTCTAAGATAAAATATAAAATCCTCTATTTTGAATTAAAAATTTATTTCTAACATGTTTCCTGATTAATTTTCACTTATTTCTTTCATGAAATTTAAGTTTCAAGCACATTTTTTAACTCGCTTTTCTTTTTATGTATTATTCCAACTCCTACCTCCTGTGACTAAAACTCTCAAAACCTTTACTTTTTTCTCAGAAAGTCAAATTTCATTCAAAGAAAGCTCTTGTGCCATCTCCTGCATATTACCTTACTTGATTCCCACAGTCATTAAAGTTCATTCTCTCACTCTCAAAAAATTAATTTCTTTTTGCCTAATGCATAAATAGGGAATAGTTTTCCTTTTTGTGTTTTATATTCTGTGTTTATAAATTCTGTGTTTTATAGGCTCTAATACTGTGCCTGACAAATAGCAAGAGCCTAGTAACCACATTTTGCAGAAAATTATTTGGAATGAGAAATTTTAATTTAGATAGATTATTTTTTGTGTATATCCATGTGTATGTAAGAGAATGTGTTTGCATGATTAAGAATTATTTCCAATAATCTCTTTCAAGTTATGTCTGTATATGCATTCTTTATAATGTTGTCACTTACAAATATAGTTTATATATTACTGCTGTGTAACATATTGGAATGATTGTTGGGATAAAAAAAGTAAGAAAGATTGACTTAAATATATTTTAGACTTTCTTCTCAGAACCTGTTTACATATTTCTCTGCAATTAACATGTCTTTTTTTTATCTTGGAAATCCTATCTCTAAAACTGTCTGTACTAATCACATAAAATAAGCCAAATAGAAGAGAATTTCATTGTAAATGAATTTTTTGCAATCTTTTGTCTTTATGTCACTTAAAAATTTTGTCTTGTCCTCCTGCTTCCTCTTCTAAAAGGACATTCCACATAACAAAGTAAATATTTAAGAAGAAATGTAGAGAAAATAACTTGAAACATCAATAAATGTATTAAAATATCTGACAATATATTTGTTCCAAAGCTATGACATTCCTACTTCAAAAAACAAATGAAAGTAAGAATCTTCATATTTTGTTTTCCTTTGGACTTGTTCTGTATAACTTTCCAGGAATGATTTTTTATTGTATTTGTTCTTTCCATTTTCACTTTTTGTAGTCATTGTGAATATAAGTTCTCTGTTTTGATTTTTTTCATTTTGTTTCAGTTACTATATGACTCCCATTTCCCCCATCTTATATTATTCTTATAGTAATACTCAATTGCATTCATATACTACAATTTGCTTAGTCATCCTTCCAGCTGATGGGCATCTATTTAATTTCCAGTTTGAGTTACCAAAAATAAAATTCTACTATACATATTATGATACATATCAAACTTTCATTTTTATCAGTTTACTCTGGTTATATAAACATAAGTAAAAATAGAGGAAGATTTCTAATCCTGAACACAGCAAAGAGATACATTCAAATATGAAGGTATTTGGGAGAAAAAAGATTTCAGAAAAAAAAGAAAAGATGAAAAAGGAGACTTTTATAGGGTGAATGAGGTTATATTGAGAAGTCCCTTGACTATGCAAAAATGTCGCCCCAGTAAAGCTTAAACAAATGAAAAAAATAAATGAAAAGTTCAATGATGGTATATATTAGGGAGATCTATTTATTAGCTGTTTCCATTCAGGTGTGCTTATTATCAGCAATAATAAATGTTAATTCATTTTTAACAAGGGGACTATGATGTATGTAACCACTAGATTGAAGTGTATAATGCTGAATGTTACTTTATGTGAAGTTGTTGAATTTGAATTGAAGCCAACAGACAATAGAACAGTCCAGAAGAAGACTCAAGGGAAAAGTTCCTCTTGTACTCAAGTTGTGCAATGAAGGCCTCCATTGTGGTCAAAGTATGGTTAAGTCATTAACTTGTTCATAATGCCAAAATGGGAAAAATGAAGAATGGTTCTCTACTTGCTGCTGGCAAGGTAGGATATTTTTTTCCTGCCAGCACATTTAATCCATATACTGCACTCCACCAGAGAAAGCAGGTTGTATTATCAACTCCTTCTTCATTTTATTGTTTCTGGGTCAGATCCCTGAAGGTGAATAAAACAGCTTGAAGCAGGACAATAGCACAACTAGCACACATGTCTGCTGTCACATTCCTGTTTCCTGGATTTGGGGTCCTGCTGGCAGACTATTAAGCTGAAGTATTTTCCTAGAGGACAAGGCAAATATTCCAATAGCAGCTTGTAGGCTTCTTATGATATCTCTGTAAAAATTATTGAATAAGAAGGCATCATTTTATGGTTCTCAAGGCAGTGCCACCCCCTCACATGATCAGAATGCATAAGATCAAAGACATATTCAAAGTAAATGACACCTGGGAAACTGTTTCCCACAATTACAACTTCATTGGCAATCCAGTTGTGAGAGCTGTCACTGGGTAGTTCTCTAGTGGCTTATCCAAAATACAGTAACAGAGAGAATTCTATGTGGAGAAGTAATAGGGGGAAAGCCTAAATACAGTTTCTAACGACACATTAAACCTCAAACTGGAATCTTTGACAATCAATAATTCTCTTTTTCTGTACCAGTTTTATTAGTGATATCAAATATAATATTGAAGTGTGAATAAAAGCCAGAGAATATGAAGTTATGGATTTTATAAGTCATACTTCAACATTGAACCGTTAAAATTCAGATTTGGAGAAGATGGATTACATGAATGTCAAAACAGAGAACTACAAAATCACTAAATGCAAGAATTAGAAAAGATCTCAGAGAATATTTATTTCGATACCTTCATTAACAAAAGAAGAAAACATCACCTTCAAAGACTGCTTTGTGGTCATAAAACACATATTGCATGATGAGTAAAAACAGATTGCCCTTATGTCAAGTGATAATGGAAAATCTTCTAAAACAGTAAAAATGCAGCCAGTAGCAAGGAGAATTTCCACTGATTGTTTTTAGGTAACAAAAATAGATAAACTTTGAAGGCCTAAGAGGGTTTATTAGTGGGAAGCTCAATTTCAGCTGAAAAATAATCATATGTCTTCAGATAAAAAATGGAAGTGTAAAAGTTCCACAAGCAATAAAATACTCAGATAATATTTGCTAAAATAATTGTCACATATAATGACTTTGAAAATTTTATTATATGTCGACTTGGATGCATGAACAGGTTTATTGATAGACTAGGTCAAAACCTACTTAATCTGATGGGAAGAATTCTAAAATGGTTTCCTGTCCCAATATCTCATTTCTACCATCTTATCAAAGAGTTTGAATTCAACTATGGGAGATCCATTATAGTGAATCTATCTCATTCCTTTAAAAAAACAGTGTCAGTTAAAATATCTGATGCATTAAATGCATTAAAATATAATGCATTCACATTTTTAATAACTTGCTATATAATTGCTATCCTATTTCAGGAATTAGTTATGGAAATGGTGTCCTGTAATATATTCCACAGGCAAAGAAGAAGGAACAAGGGCATCAAAGAATAGGAAATGAGAATATAGAATCTTCGGAGAGGAGAGGTCTGTGATTTTCTACAGTGAAAGCTAATGAGAGTCTAGGGGCCAGCATGAATAAAGGGAAAATCCCCGAGGCAGTTCCACAAGAAAAAATAACTATTCTGAAAGGGGCAATGTAAAATTTTTAATGTTATCCAATTTGTCTTGTTGCCTACCACCAACCCTATTTGGGTACAAATAGGTATACATGGCCATCAATGAAATTTCTAAATAGAAAAAAGATTAAATTCTAAATAAAAGCTTGTTAAATCAGTGTAATTGGAAGAGAAACCTGTCTCTTTTTATGGAAAATTTTGGAATTAGATTTCATTCTACTATATCAGTAACTATTAACAAAAAATGTTTCCAAGAAACCATCTTAGAGACCTGTTTTAATAAATAAATGACTCATTTATAATGAGCTCATTTATTACATATGTCTTAAAATATCTGAAAATTGTTTGTTTGTTTTAACAAGCATTCCCTTCACAATTTTATCAGAGATAGGAACTAGATCTGTGATTCTAGTGGTGTAAGAAACTCCCAGACAAGTAATATCCTTCAATCCACAGGTGCATGTGAATGACTTTGAATTCATTTGCTTTGATTCACCTCAAAAACATATAACTAAAGTTGATCTAGAACCCAAGTCTTTTTGGCTATGAATTTGTCTCTAGATTTCTCTTTGTAGTGTTAAATCTATTCATTTGATTAGTGTTTCAATAATTTAAGGATCACAGATTTCATTCTTGTGAATATTTGTAAATATTTCCTTTACTGGTCATTCAAACAAGTAAGTTTTCAGTACTTCTTCTAATATGGCAGTCTCTGGGGATATTTAGAGTAGAGTCTATATCATTTATTCCAAAAATTGCACTTAAATTTTAATAAAGCAAAGTTTTTAAACCTTTTTATGGCATCATCTCCCATTTTCAGTCTACTGAAGTTTCCGGACTTATCAGATAAATGATTTTACAAATTTTATTCAAAGAACTAAAAAATGAAATCAATATTATTGAAATAGCACCCAAATAAATAAATACATAAATAAAGCAAAAGAACAGATTCATGGATATTGGATTAAGAGTTACTGTACTAGAAGAATAGAATACATTTTCCAAGGCATGGAGTAATGGGAGTTTGAAAGAAGACTAGTCTCTCTGAGGTTAGAGCTTGACAAGCCCTTTTCAGAGCTTCTCATCCACCATTGGTTTCCACCGTTCATCAAATTCTCTCCTGTGTCTTCAAGAAGAAATCACCCTGTTAAAATTATCGGAGCATACTGGCTAAATTAGGATGAGGATAATTGTTAGGCCTCATGCCTGTCAGTGAATTAGAGGTATGTACACTCCAGGCATGTGAAGACTTTCTCTAGTGGCATTGATGGCTGAGAATGATATGTTCCTAAGATCATGAAGGAAGCTGAAATCGATGCTATAGATCACTTAGAACTTTTTCAGACATAGAAGATGCCATTCTCATCCACTACTTTCCAGTGCACCATCAGTCATCCTAACTTTTATCTTGTCACTAGACTTTGGACTCTGGAAAATAGAATGAGGTTTGAGGACTTTTGTGCAGCTCTTCTTCACTTACATCCAATTCCCTCAGAAGCCAAGAAATTACCCAGTGATGATATTTTTCTTCTTCTAAAACTGAAGGATGAAAACATTTTCAGATAGCTAAATTCGGCCTCTGAGATACCATGGCTACCTGTATAGTTCATTTTAAGTGCACCTCCCCAATGAAGCCCTTCTTGGCTAAGTCACTAGGTGGTGAGGTGACTTGAAAAAAGGAATATCTCATTTACAATACTTCATATACTTAATAGCCATGTGTGCCTGTCCACAAAGTTAAACTTTGTTTCACTCTCAATTTCCTCATCCATAAAATGTGAATGATAATAGAATTTATGTCATAGGCCCATGAAGAGGATAAAATACAATTTCCTATATAAATGTTTGGGGAAACTTTAAAGCATTATGTAATTACTTACCATTATTATCACTTCTCCAAATTAAATTTTGTTTGTTATAAATATGTATATGTATATCCATATATAAATTATTCATGAGTGAACACAGTATGTATATTCATACATGCACAAGTTATGACTCTCAAAGTATAAGCCCAATGACGATAGCTATTCTTTTCTATTTTCTCTTTGTATCTCTTGTGCCCTTATTGAGTAGCTGGTTAAAAATGTTTCTTGATTGATTACAGTGTAGTATACTATATCCACCCTCACTCAGAGAAAGGCTAACTACATCTCCTCAGAGTTCCAGGACTAACCGTGATGGGGTCAGATTGTTTCTTTAATGCTGTTAGTTTGAGATCCATTCTTTCTAATGTGTCTTCCAACTCCCACCTACACTAACCACCAGTGACTAGAATCTCAGAATTACACAGTCATTAATATCCATTAATGATTAAAAAGGGATATCTACCATGAATATATAATGGTAATATAAGTTAAGAACTTTCCCCTAATATTTGTGAGGGCATTCTTCCCTCTGTAACTGAGAGAATGGGACCATATATACAGCAGTTTTTTCTGTAGCATAAACAATAAAAAAATGAATTCACTTCTGTGCTACTGTGGGACCATTTAAGAAAAGTTGCTTGGGATCTCATTCCTCACTATCCTCCTGGAAAATCTTAGCTGGGACTTCAATTCCCAGACCATTAGTGACTCTGAATTCTGACCATATCCTTTTGAGGCTCAAAAGTTATAGCTATCTCCTTTACCTAAATAAAAAAGAACAATTATGAAACAACCACAAACACACACACACACACACACACACACACACACACACACACACTCACGGAAGAAAGGTTCCTGTTCCATGTATCACATTTAAAGTCCAAGGCTTTTCCCTATGTAGTTTTACAGATTTTGTCTCCCATAAAAAGCAGTAAGAGAACGGAAACAAATGTGAGATATTGAATTGCTTGGGTTACTAGGGCTTTTTAAAGGAACTGTTCATATATATCCATGGCTAGTCAAGAGATATGAAGTCCTGTAGACAGAAACACCTCAAATATCTCTTTCTACTCCTTAGGTGAAAGTCTTTGATACTGCTTGTGGTAATTAATAATAATAATAATAATAATAATAATAAAACTCTATGGCCAGGCTATAGATGAAGTTCTCATATATGAGCCAGACTGATCCTCATAATTAATCTTTCACTGAATCTGTATTTTAAAATTTTACTTTTTTTTTAGGACCTATCAACTCTTTATGTTTAACTGCCTTATGCTGGTTTTAAGAAAACATGTCTTGATTATGATGAATGGGTGATTTCACTGAAAGAATCAAAAGATGCAAGAGCATCTCCATTTCTTCCCATTTACCACTGGCAAGGTGATAATATTCCTAGGGCTTGGTCTCACTTTCTTGAAGAAGTAATTTTGCTTTGATCTTCAGGTATATTCTAAAGGAAAATCAAGTGTTAAATTCTAAGATAGACACACTCTTTGACACTAGCCTGTGCCTTATCTTCTTGAAAAATACTAAGTGGCATAGCTTTTCCTGTAGTAGAAACTAAATTGATTAGATTTCCCTGTGTAGTTTTGCTAAATTTCATTTTCTTTTGTTTCAGTTATGATTAGTACTAAAGAAAATTTTATATATTTAAACATAAATATTAAAAAGAGGCATATGTGCTTATAAAATCATATTGAATTTTATTTTTGTAAGTCAAAGAAAGTTAATTTTCCTTCTAACCTAATAAAATGATGTTTATTTATTGTCATCATATATGATTTACAAAGTTACTTCAGGCAATCTCCTGAGCCCAAATTCAATCAATTTAACTCTTGGGAATATTCTCATCACTTCATTATTTCAAGTACAAAAATGAACAAAAGATGTCATGTATATTTTATAATCAATTTTGTTATTTTCTGTAAAATTTATTTTCCTTAGAAGTTAAGTATCTTTTTAACCAGCTAAACCAAAATCATAGTGACAATTAAGGGCATATTTCTACAGTGCCTGAGTGTTTTCTTCTATAAAGTAATTAATTTTAAAGTGCTTATGTTAATAATATATGTGCTGGGCTTTTAAAAACTGTACCAAGGCGATGCCCCAATTTCTTAGCTATTTTGAGAACAATAAAGTACTTTTCAACTACAAATTGTCTTTTCTAGCTAAAAGGAAATTTTTAAAAAGACAAAACTTCGCCAGGGGAATTTAAGAGTTATTAGAGTGAAAGGTGGCCTACCATAGTAATACAGCCCTTTGTTTGATTCCAAGACATCTTGAATTATGCTTAGCCCAAGGATATATATATATATATATA
>NC_058130.1:659725754-659916820 GCF_016433145.1 Gracilinanus agilis
GGAGAGAGAGAGAGAAATAGAGAGAGAGAGAGAGAGAGAGAGAGAGAGAGAGAGAGAGAGAGAGAGAGAGAGAGAGAGAGAGAGAGAGAGAGATCCTGGCCTGTCAGCAACTCCCAGTGTAGAAATTTCCTCTTCCAATTTCGGATCTGAAAATTTCTCTATAATTTAGGAACTTAGGGAAATGTCTTAAATGTTAATTGGATTGCCCAAAGAGAACTTCATAGCAAAGGAAGAACATGAACCTAGGATTTAAGGCTTAAACTCCAAGTTTGACCCAAGATTCTTCACACTATTTGAAATAGGATGCATTTAACTTTCCTCTATTTCCTCTCAGCTAAAACGCTGAGTCTAAATTCCACCTTTTACCCTCCATTCCTAAAACTCCACCCCAAATACATTTCCTTATTTCCTTTATTTGTGTCTAACAAGAAGGATTTTTATAGTGTGAGGAAGGAGTGACATTCCTTAAAATTCTATCCTTGGATTAAGGGAATAGGTTTGTGGATTAGCTAATAAATGCCTGATAATAAAAACAATAAAAATCGAAGACACATGAGAAAAGATTAAAGAGGCAAATCCAATAATTCAATGCATACAACTTTCCTTCCTGAAGAGTAATCTAATCCTTTAAATGTTAAAAAAAATTCCAAATTCTGGGTCAGGGAAAGTATGTGATTCAAATATTAGAGCTAATCATCATGGTAGAACATTTCATTTATAATTATGGTGTAATGTGAAACCAATATTACAAGTGGTTACTGACAACATTTTAAAAGCAGAAGAACCACAAGCAATGAATTTCAAATAGCCTCAGAATTTGCAGTATTTCAATGAAGGAATACTAGGAATTAAACGAGCATTAATGTTGATAGCAATATATTTTGCTTAGAAAATTTAGTTCTTCATGTGACAAGACAGTGAGGACAAAACTGTATACCTTGAGTAAGATTAAGATGGACAATATATAGTATTGTTGCATACAAAAAGCCACAGACTCACACGATGTCAGTTATGGAAGAAATGGAAGAGCTCATCTAATACAACCTCTTCAATTTATACTTGAGTAAACTAATACCAAAATAAGTTAAATAGTTGACTCTAAGTCAACTCTAACATGTGACAAAAGTAAAATTTAAGTCCATATTATCCTACTACAAGATATTCTCTTCCCATTTATCACCCAGCCACAGAGGAAAAGCCTGAATGAATATATCCTTATCAAATATTATGATATATTTAGAGGGGGTTCAAAATAGAATTGAATGTAAGTTGTATTAAAGATGATATTTTGGTATGCAAATTTTACCCCAGGGAAAAAAGTCTAGATAATAAGATATGTGGAAATTGACATATATTTCCATTATAGACCTCTGGTTGTTGGTTTATGGGCTTTTCGTGCCCAAGATGAGCTGATGACATCATGTGCCAAAATTGTGAAGAAATAATCATAAGTTGTAGAGATCTGGTGTATTCAGAGTCAGGGAGAATGGAAAGAATATTGGAGAAAATTAGGGGAAAAAATACAACCTGAATCATTCATAGAATTGGCTGTCCTTTTCATTTTAGTCACATGATTTTTTGCTTATATGGAAAGATGCATAACTCAGCAATATGACATTTTTTCTGAATTCTGAGTTTTCTTAAAGTTAACACATGATTCATATTAGTACATCTAAACCATTATTTCTGTTTCTTCCACAACTTTGTGGCCTTTTTTTCCATTAGGGAAAAAGTCTGTTTTTAAAAAAAAATTCCTCTTTTTATATGATACTCTATAAGTTCACAAAGAAGTTTGTGATTAATGAGTCACTCCTGGTCAATTCTAATGAATAATGATATTAATTAGTATTAACAGGTCAAATATTGAATCTTTTCAACAGTGTATGAGAAATCAGGAAGAGGATACTAGTAGGATACTTATGAATCACAACTTCTACAGTAATTCAGAAACCATTCCCTTTATAAAACCAAAATACTATCAGTTTGATCCACTATACACTTACTACTTAGCCAAATTTGTCTCCCAAACCCCTTCATGTCAAATGAGGATGTAACTTAAAAGGATGCTGGGAATGTAGCTCAGGTGTAGAAAATTTTCCACCTGTACACTACCTGATAGGCAATAAAATTGCATTTAAAGAACAATAAAATTTAAAAGAAAAAAGTGTCTGCTTTTAACCATAGACAAATTTTACTTTCTGCCACATTCTATCACATTTGAAATATCATGTTTTATTTCAGGAATGACAGTTGAAGGATGATACTGACAGGAGAAAAGGGGAAAGTTGAGAGGAGCATAATAAGATTAGTGAAGAACATCTAGTTCATGTAACATGATAATCATCAAATGAAGATATTTTGCCTGGAGAAGAGAAGATTCAGAGAACCTAGAGCAGTTTTACTATAGTACTTACAATTTAGACATTTCAAAGATAGAATTGTCTTACTCTATTTGAACCCATGAGTATGGAATCAGGAATAATTGGTGAAAGTTTCAGAAATACAAGTACAGATTAAAATTTGGGAAACAATAACAAAAAGAAGTATTCAAAATCATAACAGAGTGATTTGGACACTGGATGTTCTCCCTATCTGGAGGGGTTTAAGTAAAGACTGAATGACTTCTTAATTTCTTATTGCAAAAATTCCTTTTTGGCTATGTGATACATTAAATGACTGCTCAGGTAGCTTCCAACACTGAAATTCTGTTATCATGTAATCACAAGGCCTAAAAGTCAAGTCTCAATCCCATAGAAAAGAAACACAAAAATAATGGTATTTGTATTTCTCTAAATCCTTGAATACCAAGCAATTTCTTCTTTCGCAAGATGCTTAACCTTGGACATATATCTATGCAAATCCTTTCTTTCAAATCATCTGCTACTATCTTAAATAGGAAAATTATTATTCAATCTATGACCCCTTGATTGGCTCTCAAAGTCTTATTATATATTTTCATATTATTATTATTATTATTACCTTTCCAATCTCAACATAGATAAATGACATGAATTATATTTGAAAAATTTAAAGTTTCTTTCATGTAATTGTGAAATCAATATGAGCAGCCTCTAGAACAACTTCAACTAATATATATTTAACTCTTACTATGTGTATAGCACTTTGCTAAGTATTGCGGTATATACATATATATGTGTATGCATACACACAAACATATATATGTATATGTATATAAACACTGTCAATTCAGAACACATGAATTTGAAACTAGTGTGTGACATAAAGCTATTAGCTTCTGGATGATTTTCAGAATAGCTATTTTAAAAGTACTTGAAGTTATGAAAGTTGTATTTTATTTTCAATAAAGTAGTGGATAAAATATTAAAAGGAGACTTTTAGTTGTAGCCATATCCTCCCCCCACCTCATATTAACTCTGGTCCTTGCAGTTCTTTCTTGAACCAATAGAAAATACATTATTTGGATTCCTAAAATGATACTACCATTCAAAAAGAATATTATTCTGAATCTGTACACATCCACTTTTTGGTTTGGTGTATCTTATTGCTATTATTTCCTGGAATCAATTCAGCACTTTGTTGCATAAAGGAAAACACCTTAGGTGGAAGCTCCACCTTTCCTCTTTGTCTTGATAAAAGAAACTCCCACCAAGTGATTCCCTTCATTGTCCTAAATATATACTGAAAGTTAGAAGAATTTGAAAGAGATTTCATTTCTTCAAGTCAAAGAACAGTACATAATGCCTAAGGGGTTTACCTGAATGGCTGGCTGAATATAAGCCTCAAACTATTGTTGTTCATCCTTCCTTTTCAAAGAAGACCAATTATGTCATTGGGTAATTTTTTGTCTTGTACATTAACTGCATTTAAGTGAGTTAGAACTGCACAAAGTCCTTAGACTCACTCTTCTAGAGGCAAAATCCAGTGACAAGACAAAATGAAGATGACTGGCAAATTCCAGCTGTGTGACCCTGGGCAAGTCACTTGACCCCCGTTTCCCACCCTTACCACTCTTCCACCAAGGAGCCAATACACAGAAGTTAAGGGTTTAAAAAAAAGATGACTGGCAATGGTCAAGAATGCAGTCAATGACCTTAGCATCTTCAGTATCTGAACAAGTTCTAAGTACTCCATAAAGTCTGCTTTAGCTATCTTCCTGGTCAATAGAACAAATTTTTCTCATCAGTCCATTACCCTGGGAAAAATCATCACATACTTGAGGTCATCATCTCCTAACTCACATATGGGTTTGAGGGCTGTTGTTACCTTAACCTGGTTTAGCCAGAAGGTTTTTACCAGAGTGTGGCTGTTGCATATGCTATAACCTTTTGGAGTTGTAGAGGAGAGTTGAGTGACAGGTGGACACCAGAAGTGGATAAGCAGACTTTTCAAGGGCTAAGTTCTCACAACACAAGTGTTTAGTCATCAATGAACATACCATATACCCCAAGGCTGAGGTACTGAACAGTTGAGATAGGCTCTGGGATTGTGGCATAAAAGAATTGATACTTCTTCCCCAATATCCTATGAAAAAATGCTGTATAGCCACTATAATTCAATGGAGAACTAGAAAATGGAGGATGAGAACTCAAACAAAAGACAATAGTATCTATTGTCCATCATCCAATATCAGTGATTTTTCTGTCAAGTGAGCAGCAGCATAGGAAATGGAGAGATATCATTTTGTCTGGTTACATATCTGATCATGTGTATTCCTTCCCTACATGTTTTTTATGTCCTATCGGTTATATGGCAAGCTAAGGGACAGATAACTTCTGTGTATAGGGGGAGAAAATATTCCTTATCATTTATTTTGCTTCATTTTTTAATTAAATGTATTTTACTTAGCTTGATAAAGGTAACATTATCTCATAAGCAATAGATTTGAGGAACTAACATAAGTTTTTTAAATTACATTCTGAAATGTAATTTCTTTTCAGATATTTCATGGTTATATGGACTACGAGTAATACTAACAATAATGCTATACAAATGAAATAATGAAAGTAAAGTACTTTTAAAAATATTACATATTAAATAATATATCAACCCCTGATTCAGAACAGAGGAGTCAGGACACTCCCTTCAGACTATATAAACTAGAGCAGAAATGGGCAATCTTTTCAAAGAGGGATCCAAAAGAAAGGAAATGCTCATCTGTCATTCTGTTTCTAAGGCAACTCTTTCGACATTTCATTGTATTGCATCCTGCTCATTGTATTCATCATATTAGGAATAATGTAGCAGGGTGAGATAGAACATTTTAGGGGGCCACATTTGGCCCATGGGCTGTAGTTTGCCCATCACTGAACTAGAGGAATAAGGACTCCTAACTCAGAACAGAGGAATCAGGATCTGATTAAGAGCAGATCTACTACCTTAGAATACTACTTAGAATAGTAGAATATTACTACCTCAGAATAAATAAACCAGAGGAGTTAAAGCATATAAATCGCATCTATAATATGGATAGGACCTGGGGATATGCACATCAGGATACCACAAGTACTGAAGTACAAGAGTACCCAACTCCTGCTACAATATAGGAGCTTTTAAAGCTAAAAACCAAAGGTGAAGAGAAAACAGTACACAAGGCATAGAAAATAGTAAATTACTTGATCAGATTACATTCAAGGGCTAGCAACAAGCCACTTCTTCCATGAAACTAAGAAGGGTTGAAGTTCAGATGTAAGATAGCAGTCCAGGTTTTAATCAGGAAAACCTATATCCTTGAAGGATAATTTGGAAGTTAAAGATATCCAGACCAAATTCTTTTTTTTCTCCACACAGTCCTAGAGGCACAAATGTATCACTGATTAGCAAGAGAACTGGATTTCTAAATTTAACCCATTGCAGACCAGTTGAATTCTGATCAAAGTTCAGAAAAAAAAAGATCCATGAGTTAAACAATTATTGGAAGCTGGTAAGAGAAAAATTAGATCCTCAGGTCAGGCATGTGATTGCTCAATTAAAAGTATCTTCTAAAAATGAGAGTTTTGGTTAAAACATGGCAGAATTAAATTCATTTCACACTTTCAAGTGGCAAAATAATCTGTGTTTGCTCTTCCACATAAAAGTACTTTTTCTCCTTTTTTTCTTATTTTTTTAGTTTTAACTCTGACAATTCATGAACTCATATTTGTTATTCAGAATTCCTTTCTTTTGATATAGGAACCCCAAAGATTCCAAGAATTCCTTAACCATATTGCCCCTGTTTTGTTTTGTTTTTCTTCCTTCTGCCAGACCTAAGGGACAATGGATTCCTCAGAAATTAGACAGTGGTACAGACTTCACACCAATAAAGGATCCCTAAATCCACTCTCTATATACAAAATTTCTCTTTTTCTTTCTTGTACTTCTCTACTCCCCCCCACCTAGTCTTTCTTTGATTGGTCATTTCAAAGTGTAATGCTTGAGTTTTAATTGTAGCATTTAACCTTGATTAATCATGTGGATAACAAATCATCATGAATTATTTCAAGATGGACTTGACTTGGTAATGGATACTGGCACAAGTACATTTAAATTTGTCAAAAAGATTCCATAAAGCTAGTAAGTAAATAGCATCAATAAAAATCCTTACATGAGTTAAATAAGTGTGGTACTTTTTATAAGTGAGTCCACACTTGTGCTAAGTTCCTTGGTTCTAAAATAGAGACTCTATAATACAGCTGTTTGGTAGAGGTCATCTTGCATTGTAGGAATTTAACAAAATGGCATGTAAAGAGATTGTTTAATTTTTAATTTTTTGGTCCTCAGTATCATGGTAACCACAATGAATTTAGTTGTCAATCTTTGCTTCCTGTTAACTTCACTAGAGAAACTCAAATGAGATTTAACTGCTTTTCACTTAAATTAGGAAGGATGAAAATTGGAATAGTTGATGAGATTTTTATGATGTTGCTGCATTTAGAGAAAAATAGAAAATGTACTTCCAGAAGATTATACAAGTATTGCATTGATTTAAAAAAAGAAATAAAAATCACTTTGTGGATAAGAATATATGTGATTCTGATAACAATACCAGTAGATTGTCAGAAAATTACATTTAAAAAAAGATTCATAGCAAAACTTTTTTTCAGGTAGAAATATATCTTCATTTTTCTCCTTTAAAAAACATAATTATTTCTTACATTTTTGTGATCTGAATTTGTGATACTCCCCCTACATTGTAGAAAATTACTTCTTTCTCCTTATTCTCCCAAAAATGTACATATGGTACATTGTATCAATTTCTTTGCATGTTTAGAAAATATTAACTTTTAAAAAGAAGTTAAAGTGCATAAAATCAATTTGGTTTTCCTTGTTTAGAGAAATATTATTTTTCCACATTTTTTCAATAGTTCAGTTAATCTGCTGATGTAAAATGTTAAACATCTTCCTCTCAATACAATTATAATGATCTCAATAGATTAATTTTGGGGTAAGAATATCAGTTTATTGATTATATCTGTTTATTGATTTGTCTAGCATCATAACCAATGAAGTGACATAGCCCAGTGACTCTTTCCCAATGACCAGAGATTCCAAATTTTGTTAGGCAGCTTAATAAAAAGAGTTTTAGGAACTCCTTATTCAGTACCTCACTTGAACATTCCAATATATCTCAAATTGAAAAATAGTTCAGTAAAAGGTGGTCCATCAAACTATCCACTCCTCCACATCCCTACATCATGGGAAACATACAAAGGAAAATAACCTTTGTCTCCTTCATTTATTAATGAAATTCTGTTAAAGGGAAGATATCCTTTGGAATTTGTAAGAATAAAGAAAATATAAAAAGCAATAGCTTAGATGGAATTTCTGACCCATATCCCATAACCAAGAAAACACAGCAATTCTCCTCAAGATGCAGGAATTGGGTCCTTTCTACTCCAGAGGTTTTATTTTATTCCAGATTTTAATGAGGTATGTTTCTCAGAATCTTCTCTTTGCTTTTTGGAGAAACTGCACCTCAATTTCTATAATGAGACACCCCCAAATATAATGACTATACATTACATTGAGGGTCTAAACATGTATGGATGTTTCATAAGATAATGTCAAAATGATTGATAAACCTATAGACAGATAACCATTAAGGGGGAACTGCCTTTCTAGTGCAAGGTTCTTACAAATAAAATGACTGCACAAGGGAGAGACATGAAAGGGACAAGTGATTCAACCCTTAGTATCAGTAAATTATATATATATGAATGAGTAGTCTCATGATGTAGCACTTTTATTTTTGGATAATCCTTTATTTCTACTATTTTTGGACCATTTGAAGTCATGTTGGTCCTCATAGCAGTTTCTTTGGAAGATCTTCTTTCTCCCTGTTAATATTACTGACAGTATCTTTCCCTAAAATTGCTTGAAAATAGATTTTAATACAATTTGACATAGTCATTAAAATTTTCTGTTGTCAATAGTTTAAAAAGATTGTGAGAGCTAACTCAAATGTAAATATTCCAACTGTATTAATATAAAGCATATGAAAATATGAATTATGAATTTTTGAAGCTAGAAAATAAAGTGTCTGACAATATATGTCTTATTTTGAAGTCATAATTCAATGCAGCTCTGCTAAAGAGGAAAGAGATGTCAATTATCTGAAGACATGATTGGACTTTGCAGTAATCAATAATGGTATCATTTCACATCCCTAATTACTTCCCAAGTCAAACTTCCCAATATATTTCTATGTTCAGATTATAATACAAATAGCATTCTGACCAAGAATAAACAGAATATCAACAATTCTCTATTTCTGGACACATTGTCTTCCTTACTGTAACCCAGGACAACAGTCTCTTACTCAATTTTAGTTATATATAAATAGTAAAAAAATAAATAATGGTACAAATCTCAGAGGTCTAACCCCATTCAACAAGATTTGATTAAGCTTCCTATTGAATCAACTCAGCATAATGTGATGGATGCAAGTAGATATAAAAGTTAAGAGGAAAAATATAGACACTGCCTCATGATGCTTACATTCTGGTAAGGGATAAGATAACTACTATTAACTATAATGAATTAATTTTATGACAAATATATTGAAACAGGCTCAAAAGAATCATATGCAAGTTTCATATTCAGAGATTGGATTAGTTGTTCTTGCTGTTGCTATTCTATGTCTGTATGATTTTGCATGTGTTTACCAAAAAGATGATGGATGATGTATCACTTATGTTACAATGGGTTGGAAATTGACAGTAAAAGGAAGTATGTGTTAGAATCTGATTTTTTTAATGGAAAGAATATAGAGGAGTGTGAGTAAGTCACGGACTATAACCCATGATATAAAATGAGAGAGTGATCTTATTTGGTTGTAGTATCCTATGTATGAAATTAGAGTAGAAATAACAACTAACATTTATATAGTACCCACTTAGTTCATGACTCTATGATATGTTTTACAATACTTCCTCCTTGCATTCAACAATAAACTTAAAAAATAGATGACACCATTATTTTTTATTTTACAGAGAAATAAAGAGAAGCAAATAGAGTTTAAATTACTTCTCCATGGTCCCACACCTGGTGACTACATGAGGAGGAATTTGAACTTATGTCTTTCTAACTCTAGGTACTATTCACTTTGATACCTAGTGAAAGAGAAAAATATGATTTAATTCTGCAAATGTTAAGATGCAGCAGATTTTGGAGGATTTTAAATATTGGTAAATGTTTGAATATTGTTTCACAGACAATACTGAATTTTATTTCATTACTTTACTAACCTCTGATTTATCAATGTGGGACCTTCCTATATGCACATAATTACCAATTCCTAGAAAATTGAATAGGTCTTTAAGAGTTCTTATGGCCATTAGCTCATTATAGTCCTCTGCATTTCATAAAAGTTTCTGTCTCATCACAATAAAATAAGATGATTATTCAAAATTACCTTTGATCTTGTAGAATGTCTTTGGAAAAAGTAAGTTACCTTTGTCTTCGATGCCATATTTTTACCTACCATCCATTTTGGAGTAAAACTATTTTAAAGTGAACAGAAGTCCAATTTAGGAAGCTATCTTAGGACTTAAATGTAATCCTATTCAGTTTGGCTTTCAAATATATAGCTTTTTCTCCCTTAATCTTTGAAATATTTCTTCTTTCCTTTCCATTTGGAATTAGATTTGGGGGTTTTGTGGTATAACCATTTAACTCAATAAAAATTCTAGGAAGTTTCCATTGGTGATTACTTTAAAAATCAGAGACTTTTAAGAGCTATTAAGGAAAATAATTCCCTTTTCCTTTCTTTTTTCTTTTTTTTCTTAAAAGAAAAATTTCCCTTTGATCATTCCATATAAAAAAGTTATGAATTACTTTAATAATATCAATGGTTTAATCCTTTCCTTATGTAAGTGGTTTCATTCAAAGATAGGCTATCTCTAAGTAAGCTATTCCCTTTTCACATTTTTGAAGAAGTGAATTGTTTTTAATGAGATGAAGTATTAAAGTTAGAGCCAACTTAATTTTCTTGAGAGTATTCATTGATGGACTAAATGTTTTGTTGATGTTAGAATTCCATTTTCTTCAAAAGGGTTTTGGAAACTTTGAGTTATTATTTTTGTTTCATTGGGACCCCAAACCGATGCTTATACTAGCCATTTGGGGAAGTAATAACCCTCTTCACTGTGCTACTCTAACTTTCCTTGGAAGTAATTAGCCAGTAAATAATGAGATAATTGTGACATATTAAATAAAAAGATCAATAGGAAGAACCTGAAGTCTGCTTTTTTTTTAATGAATCTGGAAAACAGATGTTGAAAATTTACTCTCTCCTCTTGCCTGAGAAGCAGGGGATGAGGAGACCACAGAATTTCCTATAGTGTCAGATTCAGCAATCATGTTAGTTATTTTTACTTACCTTTTTTATTATAAAGGAGAGTAAAATCTAGGAAGGCATTCAGAAATAAAAATGTTATGAAAATACAACATATGAATAAATTTGTTTAAAATAAAATTTTAAAATTAAATATTGTCAAAATATTTTAAAATAGTAATTAGAATAAAATGTAAACCTTTTCTCAGGAGAATAGAGTTCATCATCTAACACAGTGATGGGAAAACTCTTTAAAGAGGAGGCCAAAGGAAAGGAAATGCTCATCTGTCAGTCTGTTCCTAAGGGAATTCTTTCAAAGTTTCATTGTATTGTATCCTACTCATTGTATTTGTCAGATTAGGAATAATGTCAGGAAGCCAGATATAACATTTCAGGGAGCCACATCTGGCCCTCAGGCCATAGTTTGCCCATCACTGATAACATATCTAATTTTAATCATTTTTTTTCTAATGGTTCAATCTATTTTCTCCCCAGTCATTTTTGAGGTATGTAGGTAAGTAACATCCTCCTTCCCTCAACTTAAACTCTGTTCTGAAACTATGTCCTGATTTTTTAGATCACCAAAAGTTCTCAAATGTTAAATTCAGAGGTATAAAGATAAAAGGGTTGTAAAGTTCAAAATGGAGAGATTTCATGCATGTGCCTAATAAAAGAAATTAACTTTCATCTGAAATCTAAGGACCTACCTAACTAAATTCACAAGGCTCACCATCAAGTTAGCCTCAGATAATTACGTTTTTAATATCAGAAATTTTCAAAGATTATCTAATTAAATTAAAGAAAGATTTGCAGACATTAATAGAAAGACTGTATTAAAAATAAAAATCATTAAAGTAACAATTAGTGTGGGAGAGGGAGAAGAAAATTTGGAGTCAAATTATGTTTTATAGTTTAACAAGTATTGAAGTGGATAGTCACATCCTCAAATATTTGGGAGTTTTAGATGAATGGAGGCAGGAGGAGCTTAGAGTATTTCAGTAATTACATCAAATGTTCATTTTAGTAGTATTAAACTAGGCTGTGATAGGAATCACATTAAATTTTAACATTTTTTACTCTAGGAAAGAGAATAAAGAGCACTTATTCTAGATATAGGATTTAGTTACAGAACTTTCCTCACATATTTGCCTACTGTGTGACCCTATGAAAAGTTCTTATTTTCCATTGATCTCAATTTCCTACCCTGTAAATTGAGGACAGTGGGACTGATGTTGTCGAAAGGCCCTTCCATATCAGTTTCTTTGAACCTCTGTCACATATGTCATGCAATTCTTGGAATCAAGTTTTAAACATCCTGGATTATTTTGGTATTACCAATGTGTTTTATTTTTAATCTACCTGTAGCTTTTCAAAAATTCTACCAGATAATTTATTTCCATTTCTTATTATTTTAGCAATCAGACCCCAAATTCCTATGACCACCACTGAAATATTTTCTCAAGTTTTAATAATAATCAAATATATAAAGAAGATATGATATGTCAAATATTTAATATCTAATCTGATTCATGGACAATAATAATGTCACTAATACTATAAAACTTTCATTCAGTTAATTCCTTTTATATTTATGAATAGTTTAAAAAAAACAAAGAGAAATTTTAGACAGAGGCACTATGAAGAATTGGAAAAATCAGCATACTAATATTTGAGTTTCAATTTTCCCTTCCACCTGTGTAATTAATTTTGTATATAACCTTTACTAGCCCTTATCTTGTTCCTTCTATTATATAATTTAGTAATCAATATATGCACTATCTAATTACACAGGATTGTCATAAAGTTGAAATGAGATCATCTATGCAAAATGCTTTGAGTGAATGCTTAGATCTCAATCTTGAAAATCCTCCAGCACCAGATCCTTTTGTTATTGCACTCATTTCACCATTCTATTAATTAATCTTTTTATGCCTTTATACATTTATGCATAGGAGGACAGGTGTCACTAGATACTGTCAAGTTAATCATAAAATATTTCCTGTATATCATTGTAGGCTTTTATCCAATCTCTGCCAAGCCTATGATTCTTTCAATTAGATTAAATAATTCTCCATGGACTGTGATCAAGCTCCAGGAAAAATCCTTTATACCCAGTTTACCTAATTGAAAATTTGATTGTTACACCAATTAATATGATCTAATTAAATAGGAGGGGTTTAGAAAATTCTATACTTATATGTGAAAATCATAAAGGATTATAAAAATGTGAGCTGGTTATGATATTATAATTTTTTGATATTTATTTTAATACAGATTCTATATAATTATGGAATTATGTAATTCAAAGATTATAAATAATTACACATTTTTATTTCTCTTTGGGGGTGTTGCTTATAATGAAATACTCATTCTTTTTTATTATTAATTTCAGTAAGCTATATTTTATTTACATATAATGTTATTTTTGTTACATTTTATTTGTAATTTATTTTACATTTACTTTCAGTAAATTTTATCAGAATATTCTAATATATCAAAGCAAAACTCAATTAATCCCTTGAATACTGTTGGCTCAGAGTATTGAATAGATTCTTAAATATTGATTTGAATTCATAATGGAGTAAATTTATAAATATAGTTTTTCTTTTGGGGCCATATGCATGGGGACTATTAATAAAGTGTTCAAAATGTGTCTATACTCCATTGAGGAAATTGACATTTTCCCCAAAGAAAGATCCAAAGGACATAGCTCTGTGCTGCTGAAGGCATGACTTAATTATATACAAACTACAGTATATGACAGATTCAAGATATGACATTTTTTCAGGAAAAATGATCAGTTTTACCATCAATAAGTTATGTATTTATAATTCCTAAACTTTTAAACAAAATATTTTATTGTTTTAATAAATTATAGATTGCAAATTTATATGTAATATACTATAATTTCACATGATTTTTTTCATCATTCCACAATTTATGTTCTCCCATTATATTTCAAGTTCTTTACTCCCATAAAAGATAAAGAGATTCAATTAGTTGTTTATATGTGTGTATATAGTAATTTAGTACTTCAAATTTATTATATAATAGTTTTTCGATATTTGTTTTGAAGAGGAAATAAAATATTGGGTTCATAGAATTCAAGAATTTGAAGTTTAGTCTAGTCTAGCAATATTGTAACTAGATTCAAAAGATTACATAGTGATTGCTTGTCTTTCTACAATCTAATATATTTAATCTATACAAACGCAATGACTTACCTCTTTTATGTCCAGTTTAAAATAACTGCCGTTTAATGAATCCAGTAGTTTCCTTGAAAAATTATGACTCACCTAAACAATCTACCAAAATCCATTTGTTCTCCCTTACAAAATCTTTTAGAATGCCAATAGTCCATCTAGTAACTAGATCATCAAGCAACTCTCCTTCAATTTCTTTTCTTTTACCCTTACCTTCTGTCTTAGAATCAATAAGGCAGAAGAGAGATAAAGACTAAGTATTTGGGATTAAGTGACTTACTTGATCAGGGTTACATAGATGGAAAATGTTTGAATTAAGTTTTGAAAGCAGGACCATCCATTTCCAAAACTGGTTCTCTATCTACCAAGACCTCCTAACTGCTCCTTCTCCTTCCTCTTCACAGTGGTATAAATGAATCTATTTATCCAATAATGTATCCTCTAGTCCTACTCCATTGTAATGTTTAACAATTAACATCTTACAATTTCTCAAGCAATCAGATTTCTCTGCTATCCATCCTTTTTTTCTTTGTTGCATTTCTACTATTCTCTACATAATATAAAGCTTAATGGAATGTGTGACATCTTGCCTGCATTACTTTGTGCACCCATAGTACTTCCTAGAGAATATTGTCTTAGTGTTTTTATTATTATTTTACAAAATATTTTGTTAAAATATTTTAACAAAAATTGCTTTGTGAATTTAAACTCTCCAATTTGTGAAATTCTCATTATAAATCTAAATTTAGCTCATGTTATTCTCTAAGTAAAAAATCATATTTTTCAATTACTTAATATTCTATTCATATCTCTTATATACTTAGTATTCTATTGATTCACACATTAATTAGTTTATATTATTATCTATATATCATCTATCTATTTATTTATCTAATGAAGTTAATGCTAGTACTTTCTGGTAGAAGAAAAATTTAAACTTCATGATGTGAAATTCTACAGTCAAAAGCCAAATTATAATTAAAATCCAGCTCTTTCTAAGTGCTTAAAAATGTCTGTTGCATTTTAGTTTGTTGCAACTAAACATCATATATTAAGCTTGGCAATCTGTAACTAATTATTACAGTTCTTTTGCTGGGGTTATTGTTCTAATTCAATTATTTCATTGGTGTACAGAACTTCCAAGAGGGAAAGTCTCTCCACAAATGCAAACAAGCAATTATTGTGAAATTTATAATGAGACTATTTCCTGTGTCACTGAAAAGTTAAGTAACTTACCCAGGTTCATATAGACAGTGTGTATCAAAGAAACATCAGACTTAGGTCTTTCTAACTCTGAAGCCAGACCACTATCCCAAAACTCCTATTTGACTCTCCTTATAAGAGATCTAAGTGAGGCAGTAAAGTTTTCTGAACATCTATCATGGTCTTAATCAAAAAATATTTGGTCAACATATTCAGATGCATTTTAAACGCTCTGCTAACTTCATATTAAAACTTAATTGTACTTGACAATAACTTCATGAAAAATATACTAGAAAGTCAAAGGAAAACATTTCAATTATGGCCTTTTTTGAATAATTATGTGATGCGCATCTGTTGCTTCCTTGGAGACCTGTATTTTTTTTTACAAAGTTACAGGGAACTTTGGGATAAAGATACACTTTTCAGGCAAATATCATATCTTGTTCCAAGGAAGTATTTATAGTTTTCTATTATAAAAAATGATCAGCTTCTATTTTCCTAGGTGGCAACTTTCTCAATATTAATTTGATTTTTTTCAAAAACATTTTTGGAAATCCTTGCTGCATCTTCTCTTTACAAAGTGGATATGAAGTCTTTAATGCATCTTTTTAAAGGACTATTGTTAACATTAAATCAATGTAATGTCTGTGTCTTTTATATCAGCATAAATGATAGCCTGATTTCTGCAATGTGAAAGATGTTCATTCTTTACTGTATTTCTCCCTTTAGCTTAAATCTTTCTTTCATAGGAAAAGAGAAAAAAACACAACTGTTTGAAAACTTCTTTCCAAACAGCTTTGTTCTGTTTCTTCCTAAGCTAGCCCCACATAAGAATATAGGATCAGAAATTTTAAAGCAAGTATGATTGATGTCATAAGGAAAATCAATTTATTAATTTTATGGATGAGAAAACTGAGGCCCTGAGATATCTAGATGGCACATTGGATAGAGCCCTAATAGGAAAAGCAATGAAGATGTGGGTTCAAATTTTACCTCAGATACTTACTAACTGTATCTATATGTCTCTAGTCAAGTTATTTATGGAAGAGAGGAAGGAAGGAAGGAATGAAGAAAGGAAGGAAGTAGCATTTATATAGCATCTGTTATGTACTATGGACATGTTCATGTATACACGTTTGAGTGCATGTATGTATTACCTATGGTTTTGATGTTCAGGGAAGGGTACTGTGTTCTAAAAAGTTAAAAAGGTAAAGAAATGGTCCCTAAAGAAGAAAATAAGCATATTCATCTAGCAGTAATGGTAGAGTTGTCACGAAAGTGTTTGGAGTGTGAGAATGAAGTGAAACCTATTTGAAGCTGGATAGATACTTTGGGTCAAGTAAAGCAGTAACAAATTAGTTTAGTTAGCATCAGGATAGATGTGCTGAAAACAAAAGGGTTAAAACACTCAGAGTATAGTTTCTGGGCTAGGAAGTGATGCTCTGCTTTGATGAAAATAAAGGAATTATAATCCAAAAATACAGTAGTTCCATTGAACAAAATAGAACTATCATTTCTTGAATAACTCCAACTTGGCAGATTGGTTTCTTCATTTATCACAGCTTTATTTTATTTTTATTTGGAAAAAAAGCACTATCTACAAATCATTCTGGACATAGTAGAGGTATATGCATGACAAAAAATAATCCTGTTACTGGTACATTCCTAATGCAATATCTTAATAACAGCTTAACATCCATGAATTATTTAGGCTTCATGCCCAAGGCAATTCTCTGACTGCTCTGTGGACTAGAGATTTAACAGAAACTCAAGACACCCCTTGGGCCATAGGAAGACCAAAATACAGTTTCAGATGTTTAAGAACTTTATCAAATGCTTGGCAAAGCATGATGTTTTCTTTAGTTAAATTTCTGACAACCTGATATGACCCAATAGATCTACTTATGAAACAGAATAAAGAAGTCTTGATGATTCAATCTGGTCAACTCTGCTTTATATCACCAAGATAAAGCAGTGGTAGAGAAACTAAATACACTGTAATGTAATAAAATTCATCTCTGAGCATTCATAACAGTCTTCACTGTGTTTTCATCACTACAACCTAGCCTCTGAAAAAAAGAAATTGAAAAACTGATAAAAGACACATTTGGCTGGTTATTTTGAATCTCAAAGGGAAGAACAAGAAATAATTGGAGCAATTGTGTTTTGGCAAATCTAGGCTTGATGTCAGGGGGAAACAAACAAAAAAGCATACAAAACAAATAAAATTTTGTAATAGAGCTTTGCAAAAGTGAAATGGTCTGATTTGAGAAGCAGTAGTAGTAGTCTAGAACGATGTAGTATCCCTTATAAAAAGCACTCATATTTGGCACATATTAAAAATACATGAAAGTCCAAAGCAAGTAAAGTATATTTCATCCCATATTTTAAGGGCCTTTCTTTGAAAAGTTCCCTTAAATTCATTTAGTATATATCTTCATATATACACTCATATGCATACCAGTTTTATCCACCATTAAAATGTAAACTATTTTTAAACACCAACTTTTGTCACTGAATCCCCAGGCTTTAAGCAGTGTCTAGTACTAGTAGAAGTTTAGAGGGCATGTCTCTATTGTTTTATTGACTGTGCTATATTTAGTAAAGGATGAAGTAATTTGAAGAATTAATTAAAATATTTTTCATGATTTAGATCTCAAGACTACTAAATAATGTAATTTAAGAAATGCAATGGGTAGGATATGCTTAGAAATAGGAATTCATAATACTTATCTTAAACTAAAGTTTGAGAAATAAAATGAATGAATATATGTAAATCTCTAGTCTTGTTCTGACCCAAATAGAATGTGACTGATTACACTGTTCCTTTCCCTGGAAACCGTTTCTCTTATACCATGAAATCTACATTAAAAGAAGGAAAAGTTTTGAAAGATTTAAAAATTCCCATCTATAAAATTATCATCCACAGTTTCTGAGATCCTGACAGATAGTCTCTTTCAGAGAGAGACAAACATGTACATATATTCACATACACGTATGTGTCTATATTTATGATTACTTTCATATGGCTAAAGTGGGAATTAATTTACTTGACTGTACTTATTTATTATATTTTTATCAGGAACAGTACTAGAAGGGATAGTAAATGTCTGAAAATTGCAAAAAATAATTTAAGTAAAGCTAAACAAGAGATAAAGAGATAGAGAGACAGGCAGAAAGACAGAGATTAAGACAGAGAAAAGTGACAAAGAAAGAGATATAGGAAAAATTAAAACCATCAAGTTTTTAACTTTTTTTCATTTTTATATTCATATGCTTTTCAAGTCACCAAAATTTCATTTTTCTTCCTCTTCTCATCCCAAGGAAGTCATTCAATGCATCAAATTAAAAAAAAAAGTTAGAAAAGACAAAAATCATTGGCATCGATTGATATCTCAAAAATAATTCACAATGTATGCAGTTTTCCACATATCTGAAAAAGAATGAGAATTATCAAATCTCTTCTTTGAGGACAAACTAGTTTATTTGCAATTTTGTAACAGCCTCTTTAAAAAATCATAGACATTCTTTTCAATTTTATTCCTGTTTTCCTCATTGTAATTATTGTGTATGATGTTGTTTTCTCTGTTTGGCTGTGTATAAACTATTATAGAGTGAAGTATACTTAACCAGGAGAAAAATTTCTGCAAGAAAAACCATTCTGAAAGACATAAAAATTATGTTCAAATCATCAATTAGCAACAATTCCAGACAATGATAAAACATGTAGTCGATCTACTAAAAGAAATACATTTTTGTATACAGACTATTCAAGAATTTTATTTTCTTGAATATTCATATTGATTACACGAATTTGTTTTGTTCTGATTTTGTCATACATTATTTTTTCTTAGTGGAAATACAAGTGGATGAAAATATTTTTTTTGTTAGTGAAAAAGAAAATATTTTATAAACCAATAAAATTTATAAGAAATTACATTTTAAAAAGTGAATTATGCAAAAATGTAAGTGAGAAAACTCAGAGCTTTGACAGAGCACTTAATAATTAAAAGGATGGTAGAAATGAGGGAAAAAATATTTTTTTCTTATAGTGTATAAAATTTTATAAACCTTTACCTACCCTGATTGAAAGAAAAAGATGTAGTTTAATCAACAAATAATATATGGACAAGGTAAAAACTACAGCATAAACATTTATATAACAATCAAAAACACTAAAGAAAATTGAGGCTCACCTTAAAAATATAAAATATGCACATTGAAATCATATCACCAAATCAAATCTCAGAGAAAAAAGTGAATTAACTTTAAAGGTACTGGTGGCAGGAAGGCAAGAGGCAAGCCTAACCAAATCAATCAAAAACAAAAACAAAAAACAAAAAACAAAAACAAAATCTTGGTTTCCATCTCTAAATGTATTTACAAAATAATTCTGTAAAACATATTTAGAAAATAAATATGATGATGAATAAATTATTCTGAGTTTATTAAAAATGTGCCATTTTTATGATTCAAATATTGTTCTAATACACAATCATACCTAAACAATGCATGGATAGATGGATAGATCAGAGTATTATAAATCTATAATAAGTAGCAGTACTAAATATTTATTTAAAAATAAATAGAGACATGGCAAAAATTTATAGTAATATACACAAAATACCATTGATTATTAACACATTGGATTTTTGCTAATGATTAAAAGATGGGTCAATATTAAGAAAATAATAAACAATAATCAATTACATCATTTAGCAAAATTCATAATAAAATAAAAACATTTAAAACATTTTGTCTCAATATCTGACAAAAAATTAATTCTAATATAAAAAGTAACTGGTTCTGGTTAAGATGGCGGCAGAGTAAGGAGCAGCTGCTCGATCTCTCCTGACCAAAGCATACAGGATGCCTCAAGGGGAAATAAAAATGAGTCCAGAGGAACGAAGGAACCCCACAACAGGGCGCAGCATTGAAGGTACGCAGAATCTGGGCATTTCCATGCTATAGGGGGGTGAAACAGCTCTCACAAAAACGCGAAAGGAAGAAGCCCCTCCCCCATCCCCACCCCCCACACCTCGCACAACTCCAATGCACAAGTGGGAAAACCAGATAATCACTGGCAGCCCCAGGGCTTGTACCTGTGTGCTGCAAGAGGAGGGACCCCAGGTGGCTGGGGGTGTACACTGACTTTCCCTGAGCGTCCACATGGGTGAAGGCACCGCCTCCAGCCTGGACAAAGGCCTCTAAAACACAGCCTTTCACAAGCGCTGAAGGCATCCCCTCAGGTGCGAATAAAGATCTCCAGCCCACAGAATTTCACTACCTTCTGCAGGGGTGAAGGCAATGCCCTAAGAGCATCTGCACAGGCAAAGGCAGTGCCCTAGGCTTGGATAACCTCCAGTCCAGGCTTGGACCTCCAGTGAGGACCTGGTGCAGACCAGACCTCGGCAGTGGAAGTAGCCCCAAAGGCTGCTGAAGGAACCTTGGGCAGAGGGGCAGACCAGGGCCTACCAGGAGGCCTGACCCCAAGGACAAGGAGACCGGAGCCCAGAGCTTGCAAGGCCCAGGCAGACCCTGAGTGCAAAGACAAAGCTGAAAAAGGGCGGGGCCAACAATGGCCAGCAATAAGGAAGTACAGAAGAAAAAGACTATCAAGAGAAACTCTGGAACACTGGACAACTTCTACACAGAGAAAATCCAGACAACAGAGGAGGGAAAACAAAAATCCAAACCTCCCCCCAAAAATGAAAGCTGGTCACAAGCTATGGAAGAGTTTAAAAATGAAATGCTGATGAAGATGGAAGAAATCTGGCAAGAAAATAACAGTTTAAAAGGCAGAATTTCGCAATTGGAAAGTGAGACAAGACAACTGAAGACCAAAAATGACCAGATTGAAAAGGAAAACCAAAAAATTATAGCCGAAAACCAAAACAATAAAGCTGAAAACCAAAACATTAGAGCCAAAAACCAAAACATTAAAGCCGAAAACCAAAACATTAAAAGCGAAAACCAGTCCTTAAAGGCTAGAATCGAACATTTAGAAACCAATGATCTCTCAAGACAACAAGAACAAATAAAACAAAGTCAAAAGACTGATAAAATAGAAGGAAACATGAAATATCTCAATGAGAGAGTGACAGACCAAGAAAACCGGTCTAGAAGAGACAACTTGAGAATCATTGGTCTTCCAGAAAAGGCAGAAATTAATAGAAACTTGGACTCCATACTTAAAGAAATTATTCAGCAAAATTGCCCTGAAGTTCTACAACAAGAGGGCAATATAGACATTGAAAGGATCCATAGAACACCCTCTACACTGGACCCAGAAAAGTCAACACCCAGAAATATAATAGTGAAATTGAAGAGCTTTCAAGTTAAAGAAAAAATCTTACAAGAAGCCAGAAAGAGACAATTCAAATATCAAGGAGCATCAATAAGGATCACACAGGATCTGGCAGCCTCCACGCTAAAAGACCGCAAGGTTTGGAATACAATATTCAGAAAGGCAAGAGAGATGGGCCTTCAGCCACTAATCAACTACCCAGCGAAACAAACCATATACTTTTTCAGGGGAAAGTATGGGCATTCAACAAAATTGAAGAATTCCAAGTTTTTGCACAAAAGAGACCAGGACTAAATGGAAAGTTTGACACTCAACCACAAATATCAAGAGAAAGATGAAAAGGTAAATAAGAAACAGAGGAAAAAGAAAGAAAACGCATAGTCATTTAAGCTTGACTCTTTAAGGGAATAAATAAGATCTAATTATCTGTATTACTAGGTGGAGAAATGCTATGTATAATTCTCTGTAGTGAACTCTATACACTATTATAATATTCACTATTATAGCAACCAGAAGAATAATTCATAGGGAGAAGACAGGATACTAAATTGTCTAAGAAGACATGGGGGGTGGGAAAGAGGGGAGGAATAGTAGGGGACACCAAGAAAAATCCGAGTAAATAAGAAAAATAAGATATTCTATTACACACAAAGAGGGCATGGGAAGGGGAGGGGATGAATAATATCATAAGAAGGAGAGGAAGAGAGCATAATCAAACCTTACTCTCAGTGTAATCAACCCATAGAAGGAAAAGTAGCCTTATTATCCATCCGGATAAAAAACTCTATCTAACCCTACTGAGAAAGTCAGAAGGAATAAACCAAAGGGAGCAGGGGAGTGGGGAGGACAAAAAAGGGAGGGGAGAAGAAGGGGGAGGGAATTCATTAGGTCTTTAAAAAAACAAAAAAAGGGGAACAACAAGGGAGGGGGCAGAAAGGGAGGTCAATCAAGGGAGGGGATAAGGGATACCGGCTTAAAGCAAACCACTGGTGTAAAAGAAAATAGTGTAATAAGAAGGAGTGGGTCTAGGGGAGGATACAAAAATGTCAGTGAATACACAACTAACAATTGTAACTCTGAATGTGAACAGGATGAACTCACTCATAAAACGGAAGCAAATAGCAGAGTGGATCAGAAACCAAAATCCTACCATAGGTTGTCTACAAGAAACACATATGAGGCGGGTAGACACACACAAGTTGAAGGTTAAGGGTATGAGCAAAATCTTTTGGGCATCAAATGAGAAAAAGAAGGCAGGAGTGGCTATCATGATCTCTGACAAAGCCAAAGTAAAAATAGATATGATTTAAAAAGACAGGGAAGGTCATTAAATACTGATTAAAGGCACTATAAACAATGAGGAAATAACACTGCTCAATATATATGCACCAAGTGGTATAGAATCCAAATTCATAAAGGAGAAATTGGCAGAGCTCAAGAAGGAAATAGATAGTAAAACCATAATAGTGGGAGATCTAAATATTCCTCTTTCAGATCTAGATAAATCAAACCAAAAAATAAATAAGAAAGAGGTAAGAGAGATGAATGAAGTCCTATAAAAATTAGATTTAATTGATATGTGGAGAAAAATAAATAGGGACAAAAAGGAATACACCTTCTTTTCAGCTGCACATGGTACATTTACAAAGATTGACCATGTAATAGGGCATAGAATCATGGCAAACAAATGCAAAAGAGCAGATATAATAAATGTAACCTTCTCAGATCATAATGTGATAAAATAATAATCAGTAAGGGCACCTGGACAGGCAAGTCAAAAACCAATTGGAAATTAAACAATATGATTCTCCAAAACCAATTAGTCAAAGAAGAAATCATAGAAACAATCAACAATTTCATTGAAGAGAATGACAATGATGAGACATCCTACCAAACTTTATGGGATGCAGCCAAGGCAGTACTCAGGGGGAAATTTATATCCTTGAGTGCATATATTAACAAATTAAGGAGGGCAGAGATTAGTGAATTGGGCCTGCAACTCAAAAAATTAGAAAGCAAGCAAATTAAAAACCCCCAGATGAAAACTAAATTAGAAATACTAAAAATTAAGGGAGAATTTAATAAAATTGAACGTAAAAGAACTATTGAATTAATAAATAAGACTAGAAGCTGGTATTTTGAAAAAACAGATAAAATAGACAAAGTACTAGTCAATCTAATAACAAAAAGGAAAGAAGAAAACCAAATTGACAGTATTAGAGATGAAAAGGGAGACCTCACTTCTAATGAAGAGGAAATTAAGGCAATCATTAAGAACTATTTTGCCCAATTATATGGCAACAAATATAATAATTTAGGAGATATGGATGAATATTTACAAAAATATAAATTGCCTAGATTAACAGCAGAAGGAATAGAATACCTGAATAATCCCATATCAGAAATGGAAATTGAACAAACCATTAAAGAACTCCGTAAGAAAAAATCACCAGGACCTGATGGATTCACAAGTGAATTCTATCAGACATTCAAAGAGCAACTAATCCCAATACTATACAAATTATTTGATATGATATGCAAAGAAGGAGTCCTACCAAATTCCTTTTATGACACAAATATGGTACTGATTCCAAAGCCGGGTAAACCAAAAACAGAAAAAGAAAACTATTGACCAATCTCCCTAATGAACATAGATGCACAAACCTTAAATAGAATATTAGCAAAGAGACTCCAGCAAGTAATTAAGAAGGTCATCCACCATGAGCAGGTGGGATTTATACCAGGAATGCAAGGATGGTTCAACATTAGGAAAACCATCCACATAACTAACCATATCAGCAGTCTAACAAACAAAAACCACATGATTATTTCAATAGATGCTGAAAAAGCCTTTGACAAAATACAGCATCCATTCCTATTGAAAACACTGAAAAGTATAGGAATAGAAGGACCTTTCCTAAAAATAATAAACAATATATACCTAAAACCATCAACAAGCATTATATGCAATGGGGATAAATTAGAAGCCTTCCCAATAAGATCAGGAGTAAAACAAGGATGCCCTTTATCACCTCTATTATTCAACATAGTACTAGAAACACTAGCAATAGCAATTAGAGAAGAAAAAGAAATTGAAGGTATCAAAATAGGCAAGGAGGAGACTAAGCTGTCCCTCTTTGCAGATGATATGATGGTATACGTAAAAAATCCTAGAGAATCAACTAAGAGGCTGGTAGAAATAATCAACAACTTTAGCAAAGTTGCAGGATACAAAATAAATGCATATAAATCATCAGCATTTCTATACATTTCCAACACATTAGAACAGCAAGAGGTAGAAAGAGAAACACCATTTAAAATCACCCTAGACAATATAAAATACTTGGGAATCAATCTAACAAAACAAACACAGCTATTATACGGAAACAACTACAAAACACTTTCCAAAAAAATAAAACTGGACCTCAACAATTGGAAAGCCATTAACTGTTCATGGGTAGGACGAGCTAACATAATAAAAATGAACATCCTACCCAAATTAATTTACCTATTTAGTGCCATACCTATCAAATTACCAAAAAACTTCTTTACTGAATTAGAAAAAACTATAACAAATTTCATTTGGAATAACAAAAGATCAAGATTATCAAAGGAAATAATGAAAAAAAATGTGAAGGAAGGGGGCCTAGCAGTACCAGATATCAAACTATACTATAAAGCAGCAGTCATTAAATGAATATGGTACTGGCTAAGAGATAGAAGGGAGGATCAGTGGAATAGACTCGGGGTTAATGATGTCAGCAAGACAGTGTATGATAAACCCAAAGAGCCCAACTTTTGGGACATGAATCCACTATTTGACAAAAACTGCTGGGAAATTTGGAAAACAATATGGGAGAGATTAGGTTTAGATCAACATCTCACACCCTACACCAAGATAAATTCAGAATGGGTGAATGACTTGAATATAAAGAGGGAAACTATAAATAAGTTAAGTGAACACAGAATAGTATACTTGTCAGATCTCTGGGAAAGGAAAGATTTTAAAACCAAGCAAGAGTTAGAGAAAATTACAAAATGTAAATTAAATGGTTTTGATTATATTAAACTAAAAAGCTTTTGTACAAACAAAAACAATGTAGTCAAAATCAGAAGGGAAACAACAAATTGGGAAAAAATCTTTATAACGAAAAACTCTGACAGGGGTCTAATCACTCAAATATACAAGGAGTTAAAGCAATTGTATAAAAAATCAAGCCATTCCCCAATTGATAAATGCGCAAGAGACATGAATAGGCAATTTTCAGATAAAGAAATCAAAAGTATCAAAAAGCACTTGAGAAAGTGTTCCAAATCTCTAATAATTAGAGAAATGCAAATCAAAACAACTCTGAGGTATCACCTCACACCTAGCAGATCGGCTAAAATGAAAGAAGGGGAGAGTAATGAATGTTGGAGGGGATGTGGCAAAATTGGGACATTGATGCATTGCTAGTGGAATTGTGAACTGATCCAACCATTCTGGCTGGCAATTTGGAAGTATGCCCAAAGGGCTATAAAAGACTGCCTGCCCTTTGATCCAGCCATACCATTGCTGGGTTTGTACCCCAAAGAGATGATAGATAAACAGACTTGTACGAAAATATTTATAGCTGTGCTTTTTGTAGTGGCAAAAAACTGGAAAATGAGGGGATGCCCTTCAATTGGGGAATGGCTGAACAAATTGTGGTATATGCGGGTGATGGAATACTATTGTGCTAAAAAGAATAATAAACTGGAGGAATTCCATGCGAATTGGAGAGACCTCCAGGAAGTGATGCAGAGCGAAAGGAGCAGAGCCAGAAGAACATTGTACACAGAGACTGATATACTATGGTAAAGTCAAATGTAATGGGCTCCTGTACCAGCAGCACTGCAATGACACAAGACAGCTCTGAGGGATTTATTGTAAAGATGCTACTCACATTCAGAGGAAGGACTGCAGGAGCGGAAACATATAAGATAAACAATTGCTTGAATGCATGGGCTGAGGCGGACATGAATGGGAAATAGACCCTGAACAAGGACACATGGTACAACCAGTGGAAATGTGCGTTGGCCATGGGTGGGGGCATAGCGGGGGGTGAAGGGGAAAGTAGAGGCATAAAGTATGTAAACAGATTAAAAACGAATATTAATAAATGTCTAATAAAAAAAGTAACTGTATAAATTCAATGCAATGAATATAGCTAAAAACAAGCATCATATGCGAACACTAGAATCTTTCCTACTAAACACAGGAGAATAATAAGGGTGTCTATTGATTTAGTTCTAAAAATTCTAGTAAAAAGTACAATTAAATAATTAAATAAAAGTTAGTCATTTTGGAGAAAATCAAATTAAACAATATAGAGAGACTAAAACCTTCAGCCATGTTCAAGACTACAAATATACCCCATAGTTTGCTTGTTGGTATTGTTTATAATTTAGGGGATGGGAATCTTGATGTAATAATAGTAAAGGAAATATTTAAACAATTATAAAATTAGCATATTTGGAACATAGTTCATAAAATCCAGAAAATATCTACATAAATACAATAATAAAATTTACCAAAACAGCTTAATTTGTTGGATAATTATTAAGTGCTCATGAATGGGTTAGACTAATATAATAAAAGTAATTTTAGAACAAAAATTAATGGACAATTAGCATAATGCCAAAAAAATTGCCAAAGAGATATAAAAAAGATTTTGATAAAATTATATGATTTATTTAGAATAACCAAAAAAGTAAAAATATTAAAGGAACCATTAGGAAAGAAGCAATTAAAGTGGGGTAGCACTTACCAACTTCTAAGAATACTGTTAACTGTATTAAATTAATATTGATTTATATATACACACATATGTGTATATATAATGATATCAACAGGGTAGAGTAGTCCAAGTAAATTAGAAATAACAGACCTGAAAATAAGTGTTTCTTAAACACTCCAGATCTAAATTATACACGAAATTGATATGAACTACATGTTAATTAAGAAAGGAATCTAGCAAAAAAATTACTCTACTCAACACATAGTCATTTTCAGATTAATTTAAAAATACATGTGACTTGAATATTAAAGACCATGTATTTTTGATAAATTGTATTTATTTTTATTTTATTTTTTCGATTACATGCAAACAAAAAATTTCAATTTTTAACTTTTGAGTTCCAAATGATACTGATTATACACACAGAGTCATTTAAAAATTTTCCCATGTTGCAAAAGAAAATGTGCAACAACAAAAACAATAAAGCAAGAATGATAAGGAATTTTTTTAAAGTATGTTTCAGTCTAAATTCAGATTCTATAATTTCTTTCTCTGGATATTGTAATAGGTATAGTTTAAAAGCAGATTTGTTTGTAAGCATGTTAGGAAAAGCCTTTGCTAGGAGTCATGCACATTCTGCATGGAATGCAGGGGGTAAAGAGGAAGTTCTGGGCAACTGACAGACTGATATGCTGTGAGGGGTTCAGAGGAGAAGTGCAATCTGCAGTCCCTGATTTCCTGGGATCTTGGAGAGTGCTGAAGGCTGAAAAGGAAGAGGACCTCAATCCTGCAAGTTAACACTGAGTAGGGAAGTGGCCTGTGATCTGGTGGACAGCTTGCAGACTTCACTCCCTATCTGGTCACTTTTGATGATCAGCTATGGAGGAGTTGGTTCCTGGAATCCTGAAAACATTTCTGGAACAGTTTTGAGACGCCTAAATCAAGCCCTCTTCCTCAGGTCCTTAGCCAAGCTGTCAAAACCTGGGAGAAGCCAGGTTGACTAGGGATCTTACCCCTTTTGACTCCAGTCCTGGGTTGTTAGTCATAGTTTCACATAACCCCCTTCCATTCCCCTCATATTATAATTAAACTGTTTCCCTGTGTGGTTTTAGTAATTTAAAGTCCTCATTGTGTGTTTGTAATAATCTGAATTTATTCCAGGCTGGGTGGGGCAGAGTGACAGTTGGTCAGGCTTAACTGCCATTTCAGTCAATGGTCATTCCCTTATAGTTAAACCTGGTTCCCTGGCTTGTAAAGTCTTACCCATTGTCCCTTCCTGTCTCCTATCCACCCCACTGAGCCCACAATTAATATTTAAGTCAACTTCCCTGGTTTTCCCCATTATAATATAGATAAATTTTGTCACAAAAAGTCTTTTGAATTCTTTGATCTTTGTATTGATGAGAATATCTATTTAGCTAGATAGAAGGGTAAGCCTGAAGTCAGGAGGAACTGAATTCAAATCTGGTCCTCAGATGCTTATTGGCTGTGTGAACCTGCACTAGTCACTTAACCTGTTTACCTTAATTCAATTGAGAAAGAAATAGTAAACCACTCCAATATCTTTGACAAGAAAACCCCATAGACAATATTGTTTATTTAAGGGCCACAATCACAAAGACTGAGAAACATCTGAGTAACTACAAAATTGCTGAGAATAGCTAATATATTAACAGTTGATCATCATAATATGATATGTTTATTCTGTACAATGATCTCTTAGTTCTGCTCATTTTGCTTTGCATCACTTTGTGTAAATATTTCTGTTTTCCCAAAAGTATCTTGTTCATCATTTCTGATATTCAATCATTAATTCAACATAATGATAAGGCACAACTTGTTCAGATATTTCTCAATTGATAGAAATCCCCTTAATATCCAATTCTTTATAACCATGAAAAAAGTTGTTATACATATTTTGATATTAATAAATATAGGTTCTCTAATTTTTCTTTTCTTTTATCTCTTTCGGGTACAGAGCTAGTAGTGGAATTGAATACTCATAACTATGCACTGTGATATATATATAATAGGTAGTATTAGGAAGGTAAGGAAGCTACATGACCTACTTTGCCATCTTCCCACCCCTAGTATCTGGGATACTCTTTCCCCCGACATTCACTTTAAATTGTTTTGTATTAGTTTTCATTTCATATATATGTTTGTAGTCATCTCTCCTCTAATGTAATGCAAGGATGCAACAGAATCTTTTGCTCTTGCAAGAGTCAAGTGTAAACTTCCTGGCAGTTGGAACTCTTAGAATGTTCAAAAAAGTTCAGTTGGAGTCTGAGGCTTAAAGAGAGCTGACGTTCCAACTGAGGCTCTGCTTTGGCTTTTGGCTTGGGCTTGGCCTGTGGTTTTGTCTCTGGGCAATTTGAACCTAGCTGATTTCTCTGGACCTCTCCCTGGCCTTCTCCATATTATATCCCTGTTTATTTACTTGAATTTCCGTTTGGGCTCTGGGAGGAAGGGTGGTTTGGGGTTTGGTTTAGACTTTGTGGGCTTTAGTTTTTTGTAGGAAAGTAGAACATCCTTAAATCAAGCTATCCCTTATTTTATTGATCTATTAAATACTTTACTTTAAGGCAACCAAATCTTCCTGACTGGGAGAGCAGGTTCTCTCTCAGTCTAACCTTCCTGTGACCCTTCCGCCACCTTTAGCTTTATCTCTAGTGGCTATTACAAAACCCTAAACCCCTCTCTCCTTCTGATTAACCCTGGTAATAATAAATCACTTTTGTTAGCTATTCAAACCCTCTGGGGAATCATTGTGTCAAAAATTAAGGCAAGGGCTGAAGAGGGAAGGAATCATTTTCTTTTATTTTTTGAGGGAACTGCAGGCATCCATCTTGGTAGGAAGTCTTTACCTGAGACTTCCTCCTGCCATCAGTTTGACTGACAGGGAGGAGCCCTTTGACTCCTCCCTCAAGGGACTTTAGAAACTAACAAGAGAAGCCCTCAAGGCAGATTTAAACATTTCTGAGTGGCCTAACTCCTTTGTATCTATAGAGATACCTTTCCTCACCTTGAAGGATCCTGCCTATATCTCCCCAGTATCCCCTGTCTCTAGCCTCAGTGTCTAGCCTGTTCCAGCTACCCTCCAGTATACACCCATCTATTCCCTTATCATCCAATATACCACCTCATTCATTCCTTCCCTACATTCAGCCATCCCCTTTCATTCCTCCTCCTAATACCTACCTCACCTTTATCCCTCCTTTCAACCAAAAGATTAAATTGACTTCACTTCTTGATAACACTAACAATTTATAGCAAACCATATTTCTTAGAGATCTTTAGAATCCTAGAACAACTTTTCAAAGGTATAAATGGGTTTCTATCTTTCTTAGTTTAGTTTCCTTTCTTTTCCTCCTGTTCTTTCTCCTCTTCTTTCTTGTTCGTGTTCTTGTTTTTCTTGTTTTTCCATTTTCTTATATGACTAAATAGCCTTAGAAACTTATTTATAAAAGCACGTGTGGGGACAGCTGGGTAGCTCAGTGGATTGAGAGCCAGGCCTAGAGACGGGAGGTCCTAGGTTCAAATCCGGCCTCAGACACTTCCCAGCTGTGTGACCCTGGGCAAGTCACCATTGCCTACCCTTACCACTCTTCCACCTATAAGTCAATACACAGAAGTTAAGGGTTTAAAAAAAAAAGCATGTGTGTTTGCTCTGACTGCTCAAATGCATCCTCCTAGAGAAAAATAAAATAAAAGTTGCAAAAAATGTAATAGATTTATTAAAACATAATGAGGATGAAAAAAATTTAAGATCTATCCACAACTAAATAAATATGAATACTGATTTAAAGATAGAGATATGGATATGGATATGAATCAAGAAAAATTTTTAAGAAATAACTCTTAATTAACCTAGGTCTACCTAATTTCTGGAAATACATATGTAAACTACTAATATGCCAGTAGACAATCACTGATGGCAAATCTGAATTACTTTAAGACAATATTTCTTTTTTTTCACTTCAAAAATTTATTTAATTAATTGATTTAGAATATTTTTCTCTGGTTACAAGATTCATGCTTTCCCACCTTCACTTCTCCCCCTCCCACAGCCAATGAGTAATTCCACTGGGTTTTGTATATATCATTGATCAAGACCTTTTTCTATATTACTAATATTTGCATTATGGTGATCATTTAGAGCAGTGATGGACAAACTTTTTAAAGAGTGGGACAAAGGAAAGAAAATGCTCATCTGTCAGTCTGTTTCTAAGGCAATTCTTTCAAAGTTTCATTGGATTGTATCCTACTCATTTTATTCATCAGATTAGGAATAATGTTAGTGAGGCCAGATAGAACATTTCAAGGGGCCGCATCTGGCCCTCACGCCATAGTTTGCCCATCACTTATTTAGAGTCTACATCTCCAATCATGTCCCCATCAACCCATATGATTAAGCAGTTGTTTTTCTTCTGTGTTTCTACTCCCACAGTTCTTTCTCTGGATGTGGATAGTGTTATTTCTCAGAAGTCCCTCAGAATTGTCCTGGATTCTTGCATTGCTGCTAGTAGAGAAGTCCATTATATCTGAGTGTGCTACCGTGTATCAGGCTCTATGTATAATGTTCTCCTGGTTCTGCTCCTTTCACTCTGCAGCAATTCCTGGAGGTCTTTCCAGTTAACATGGAATTCCTCCAGTTCATTATCCTTTGGGCACAATAATATTCCATCACCAAAAGATACCACAATTTGTTCAGCCATTCCCCAATAGAAGGACATCTCCTCATTTTCCAGTTTTTTGCCACCACAGAGAGTGTGGCTATAAATATTTTTGCACGAGTAAGATAATATTTCTATTTATCTATCATTTCAACATTTTTATTCATCCTTTAAAAAAGAAAAAGCATAGGATGCTTTCCTAAAGCTTAAATATTTATTGACTTTCCTCAAACACAGAAGTAAACTATTTTAAGTGATTAAGAAAAAAATGATGTCGATTTTTTACCATAATAGATGAAAATCTTGGGTTTTTAAAAAAAAACTTTATTAAGTTTTGGGAATGACTTTAATGAAATTTAATAAACTATTTCATTGTAATGAACTTTTCTTTGACCCCATAAAAATCATAGTTTTTGAGGACTAACATCCTGGATACTGTTAGCAATACACAAGGAACTCTCAAGAAAAATAGTATTCCAATTTTACATGAATGAAATATCTTTTATTCAAAGATTTCTCCATAATTGAAAAATTATTGGTAATCATGTGACAAATATTAAAAGATAAATGTGTCTTTCTGCTCTTAAATTCTGAAAACAAACTATAAGCAAGGAGTAGTAATAATAAAACATACTTTGAGAGCAAGTGTCCTAGGAAAGTGGCTGATGCTACCTTTTCTAGATGTATTTCTGACTGGTTTGAGAACCATAGGGGTTTAACTTGTCTCAACACCACAGAGGATTTATCTAAAGAGCCTGTAATGAATGAATACTTATTGGAGACAACTTTCTAAAAACTTTCAGTGTGTGTGTGTGTGTGTATGTGTGTGTGTGTGTGTGTTTTCATTTCCAAAGCAGAGAACAAAAGTATAGTAGGTCATTCATTAATCTCTGATTTAGGCAGGGAGAGCACACACACACACACACACACACACACACACACATACATATATACACACTTTTTTCCCCCTATTTGAAAAATTCAGTGAAAATTACTTAGTACATAGTACTATGGTGAAATCAGAATGGCCAATAGAATGAAAAGATCGCTGAACAAGAAATAAGAAGACATTCAATCATTCATTAATTCATGTACCACTTATTAAGCAATTACTAATTATGGGCTACTGTGTGCATAGTTTAAGCCCTGACTCAGAGACTACATTTTCTATATTGAACAAATCATGGATTCTTTGTAAGTTATTTGTTTTCTCATTTGTGAAATGGAGATAATTACTTCTACTTCTTATCTCACAAGATTTTGTGGGCGAATATCCTCTTTAAGAGTAATTAATATAGTGTTAGGCTTTGAGTGAGAAATGTCTATATTCAAACCCTGTCACTGGATGAGACAAATGATATCTTTTCCCCTGAGCCAACTAGTGTGTAAATTAAGAATGATAACACTTGTAGTATTTATTCACAAAGGTGCAGACTTGAGTAAAATGGGTCTTGTAAAGCCTGTAAAACTTTTAAAACCTAACATAAGTTTTAATAGATGAAGTTCTAGGAATTTTTCTGATTACAAGAGAGATAGTAAACATCAGACTTTATTAATACTACTAAAGGCATTTTAGTCAATATACCCTTCTCAGACATGGAACTAAATTCTGCTTATGAATTTTACCTAGCTGTGATCATCTCCAAGTCATGTAACCTCACCCATATCAATTTTGTTATTTGTAAATTGACAATAATTATTATTTTAGTGATTACTTCTTAGTGTTGTTGTGAGAATTAAGATAAATCATGTAAAGATTTTTTAAATCCTAAAGAATTTTATGAATGTCAGTTATTATATTGAAAATGAAGCATTCTTATTTTAAAACAAAGCATGTGTCCTATTAATTTTGCTCTATAAATTCAATTAAACAAAGGTTTATTAACTACTATATGTATATAATATTTTAGTATATATATGCATAAATTCATATATATATATATATATAAAACGTATAAAATTTTTATTGCCTTGGCATTTCCTAGAAAATAGATGATGTCTTGATGAGATGAAATAGCAAAACACAAAAAATAGTTAAAATATAGAAACATAAGTAGGATATTCATTAAAGAAGCATTTCTCAAACTAGTGACATTATTGTTGTTGGTGGTGATGATGATGATTCTATTATTTTGTTATTATTATTTCCCAATGATTCTATTTCCAAAGATTGTGACATTGGCTTCCTCTCAAAGGTAATTAATTTTGTCTCCAAAAACTTGATTAAACATAAATCATGAAAAAGGAGAAAAATTAATGGAACAATGACACACCTCTGAGATCTCACAACATTCTTAAGAGGAGAAGTTTACATATTAATTTCTTCATTTGTGTAATTTCAATAGTTTAGTATAGGAATTTTGTTTTCAAGACTTATATTTTTCCAAGTACATTGTCATCACTCCACAAAGAACTACATTATAATAATCACTGGACAAATCAATGTTGAAACCAGTTTTTAAAATTAATTCTCTTTTCTTCTTAATATATAATATTAATTTAGTGGGGACATTATTTAGAACTAGAATAGAAAAGACATTTTGACATTTGACTTTGTTGCCCTATTATTATTACCCTATTAGTAACATTAATCTTGCATCCAGGGTCAGAAATAGCCTTTTTTATTGCTGACTTAAAGTTTCATATACTTGGTTCCAGTTCTCTGGATGAGACTGTCAAATACTATCCCACGAAGTGTGTCTCTGAATAAAATTTTACTTTTCAGTATATCCTGGAAAGATAAGGTACTAGGGTAAAAGGTAACATTGAATTTCCAAAGAAGTAAGATACTAAAGAAAAAAGAAGAAAAAAGTAAGGAGAGGGCAGTTGCTTTTTTTCAGCAACTTTCTTATTAGTAAGGAATATCATAACAGTAGGAATTCTTCCCATTCAGGTGATCAAAATGTATTATTGGCATGAGATATTTAATTTTCCTTTCCATGATCATTGGTCTCATCCTAGATTGAATTATTAAATGTTATGCTCATGAAAGGGCAGCTGGGTGGCTCAGTGGATTGAGAGCCAGGCCTAGAGACTGGCGGTCCTAGGTTCAAGTCCGGCCTTGGACACTTCCAGCTGTGTGACCTTGGGCAAGTCACTTGACCCCAATAGCCCACCCTTACCACTCCTGGGCCAAGGACGGTCCCTAGCCCGGATGAAAAAGGAGGAGGGTTGGGCGTGGGGCTAGCAACCCCACCCTGTAAAAACTACATCTGCTAAAGAAACTGCAACCTAAAGTAGGGACAGCTGGGCTAGCTCAGTGGATTGAGAGCCAGGCCTAGAGACGAAAGGTCCTAGGTTCAAACCCGGGCCCAGACACTTCCCAGCTGGGCGACCCTGAGCGACTGTGTGACCCATTGCCTACCAGTTGTGGCCCTATGCTCCTAGAATGGAGTCCCAGGATAAAAAAATGCTCATGAAGGATATCATTCATTTTATTTTATTTCAGACTATAGGAACCCTTTGAGTGAATGGTTTTATGTATGTTCTGGAAAATGAAAGAATAGAATTAGATCTATATTCTCTATAATAACAAAAATAAATAAATTAACTAACTTTTAGGAAATTGCATCAATGAGAGCTTTAGCTCCTGGAGCACTGGCTGAAAGATATGATAGTGTGGGGAACTTTAAGTGTTAGGATACAAATTTATTTGTGTTATTGATGAAAGGAAGGTGTCAATATACTTTGAAATTTGACATAGGTGCCTCTCAATAAATTGCTTAGTATGTATTCAAGTTAAGCAATGCATAAAATATATTTTTCAGACTTTAAAATAGTATATAAATGGCAATTATCATCATCATTCTTAACAATTTATTTTACCTCTCTTCCCAGATATTATTAAAAATTTCCATGAACCATCAAGTAGGGTAGGAACAACAATTTTTGTCTTTTACCTGGAAGTCTTGAATTTGTGACAACGTTTTCTTTTTTTTCCTTTGCATTTATTCTTTCATGAATATAAGTTCATGGATATCAGATGATAAAATTTTCTATTTCGTGTAAATATTGGATCTGAATGATTGAAAACACTGTCAGAAATCACTCCAGCAGTCAGAGTTAGCAACTTTGGTATCTATAGCCAGTGAGGAGCACACTCTGAAGACTAATATGACCAAGTCCAATATTGAATTGTCTAGCACATAACACTAGACCCCTTCACTCTTCCTAGAATACAACACTCAAGAAATGATTATTGATTGATTAACTCAACAGTCAAGATATCACATCTTGCAAGGAACTTGACCAAATGTTTCAAGGGAGTAACCCATTCATTGGCTATAAAATTCATAAGCATCCTTCATTGGAGGTCTGTAAAAGGGGGAAAAAATTCAGGGCTTAAGTTATACTTAATAGTGGATAGTGAACTGGTCTCAGAGCCAGAAAGAGCTAATTTAATGTCCAGTCTCTTACATGACTCTCTTGGATAGATAAAAACCAGGAAAGGATATGCAGTTGAAGTAAAGCCAAGAATCAAAGTTGGATGATGCCAGAGAATGAATAGATTAAGCTTCTTCAAGTCAAAGGAAAATTTAAGATATTAATTTTGTTTATCAAGGCAATGTCACTACAATATTCAAACTCCTCAGTTGTGGGAGTAGAATGGAGTTCTCTTGCTGGAAAAGGAGTAAGCTAAGAGAGGACTGGAAACCACATAGCAAACAACTGAGAAGTGATTGGAAAATGAAGTAGTGAAAGCAACAAATTATAGAAAACTTGAAGAGAACTTTGAAAGCAAAATGAAATTTACCCTAAGTCAATTGCTTTATCATATGTCCAGGTCAAGAAAAAGTTTAATAAGAATAGGGACATATTCATAATTAGCAGAGAAATATCCAGTCAAGATGGATAAACTAAAGCTGAGAAAGGGAGAATGGTTAAAGGAGGAAATGTCCAGAGGATAGAGAGATGTTTGTTATTTAGAATTCTGAGGGCTCATTTGAGCCTTAAAATATTTAGATATATGTCAAACTTCCTGTGGACTTTAGGGGACTTTCAAACTACATTTTTAATCATTCAACGGGTTTCTGGTCTTGACGTGAACAAAAGTAAAATGTAGCTTAAATTGGGAGGTCAGGCTTGACACTTCCTCTTTGTTTACTTAAGAGAGGTGAAAGAAGGTAAGAGCAGGCGATTTGATATAGATCTTAGCCAGGCATGTGGTCGATTTTATGCTACCAACATGACCATAATTAAAATATTACTTCTCCCTTTAATATCAGTCTATATTTTTTACAATTATAACAGTCTGGTGAACCAAATGGAAAATGTAACTCTCAATTTTGCAGATAGCCTAGCTATAACCATGTTTCTGCCGGTTCTGTGCTTTTCTTTTTGGTCACCTTTCTCAGCTCTTTTGAGCAATTTTTCAAATGGGAAAAATGGTTTTAAAAGTCATGTTTTTGCTGATAGAAGTTTGTTTTTGCCTGATGCTTATCTCGGAAGCTGCTTTAGCCAGTTTGAGTTGCTACCACCAGAACCTCCCTGGGTTGCTAGTTTTTTTGTCCAGTGCCCAGTACCTCATCTTAACTTTTGCTAATTTCTCCTGCCAACACTGACCCCCAAATGCTGCTTTCCTGCTGCCACCTCTACCATTCCTGCCTCACTGGTGCTGCTTTATCCCAGCTCCCTACCCTCCCTGGCTTCTGCTGCTGCTGATCCTGCCTGCTGACTCCTGAGGTTTCCTGCCCCACAGTTTGATTCCTGCCCTGGCCACTACATAGAGACTGCTTCTGCAGCCTCTATTTCAGATTTGGGAAGTATGCACCCCCTACTCTCTCGTTGCCCTTCTTCCTAGTAGAAATTAATGATTTTTAACCTGAAAGAAACTTTTACTCCACTATCGCCCTCCACGTGTTTTTTTTAAAGCCTGACCTAGGCACCCCCCCTCAAAAGCCCTCCACATGGGATCTCCTGACCTAAGCTTTTCTCTAACTCAGCTAGAGTTTACTCTTCAAACAGGAAGTAAAATGGCAAGCAAGGGCCACATGGCCTATTTCAAACTGAAACTCAGAAAAAATAAATTCACCCCGTACATACACTTGGCCTACTCAGGACTTGAACTATCTGTACCCCTTAAGCTATACAGCAGAGCTCAGTTAGGAGGACCTTGAATTAGACTGGAGGTGGATTTTAAAACTTCAGAACTGAGTGGGTTTTATTTCTGTTTAAAAAGTCTCTGTATCTTACTCTATTTTGCTGATTAGTTTTTGTGAATTAATTTTGTTGTTTTGTTGATTTTTCTGTTGCACTGAATCATTTTAAGCTAATGAAGTTTTGTCTGCTAGATTAATGCTGTTTATGATTTTATTGTAACTCCCAAATACTGAACAAATCTATTAGAACTGATAGAAAAGGTTTTTTTACTATATAGCTTGTAATCTGTTCATTATATTGTATTTCCTGATTTCTTTAAGGTTTCATTTTTAAGTTTACCTGTATCAATCCAATTATGTTATCTGTACCATTTATGAACATCTTACACATCTTTAAGTTGTAAATAAGCCCATAAGCCTTATATTTGCCATCTCAACTATAGGATTTGCCATCTCAACTATAGGAGCACATGTCTTAAGTTTTTATTCTATCTTGATAATTGTGTACAACCTTGGAGATTTTAATGCCTTGAGATTTGAAATTATAATCTTATAAGAGGTCTTTAGAATTGGCTTTAGATGTTTAGTACCCTTCTGAATAAATGATAAGGTTTTATATATTTATTTTGAAGAATTATTGTCTTAAAGGATAAGGTTTTGTATATTTTATTGTGAAGAATTGTTGTTTTATTTTTTCCCAGAAAGTCAGGAGAGCTTCTCTATGCTTGATGTTAGTCTCTATGTTTTAGCTTGTTTTTTCATCAGAAGGATCTAGAATTCTTGAGGATAATTTAGACCGAGAAGGTTTTTTTTTAATCAGAATTTTTTTAGGCTTTGCCCCACAATTATTATGGAGGGAGTAATAGAGTTTGTTGAGAAAATATCTTAGTCCCAATTTACTACATCTGTTTAATTTGTGACAAGTATACAATTTTTTTAAACATCGTAGTAAGTGATTATAATAATGGGTTGTTTACTGTTACTTTAAAATGTGTTATTGGAATTATGGTACATTATTTGAATGCACATTATGAATCTGCTATTTTGGAAAACCCATTTATACTCACAATTCATGCAAAAGCTAACAAGAAATGAATCTCATTTTTGGGTAAAAAACCTTTCACTAGTTCTAAACTATATATTTTTTTTTGATTTTTAAAACATTCTTTTATTTTTCATCCTTGCATGTGCAATGCAATATATGTTCTTTTCTATCATTTTTTATCCTTGAGATCATTGTATTTTTCCCTGAATTTTAAATTTTCTTATTGCTTTTCCTTTTAATTTTTTTAATTAGAACAATTGATTTTTTCCTTTTTTCTCATTTTGTACTGAAAGTACATCTAATCAATGTTAATCCTTTTTTGATTTTAAAGTGATATGAGGTTAATGCAAATATATATATGTATATATATTTGCCATAATATTAATGCATAACTGATTAGACTGTGGTAACCTGCCAATTATTGGTAAATATTATGGGACTGTGATTTAATGTCTCTCTGTCTGATTTCAGGAGAAGTGCTAAAAAGAGCCACAAGGTCATGGAGACTGACTGAGTATCTGCAAAGTGCCAAGGAGCATAAGGTCATGCAGATGATGAATTGAGGATGCCAATACTTAAGGGCTTGAAACCTAGTGTTTGAGTTTTGGAGGTACAGCTTTTCTAGTACTTTAGAGGACAGACTTACCCTTAACTCAAATTCCTAGTAAAGCACCTAAGATTGGCTATCATTATGGCTCATTCCCTGAGAAGCTGCAGGAAAATCAGACCAGGGAAAGACATTTCCCTTGCTCACATATTTAGTCCTGTTATTTATCTTAAATATAGACTGTCAACTTTCTGTAGCCCTGGCCCCTAAATGGGTAATTGCACACTGATTAAATCAATTTAATTGGGACTCGATTCAAGGACCTGTCATAAGTTTATTTTCCTTACATTTTTGCATATTTTACATTTCATTCACAAGTTAATTTTTTCTTTCTCTTTTATTTGAATTTTATTTTTTATTTGTTTTGCCAATTGATTTTCATACAACCCTGTGACTCAGCCATGCATTCTTAGCTGACCTGAGGTACCCTCTTCAGGGTAGAAATGTATTATTTGGAATTTTCCTCAGGAGGGGTACAAGTTTTATAATCATGTCTGTATTATAATCTATAATGTAAAAAAATTGTTTAACTCTTTTAGGAGTAATTTCAGGGGGTAATGTATAATACTCAGGAGGAAATGTATGTTTTATAATCTATAATGTAAAGTTTAAATTCTTTTGAGAGTAATTTCAGGATAAGAAATTTGCCATCTCCGCAGAATCCAGACAACGAACCTGTTTGGTGAAGACATCATGAAGATGCCTGAAGAGCCTTCACTGGATCACGAAGATCGAAATTGAACTTTGGGGTGCAGTTGATTGAACTATGGGGAGTTGAATGAGTTGAATGCATTTGTTTTTAATGTACACTCTTATGCCAATAGGGGACTGCCCCAAATTGTTTTATTTGTCAGTGCAGCTAGTTGTTTATCCTCCTTTCTTTTATCCCCAAATTCCTGTAATTTAGAAGTTGACTATGTTTATAGATCCACCAAAAAAGATTGGTCTTTTTCGGTGGATCTAAGGGGGGAAATGTGTTATTTGGAATTTTGGGGGCTCATTTGAGCCTTAATATATTTAGATATATGACAAACTTCCTGTGGACTTTAGGGGACTTAGAAACTACATTTTCCATGATTCAACAAGTTTCTGGTCTTGATGTGGAAAAACATAAAACGTAGGTTAAATTGGGAGGTTGGGCTTGAGACTTCCTCTTTGTTTACCTAGGAGAGGTGAGAGAAGGTATGGGCAGGCAATTTGATATAGATCTTAGCCAGGTGTGTGGTCAATTTTATGCTACCAACAAGGCCATAATTAAAATATTACTTCTCCTTTTAATATCAGTCTATATTTTTTACAATTATAACAGGAGTTGAGATTCAGGGTACAGATACAGGGAGTTGACACTCCTCACCATTACCATGTCCTATCAATTCTACTTTGTAGCACCTGTCATATTTATATCTTTTCCATATTTCACTTATATCACTCTATTATAGGACTTCATCACCTGAACTATTACAAAAGTCTATATAACATTCTGTCCTCTACTCTTATCTCCCAATCTCTCCTTTATCCTATTGCCAAGATAAATTTTCTTTTACAGAAATGTAATTTCCCCCATTGCTAAAATACTTTCAACTGTAGCCTATTACTATTTACCAAATAAATTAAATTTCCTTTGCCTTGCATTCATGGCCTATAGTAGCATTGGTAATTTCGAAAATTTGTATGCCCAAACTGCAACATCAAGCTGTCTGTGAGCCCCCTGCATTAACTCAGGGAGTGGAGGGAGGAAGTGCTTGCTTTGGGCAGCTGGACAGAGGAAAAGGGCATGTAAAAATGTCCTCAGACACTGGGAAGAGGGGGAATGGAGCAGCACCCCCAATGCCAGCCCAGCATACATAGTTATACTTCACCAATGCTGGCCTATAGTTTCATGACCTCCTACTTTTCTCTTCTTATCTCACAATAATCCCCTTTATTCATTTTATGTTCCCTCCAATTGCTTTACTGTTTTGTAAGTACAAACTGTATTTGGCTTTTTATTTCTATCCCTCCCATACATTCATAGGTGAATTCATGTACTTTAAGAGCTATTAGGTGAACAAAGGATTTAACTCCACAGGACAGAACCAAGAATAATGGGTAAATGTAGAAAAGAGGTAAATTTCCACTATATTTCAAGAAAGAAAAATGAAAAAAAGTTTCCTGCATTTAGAGCTATCCAAAATAACATGGCATTATTCAGGGGTTGTAAATTTTACCCTATTTTAAGTCTTCAGAGGAGATGTTGGATCACCATTTTTCAGATATGTTGTAGTAGAAACCATTTTCAGGTATAGATTGTATTAAGGGACTACAAAAGTCCCTTCCAATTAAAATTTTCTGTTTCTTTGAATCTTGAAAGCTCAACAAAAATGACAAGTTTCTATGATTTTACACCTTGTAATGTGTTTCCTCTTTGAACCCAAAATAATACATCTTTAAAATTTTTATATGAAAATATTTAATTATAACATATATTAATTTTATGCTTATTAGTTTTATCCCTCTGTTAGAGTCTTAAGTTTCTTAAGATTAAGGATCTTATTATTATTCTATAATGCTTTATATCTCCTCTAGTTTTAAAATAGTTATCTACATAGCAACCAGTTAGTGAAGATTAATTACTGTGGATTAAGCTGTCCATTCAGTTTTCTTCTTTCCTTTGTATTATTTTTCTAATTTATTTTCAGATATTATGATATTCTATGATCCATAGATAAATAATATAGCAAAGGCCTATATCATTATTTATTCCTACTTTTATCACAGTGAGTAATTTTTCATTTTGTTGAATAATATAATTTCTCAAATGTTATTTAGCAGTCTAGTTTTCAATTACTACTTCCTTCTACTCTCCATAGGAAGAATTTATTCAAGATACAAAATGATGTTATTAATTCAATTGATTGTCGATTCAACTGATATTATAGAATGATCAATATGAGTATTTCATCTAACTCCTTTTCATAGTGTTTATGATTATGTCATTCTCTTTTTGGATTTCTCTGATGACTATATTTCAAGTCAGTTCCAATAAATGATTGTGAAAGGAAATGGAAACAATGAGAAGGGACTTCTCAATTTAGGAGTCTAGCACAGAAATATAAAGCTTTATAAGACAAGAATTAGAAGACATTTCAAGACTGACTAAGTTATTTTTAACGGAAATAATATGGATATATTTAGAGGAACAAAAATGTAATTAGAATAATGACAAGGCTTATTTAACTTCAGAATTTGTGCCAAATGAGTAAACACACATACTTTTTGTGTACATGTATATAAAAATACATAATATTCATGAATAGATATATACATAATATATGTAAATATATTATATTCAATATTTTATTTTTTAATTACATAGCTGTGATTCAAAATAAGAAAAGGAGGTGGAGTCAAGATGGAGGCTTAGGAGCAGCAAAAGCCAAAACATCTCTGACTTTCCTTCCATACAAATCTTCAAAAAGCACTTAAAAAAACAGAAACCTAAACCCAACAATAAGACAGAGCCACAGAACTCTCCTGCTGAACACAACTTGAAAGGAAGGCAGAGGATATTTCCACTGTGTAAATGAGAGAATGGTCACACCTCCCTCACCTATTGTACTGAAACCTGCAATAAGACTTGGAATGACTGGGACTCTCAGGAGGGAGCTGCAATTATGATGGAACAACTCAGATCTACCAAGGAAGGTCTGTAATGCAAGGTGGCTAACAGAAACTTTTTGCTTCTGTAATTTCTAATGGTCACAAAAAGTCAGTTAGAAGTCTTAGAATCTTCAGAAAGTCAGTTAGAACTTAAAGCTATAAATAGAGGTGAAGATCCAACTGTGGAGGCTTTTGCCTTCTGGCTTTCACTTTGGCTGGAGGCTTTTGCTTTGACTTAGCCTGTTAGCGGCAGCGTTTCAGCTTCGCTTTTCTTCGGCCTTGGCCTGTGCTTATTTGTCTTGGGGAAATTTAAACCTATCTCATTTTTCTGGACCTCTCCCTGATCTCTCCATTTACATTCCCTTCCCTTCCCCTGAATTTCCTTTGGGCCCTGAGTGGAAAGGAGGGCTTGGTGATTGAACATTGTGGCTTTTAGTTTCTATAGACAAGTAGAGTATCCTCAAATAAGTTACCCCTAGTTTTAGTGATTTAATAAGGACTTTACTTAAAAGCCAGTCAAATCTCCCAAATGGCAGAGCAAGCTCTCTCAGGTTATACCACTCCTCGACCCATCCCCCACCATCACCTCTCTCCCTAGCAGCAGTTAGAAAATCCTGATCCTCTTTCCCTCTGACTAACCTGAGTTTAATAAATCCCCTTGTTACCTATTCAAGCCTTTGGTGAATCATTGTATCAAAAATTGAGGCAAGAGCTAAAGAGGGAAGGAATCATTTTCTTTTTATTTCTTGACTGAACTGGGGGCATCCATCTTTGCAGGAAGTACCTACCTAAGACTTCCTCCAGCCATAAGTTTGACTGGTAGAGAGGGGCCCTCTCAACTCTTCCCTCAAGAGACTTGAGAAACTAACAAGAGAAACCCTCCAGCCAAAACCTAAACATTTCTTACTGGCCCAAGTTTCCTCCCTGTATTCTCTGTCTCAAGCCTCTGGGAATAAACCTGTTTGAGCTGCCCTCTCTTACATACCCCATTTCTTTTATCTCCTATATACCTTCCCTTAACTTCTTTCCTCCTTCAATCACCTTATAATCACCTAATATCCCCTTTATCCTTCCTCACACCCAAATTGCCTCATTGACCCACTCAGATTACTTGCCTTATTTACTTATTTACTTGATAACAGGTCCAAGGCTGTGACAGTGGCTAGCAGGAAGGAACTTGGGTGCTGGGCATCTATTTGTGCACTGTCTGGCTCTGGGCAGCAGGCTATAGTGAATTTGGCCTCAGGGCAGATTAGCATAGCAAGTCAGCTCAACCATTCTAATCCAATATAACAGAAGAGTAGAATTAAGACTAAAGAGTCCCTCAAGGGCAGAACAACTCAAAAACCCTGTTCCAGTAAACCAACAGAAGGGAATTTACTATGCCCAGGGTAGGAAAAATAAGTAAAAATAAAAAAGAGGCAATGATTGAAAGCTTCTTTGGGGATAAAGACTAAAGAACAAAACCAAGAAAGATCAATGGGATCCAAGGAACTTCAAGAAAAAACTCAAAAAAACGTGAGAATTGGACTCAGGCTCTAGAACAGATCCAAAAAAATTTCAAAAATCAAATAAGACTGGTTAAATAAAAATAGAAAAAGGAAAACAACAGCTTAAAAAGAAAAATACATCATTTGTCAAAAAAGGTATCTTAATTAAAACAAGAAAAAAGTGTTCTAAAAGTCAGAATTGACCACCTGAAAAATGAAGCCAAAAATTCAAAGGATGAAAAGATTGATTTGAAAAGAAGAATGCACCAATTGGAAAAGGAGAATAAAAAAGGTCATGGAAGAAATTCAATCTTTAAAAATTAGAATTGGGTATAAAAATATTTATAGCCTTGCTCTTTGTGGTGGCAAAAATTGTTGCTATAATGCTATCCACATAGAGAGAAAGAACTGTGGTAGTAGAAGTGCAGAAGAAAATCATGTGATTTATCACTTGTTTATATGGGTATAGGATTTCAGGGTTTAGATTTTAAGACTATTCTATTAAAAATAATAATATGGAAGGGGCATCTGGGTAGCTCAGTGTATTGAGAGTCAGGCCTAGAGATTGGAGGTCCTAGGTTCAAATCTGGGGTCAGACACTTCCCAGCTGTGTGACCCTGGGCAAGTCACTTGACCCCCATTGCCCACCCTTACCACTCTTCCACCTAGGAACCAATACACAGAAATTAAGGGTTTAAAAAATAATAATATGGAAATAGATGTTGAGTGATAATACATGAATAACCCAGTGGAATTGCCTGTCAGCTCCAGGAGTGGGGAGGGAGAAAGTGAGGGAGAGAACATGAATTATGTAACCTTGGAAAAGTACTTAAAATAAATATTTTTTTAAAAAAAGAGATAAAAAATAAGGAAATTTTAAAAAATTAAAAATTATTTAAATTTTTAATATTTGCTTATAAATTACACAACAGTGTTTACTACTAATAACCAATGAAACTGAAAGTGATGGAAGGTGATCCTAACTTCAATTACTGTAGAGTTTATGTTAGTACATCTCATCCTTTTTCACTTTTTTTTAAACATATTCTAATATTGAAGAAATGTGATGTGCAAATAGAAGTGAACATCACCCAACATGCTCTGACAGGCATATAATTTAATCATTTGACTGTGACTCCACACATCTAGATTAATATGAAAAAAACTACACTTCATATAAACTTATATTTAAATTTCACTAATACTAGTGTGAGATTATTTTGAAATCATTTAAAAATAAAACAAAATCCAAACCAAGGAGCCTTCTGTAGTAATGTCCTTAGCAAAAAAGAACACAATGAAATTTCCCAATTCTCCATCATACCCAAGGGTCATATAAGGTGCTCAGAGAAGACTAATAGTTCTTGTGTGAGGGCTCATGAAACACTTTATGATGCTTCTCTCTTCCTTTGATGTCCACATGCCACCCAGCTCTTTCCTGTGCCTACAAGAAGTTTTAGTATGCACAGTGGCCAAACTCTGGTATACCATCTCAACAAGCAGAATAAATCAGTTTGAGGGTAACCAGCAGACCTCAAACTTATTAGTGAGTTAGGAAAATGTCTACCCCAGGCAAGAAATTATTTCCCCTAATGGAAGGGGTGAATGAGAACAATTTACTCTAATGTCCATGAAGGTGGAAGAAGCAGGTATGATAGAAAACTTAGAGCTTTATTAGACATCAAAGAAGCCAAAATAATCCACTGCATCCCTATCCATCACCAGTCATTTTGATCTTTGTCTTGCAACTAGATTTTAATGATTCTGGAAGACAGTGAAACAAATGACTTTGTGCAACTCTACATCACTTAAATCCAATTCATGCATAATTCAAGACATCACCCCAGTGATTCAATCCTTTTCAAGTATGAAGAATAACAAACATTCATATCCTATCCACTAGCAGTCATAGTCATAGCATTTTCATGATAGAAATAGTATTTATGTTCCTTTTCTTGAAATTGAATGAATTATCATATAACAGGGGCAAAAGAGATAAAGAATGGATGACCATAATTTGGTACCTGAAATTTTCCTTAATCACTGTCTTGATATAATTATCATGGAGTATAGTTTATATTCAGAAATGTACAACCTACATTTGTCAGTACCTTGCAATTTTTATATGACATATATTTGTATACATGGAGACAATATTCTTTTAAAATAACCCTTTTATATCCAATTGTGAAGCCTCTGGGTATAGTTTAATGTATGTGACTCTTATAGAAATTGTTCTCTTACGTGACAAAAAGAAGAAAATGATGAATGTTGGAGGGGATGTGGGAAAATTGGGGACACCAATACATTGTTGTTGGAGCTGTGAACTGATATAATCTTCTGGAGAGCAATTTGGTTTTTAATCAATCCCCACTTTCCCCTTCCTAATGTTACTACTCTTCCCACCTCCTCCCCTCTTATTATTCCCCTCTTATTATAGTGCCTTTTAAATAACCCCAAACCTCTCCCTCCCTTGTATTGCTCCCCTCTCCAAGAATCTATTTATTATCCTTCTACTTCTCAATAGGGCACAATACACTTTTCTGTCCCAGTGGATTTAATTGTTCTTCTCTCTCTGAGTCAATTCCAATGAGCAGAATATTTAAATATTTTTTGTTACCAACCTCTTCCACCCTTCCATTGTATTGGTCTTCTTTTCCCATTCACTTCTTTATGAAATATATATTTACCCCAATTTTTTCTCTTTCCCCATTTCTCTTAGTATTATTCCCTTTTTTACCCCTACTTTATATATAATATATATGTATATATGTTTGACATATCATTCTATATCGTTTGTCACTATACTCTCTAAGTATACTTCTTCTAGCTACCTCAAAGATAACAACAATTTTTTAAGAGTTACCAATATCATCTTTTCATATAGGATACCAAAAGGTTTACAGTTTGGTGACTCTTGAGTTCTGTATTTGGGCATCAAATTTTCTGTTTAGGTCTGGTCTTTTCTTCAGGAATGCTTGCAAATCTTCTATTTTATTAAGAGATCATATTTTTTTAAATGACCACTTTCCCCTGCAAGAATATAGTCAATTTTGTTTGGTAGTTGATTCTTGGTTATAGACCCAATTCCCTTGCTTTCTAGAATATCATATTCCATGCCTTTTGTTACTTCAGTGTGGGTGCACCCAGGTCCTGTATAATCCTGACTATGGCTCCATGATATATGAATTGTTTCTTTTTAGCAACTTGTAGTAATTTTCCCTTGGTCTGGAAGTTCTTAAACTTGGCTATAATATTTCTGGGCATTGTCAATAGGGGATTTAATGAAGGAAGTGGTCTGTGGATTCTTTCAATCTCTAGGTTACCTTCTTGTTCAAGAATATTGAGCCAGTTTTCTTGGATAATTTCCTATAGAATGATGTCCAGGCTTTTTCTTTTGTCATGATTTTTCAGTAGTACAATAATTAAAAAATTATCTCTCCTGGATCTATTTAACAAGTGTATTGTTTTATTGATGAGGTTTTTCATACTTTCCTCAATTTATTCATTCTTTTGATTTTGTTTTATAGACTTGCTGCCTTGTGAAGACATTGGTTTCTAGTTGTTTGATTCTTTGATCCCACCAATTGCTGGAGACTCAGCACAGTAGGTGGAGGAGGTACCTTGGGACCTTCCTTCTTTTTTTCTTAAACCCAAGAATTGAATATTCTCTGTGTACTTTTTAAGTTGAATCAAGCAGTAGGGTTCCCTAGCTCTGTCCTGTTATTGTATTTGGTTTTCTTTACCCCTCAAAGTGCTTTGTTTTTTATTGGTATGGAAAAGTTTTCATAGAGGAATTGACTTTTGCTGCTTCTAAGTCACCATCTTGACTCTGCCCTCCCCAGCAATTTGGAAAAATGCACAAAGAATCATAAAACTGCACATTGGGAGTGGAACTGAGGGCACAATAGAAGCAGGAAAGCTCAAACCACTATAAGAATTTTGTCAAACAATCTAAAAATTACAACTCAAAATAAATATTGCAGTGAAAGAACCAACTAGTAGACAGAGTAAATCAACATTCATTCAGAGAACAACTTGAAAGGTATCCAGAGAGGGTCTGGTTCTGTTAGGTGAGAGAGGAAGAACAATCTCTGGAGGTCTCACTAAGAAGTACCAGTGCAAACCAACAGCAAGCACTATCCCCCATTCCATATCTACTGTTCCAGGTCCTGAATTTCAGCCCAGCTCAATATTGAAACCTTGAGATCCTGCTTAAATCAATAATAGTACAAACCCATGCCAATGTTTTAAAATCCCAAGCCCCATGCCATGCTTTCAGTGAGGCCCCAACTCTAAGCACAAGACATGTCTGGTTGGTGCAGACTCAAAGGCTCACTGAGCCACTGTCAAACCAGTCAGCAAGGCACCTAATTAGTGTAAGTGCAGCAGGGTACCCAAAGCCCTTAACCAAGTCAGTAGTAAGGTCCTACATTCAATCTCAAGATAGTCCAAGTGACACACTTGGTCTGTGTAAGACAAAAGCAAGCCTGGGAGCACCAAAGCAAGCCTGCAGTGAATTGTTGATTCATAGCCTAAGGCAAAACATAATAGGCTTGGTCTGTATAAGCCTAAAAAAAGTCCCAACAATCTATCCTAAATCTTTGGCTAGATTCTGACCCCCAGGAGAGGGTAGCTTTCAGTTCTCTGAGTTTTGCAAGCAATTGACAGTCCCAAAGGGTGATAAAATCAACAGTGGGAAGTGGCATTCAGATCTCCCAGTCCGCAGGACATGATACCACCTTTGAAGAACTAAAACTTGCAAGAATCCAGAAATAGAACTAATGGAAGCAGATGGGAAAAACTGAAGTTTCAGTGTGGGCACCCTCCTACCCTGAGAACAGAGCCCAACTTTAAAATAAAAGTGAAAGTCAAGATAAAGGCTAGGAAAATGAGAAAACAGTGAAAAAAATCTAATTATAGAAAGTTTTGTGGAGTCAAAGATGAGCAAGGCACAGACACAGAAAGGGATAGTGAAAGCAAAGAAATATAAGCAAACCATCAAAAAATAGAATTGTTCTCAAGCTCTGGAAGAAGTCAAAAAGGATTTTAAAAAGCAATTAGGAGAGGCAGAGAAAAATAAGGAAGAGAAAGGAAAGCAACAAAAAAAGAAAATAATGTAATTGGCCACATGGAAAATATAGTTCAAAAGTCATGGAAGAAAACAATTTCTTAAAAATTAGATGGTCAACTAGATGCTGATAACTTCAAGAGACCTGGGGAGGTGGGGGATCAGGGGAGAACAAAATCAAAAGAAGAAAAAAATGGAAGAAAATATTAAATCACTCATTGAAAATAAACTGAACTAGAAAACAGATCCAGGAGACACAATTCAATAATTATTGTACCACCTGAAAGCTATCATGAAAGACAAATAATTAAACAAAATAAAAGCCTGGACATCATAATACAATAAATTATCAAAGTAAACTGCCTCATATTCTTGAATAAGAGGGTAAAAGAGAAGTTGAAAGAACCAACAGAGCATTCAGAAATAATTCCCCAAATGATAACTTCCAGAAATATTATATGTAATTTCGAAAGCCCTCCCACACAATGTCAAGGAGAAAATACTGGAAGTAGTCAGAAAGAAACAATTCAAAAACCATGGAACTAGAGTCAAGATTACACAGGACTTAGAAACCTCCACCTAATGAGATAAAAAGGTTTATAATATGATATTCTGAATGAAAAAGAACTAGATTTATGATAGAAAATCACCTTCTTAGTAAAACTAAATATATTTATTCAGAGGAAAAAGAGATATTTAATAAAATAGAATATATTTCCAAGCATTCCTGATAAAAAGACCAGGTTTAAACAGAAAATTTGATACCCAAAAACAACTCAAGTAAAACTTAAAAAGGTAAATGATAAAGAGGAATTTTAAGGGATTCAATAAGATCTCTTACCAGGAAACAAATTTGTAATTTTTAAAATGTTTATCAGTATTAGCAAATTTAGAGAGTTCACCAATACTGATGATGTTGGAGTAAGAAAATTATGATGATATATATTTTAAAAGTCAAGGGGTGAAAAATATAATTTCACTGAGAGACAAGAGAAGGGAGAGGTGGAATGAGGTAATTTATCTCACTTAAAGAAACATGAAAAACTAATAATCTAATAAAATGAATAGAAGGAAGAGCGTGGTGATGGGAATCTTTAAAACGTCATTTATATTGCAATTGCCTCAGAGGGAATGACAACCATATTTGTTCTGCTATAGAATCCTACCTGTAAGGGTTAAATTGAAATGTTGGATTTAAAATTATGTGAAATAATGTGGTTACCAAAATAATTATATCTCAATTCAGAAGTTTCTTTACTAAAATAGAGGGGAAATGATAGAGAAATGTAAAAGAAGTTAGAGAAAATACCTATATTAGACCTTAGCCAGGAGGGCCAGTGGTGAATAACCACCATGGCCTCCTCCAAGATGAAAACTTGTTTCTCCCAGAAACTAGGAAAGGAGTCACTCCTTTTCACTGACCCACGAAGCAGTCCAGGAGTCTGAACCAAGTTGAAGCTGAGATCCAAGCAAAAGTCTCCAGCAAAGTTCCCTTGAAGGCTATCTTCAGAAGAAAATCCCCAGAAGACAATTTCCACAAGACTGTCTCCACCAGACTGCCTCTGCAACACCAACCCCAATCCAAGGTAATCCATGGCTTTCATGGTGACCTATTGTATCATCCCTTCTTCACAGGGGCCAATAACAGTTCCCAAATTATCTAGCACTGCCCACTTGGCAGTGTCTGTGAGATCCACTTCTTATCCTCTGGAGGTATGAATTCTAATTAAAAGGATTCACAGATTTCTGGCTGATTGAGTTTCTGAGGGTGGGAATTCTCATTTCCTGGTTGACTGAATTGAAAGGGTGGAGCTCTCTAAGTGTCTAGATAACTCCTCCAGCTAATGCTAAGTAGAGTGTTCAACCTTTTGTTGATTCAATTCAAAAGTAGACAAAGGAGAATTAATCCTGTCTTCACAATCTGGTGAGGTACTAAGTAGGAGTACTTAAGTTATTGTTATCTATCAAAATAGACAAAGGGAATAAAATATTCCCTTTCACAAATGTAAACTCAGAATAGACACAGAGAACAAAGAATTACCTTTTCATATACCTTAACCTATAGAGAAGTAGGAGGTAGATAATAGAAGAAGTAGAGGGTGCTGATTAAAAGCAAAAACACTTGTGAGAACAGAGTGAAAGGAGAAAGAGCAGAAATAAAGGGGAAAATAAGATTGAGGGGAATATATTTGGTAATCATAGCTATGAATGTGAATGGGATGAATTCAAACCCATAAAAATGGAAGCAGATATCAGAGTGGATTAAAAATAAAAATCCTATATGTTATTTACAAGAAACATATTTGAGGCAAGGAGACACATGGAGTAAAGGTAAGGGATTAGAGCAAAATTTTATTCTGCATCATTTGAAGTAGAAAAAGCAAGAGTAGCTATCATGATCTCAGACAAAACTAAAGCAAACATAGATCTAATTTTAAAAGATAAGGCAGAAAATTATATCTTACTAAAAGGTAGTACAGACAATGAAGTAATATCAACATAAAACAAATACACACCAAATGATAAAGCCTCCAAAATTTTAAAAGAAAAATTAAATGAGCTTTAGGAGGATATGGACAATAAGATTATATTACTGGGGGACCCCAACTTCACCCTTTAAGATCTAGATAAATCAAAGCAAAAAATAAAGAAGAAAGAAGTAAAAAAAAGCAAATTAAATTTTAGAAAAGTTAGGACTAATCAATTTCTAGAGAAAATTGCATGAGAATAGAAAAGAATATATCCTCTTTTCAGCAGTTTATGGGACATACACAAAATCTGAGCATGTATAAGTGCATAAACCTTCACAATCAAATAATTAAAAGAATAAATAATAAATGCATCCTTTTCAGTTCATAGCACAATAAAAATTAACATCAATAAAGTTTGATGGCAAGACATATAAGACAAAAATGGGAACTAAATACTCTAATGCTAAAAAAGGGGTGGGTCAAAAAATCTAGAAATAATAATTTCCTTAAGGAGAATTATGAGGAGACAATATATAAAAATTATTAGACATAGCCACTGTAATTCTTAGGGGAAATTTTATATCTCTAAATTCTTACTTTATTGAAATAAAGAAAAAATGGTTCAATGAAATGAGCCATACAACTTTAAAAAATTAGATAAAGAACAAATTAAAAATACCCAATTAAAGACTTAATTTGGAAATCCTAAAAAATTAAAGAAGAAATGAATAACATTGAAAGTAAAAGAACCACTGGAATAATAAATAAAATTTGAAATTAGTTTTATACAAAAATAAAATAATATAGATACATAATTGTTTAATTTTATTTAAAAAGGAAAGAAGAAAATAAAATAATAAATACCAGGAATGGAAAGGGCAAAGTCAACAGTGATGAAAAGGAAATTAAATCAATTATTAGCAGTTCTTTTCTCCCATTTATATGCCAATAAATCTGGCAATCTAATGGAAATGAACTAATAAAATGAGGGAAAGGACCTACTTGTAAAATATATTCATAGCAGATCTTTTTAGGGGAGTAAAGATTTAGAAAGTGAGGGGTTACCCATCAATTGGGGAGTGACTAAATTATTGTATATGATTAAAGTAGAATTCTATTGTGCCATGAGAAATGAAAAGCAGGAGGAGCTCAGAAAATCATAAAAAAGATTAAATGAACTGAAGCAGAGTGAAATATGTAGAAACAGTAAGAATACTGTACACAGTAATAGCAATATTGTATGATGGTCAAATATGAAAGACATCTATTCTCACCAGTCTGAAGAACTTACAACAAAGAATGCTATCCACCTCCAGAGAAAGAACTATCAGAAATGGAATGTTGATTAAAGCAAACTATTTTCGAAACTGACAAAACAAACCCAAGAATTATATGAACAAAATTACAAATACTTTTCCAGAAATAAAATCTGATCTAAACAACTGGAAAAATATTAATTACTCATAATTTGGTCCAGTCAATATAATAAAAATGAAAATCCTATTCAAATTAATCTTCTCAGTCAGTACTATAACAATCAAATTATCCAAAAATTATTTTACAGAGCTAGAAAAAAATAAGATAGTTTATCTGAAAGAACAAAAGGTAAAAACTATCAAGGGATTCAATGAAAAAAATTGATGGAAGGTATCCATGAAGTATTGGATTTCAAACTACATTACAAAGTAGTAATCTTCAAAACAATCTGGTACTCTCTAAGAAAAAGAGAGATGAATCAGTGAAACAGATTAACTATAAAATATGTAATAGAAAATGAGGATAGTAGTTTAGTGTTTCATCAATCCAAAAATCCAAGTTTTTCAAATAAGAATTAACTATTTGACAAAGCTTTTTGGGAAAATTGGATAGAGGACAGGAAGAAAATAAACCTATTTTCACACCATATACCAAGATAAGGTCAAAATGGGTAAAAGATAAAGGGTGTTACCATATTCAAATAAGGGGAACAAGGAATAGTTTGCCTGTTAAATATATGGATAAAAGAAGAACTTGTGACCAAAGAAGAGATAGGGAACATTATAGGATATAAAAATGATAATTTTGAGCATATTAAACTAAAAATGATTTCTACAAAGAAAACAAAGAATTTGCACAACCATGATTAGAAAAAAAGCAGTGGGGTGCTTGAAGTCTATTGGTTAATCTGGGACATGGATTAGTCACAGAGTTTCTTAGAGGCAAGTTTCCATGAGACAAAGGTAAATTTGGGATTTCATAAAATAAAGTTTTCATAAAATAAAGTGTTTCTTGGTCTGTTATTTATATATGTATGTATCTGTCTGCTTGACTGCCAGATTGTCTATTCTCTAAGAATATCAAATGATTACTCTTTGCGTGATTTTGTCATTTTTAAAAGGTATTTCTGTTAAATAAGCAGCCTAGGACAAAACAAGTAAAAGAGGAGAGAGGGGATTGTTTCATATATTTCAATTACAGGTATACTAAATAATGTATTACAATTCAGAAATCAAGACAACCCTATTCTCTTTAATGGACAAGAAAACCCAATTCACCTTAAAAATGAGGAAGTTCATTTCATCTCAAACTAGCCAAATTCTATTCTTAGTGCTAGAATCCATAACTGATTTCATTTTTTCAGTTTATACTTGATTTACTTTCATGACTTTTGGAGGAAAAATAATGAAAATATTTGCAAGATATTTCCTAAAATAATATACTCTATAAATATTTGAAAATATATAATGCAAATTTAATAAATTAATGTTTATATTAAATAATGTTTTATGTCATTATGCAAATAACCAAGATTTTCAAAACGAAAAGAACTAATGACAAAAAATTAGCTAATAAAATTGTGATTCAACATGAATTTGATGATCTTACGACTACTAGAATGAATCAATTTTCCCCTGCAAATATCTAATTTAAATATATTTTCTTTCTTGTAAGCTATCTTGATTGAAACCAATATCTGTCAATTTACATCTTTAAATTTCTGAAATCATTAAAGTTATCTTTGACACCTGAAGGTATAATTTAAAATTGAAATTGGATAGGGCATAATTCTTCCTGGAAATATGAATCATTTATTTCATGTTATCAATCATTTGTGGCATTCACTCAGACATTCTACAATTTAAAATGAAAATGCTACTAGCAACTATTATCTAATTGAGTGAGGCCATGTATATAATTAACTATTTAAAATACATATTTTCCATAATTAGGAATAATAATCTAATCATGTAAGTTTAAAATATTTCAAATGGTTACACTATTAATTTCTCTTTAAGAATAAAGGTCACCAGAACCAACAGTCTATTTGAAGTAGACATATATACACATATACATATACCTAAACCTATTATAGCTATATATTTGATATTATATATGTGTCTATTTGAGATATTGATAAGTACACACTTCACCTTTTCTTACCTCAGTTTTATCAGCTATAAAATGGAAATGATTAGAGCAACTACCTCTCAGGATTATTGTGAGGATAAAATGAAATATTGTATCTGTAAAACACTTGCTATTTTTAAAAGTAATTTAGATATACAAAATGCATTACATAAAGAGATGACTGCACTGGAAAACGCTCATGCAACTTTCCTTTCTAACCTCAATAGTAATACAAAGTATGCAATGACCATTTCAAAAAACAAAATAATAGAGGTTGTTGAGAATATTAAGAACACATATAAACATGGTCTGGTCAGGTTTAGTTGACAACTAAATTAGTCTAGGTGGCAGACCCTGCTGATTAAGTATTTGATTTTTTTCCCCTTTGACTCAGGCTTACAAAAGAAAAATAACAACAATAGCAATCTCAGAACTGTGGATTATGTTGTCAATAATCAAACTTTTGTCAGCATGTGATTTTATGTTTCTCCTGAGGGCACAAACATTATAGAGGAAGATTATATTAAACTCTACTGGCACTATTGTACCTTGTTTAGTACAGTGACCTGAGAAACTGTCCTGTTTCCAGTCCTTTTTGTTTGCTCTCATTATTGGTGCTCTTTACATCTTCAAATTAACTGTAATAATGTTGTATAATGGTGGGCAAAGCTTGAAACTTACTGCTTTTTGGAATTGCCAGAAATCTAAAAAAACCTATCTTACTAGGGATTCTGGGAAGATGGCAGGTTAGAAAGAGCCAATCATAAAACCTCCACACCCTTACACACCAAGATAGAAAACAATGAGCTTTGAGAAGAAAGAGGGACATATCTAAAAATGTGACACAGCAGGGAAAAGCCTACTGCTGCACAACTAAAGAGGTACATCAATAAAAAGGCTTCAATTCTTGAACTGTCGGGTCTGTGGGTATAAAAGAGGAATCCCAGGATGCCTCCCCCACATGCTGTGCTGAGTCTCCAGCGGCCCCTGAAATCTCAGGGTGGACAGGCACACTGGTTCATAGACAGGGCCTTATTGGCTCCAGACTCTGGGAGTTGAACACAGGTACTGGAGAGGTGAGTAGAGGAGAAAACCAGAGAAACACAGCAAAAAGGCCCTTAGAGAGAGCCAGACCTCATACAGCTTGGCTTCCGCACACAAAGATAGAGAACAAAGGGCTTCAAGATGAAAGAAAACCAGACCAAACACAAAGACAGAGCAGGGGGACCCCACTGCTGGACAGCTTAGCTCAGCAAAAACACTCCTTGTGTTCCCGTAAGGTTTTTTTGTTTGTTTTTTTCTCCTCTTAAGGTTTTAGCCTCAGGGCACATTAAGGACTATAGTCTAATCCAATTAGGCTAAATACTAAAAATTGGAAAGACAAGAAGTCTTCAGAGGGCAGAGAAAGTAACTACAAATCTCCATTGCCAGCTTGGGGAAGATCTTTCATCAAAGATCATTAAATACATATGTTCAAACTAAAAGAACAGAAAAGGAAAAAAAAATATTAATAAACAATAGAAAAAGGAAGTGAAAAGAGAGTAAATGAAATAGAAAAAGAAGAAGGGGAAGAAGTTCCAGTGAATTGGGCACAGGCTTTGGAAGATCTCAAAATTGAATTAACTCAAGAACTTCAGGAACTCAAAAAGCAATCAACAGAGACTGAAGACAATTTGAAAAAGGAAATACATAAACTAAAATTTATACCTGTCCTATAGAGAAGTAGAACTGTAACAAAAGGACTGGTGGAGAGGGAAGAAAGACTAGGCAGGGAGAAGGGGTGAGGAGCTTAAAAAGATCCTAAATAAGAATAAGAGGGGAATAAGAAGGGAGAGGGAGAAAGATAAGTACAGTAAAGAAGGGGATTAGGAGAACTGATTAAAAACAAAACACTGGTATAGAAGGAAATAGTGAAAGAAGAAAGGATAGAACAAGGAGAGAGAATCAAAATGTCTGGGAATACACAGCTGATAATTATAACTCTGAATGTAAATGGGATGAACTCACCCATAAAATGGAAGCAAATAGCAGAGTGGACTAGAAACCAAAATCCTAATATATGCTGTCTACAACAAACACACATGAGAAAGACAGCCATACATAGAGTAAAAATGAAAGGATGGAGCAAAATCTATTGGGCTTCAAGTGAGAAAAAGAAGGCAGGGGTTGCCATCATGATCTCTGACAGAGCCAAAGCAAAAATAAATATGGTAAAAGGAGACAGGGAAGGTAACTACATCCTAATAAAAGGCAGTATAAACAATGAAGAAATATCAGTACTGAACGTGTATATACCAAACTGTATAGCTTCCAAATTTTTAAAGGAGAAATTGGTGGAGCTCAAAGAAATAGATAGCAAAACTACTAGTGGGGGACCTCAACCTTCCCCTATTAGATCTAGATAAATCAAACCAAAAATAAATAAGAAAGAGATAAATGAGGTGAATGAAATCCTAGAAAAATTAAAGTTAATAGATATATGGAGAAAAATAAATAGGGACAAAAAGGAATACATCTTCTTTTCAGCAGCACATGGAACATTCACAAAGATAGACCATGCACTAGGGCATAGAAACATGGCAAACAAATGCAAAAAAGCAAAAATAATAAATTCAACTTTATCAGATCATAATGCAATAAATAGTTATTACTAAGAATACATGGAGAGGCAAACCAATAACTAATTGGAAAATAATAATGTGATTCTCCAAAATAAATTGAGGAACAAATCATATAAACAATTAATAATTTCATTGAAGACAATGACTTCTTACCAAAACCTATCGGATACAGCCAAAGCACTTCTCAGGGAAAATGTGTATCACTGAGTGGATATATTAACAAATTAGGGAGGGCAGAGATTAATGAATGGGGCATGCAACTTAAAAAACTAGAAAATGAACAAATTAAAAATCCTCAGAAGAAAAGTAAATTAGAAATAATAAACATCAAAGAAGAATTTAATAAAATGTAAAGTAAAAAGCAATTGAATTAATAAACAAGACTAGAAGTTGGTATTTTGAAAAAACAGATAAAATAGACAAATTACTGGTCAATCTAATAAAAAAGGACAGAAAACCAAATTAACAGTATCAAAGATGAAAAGTGAGATCCCACCTCTAATAAGGCAATCATGAAAAACTATTTTGCCCAATTATTTGGCAATAAATATAGCAATCTAGGTGCTATGGGTGAATATTTCCAAAAAAATATATTGCCTAGATTAACAGCAGAAGAAATAGAATACTTAAATTATTTCATATCAGAAAAAGAAATTGAACAAGCCATCAAAGAACTCCCTAAGAAAATATCACCAGGGCCTGATGGATTCACAAGTGAATTCTATCAAATACTCAAAGAACAACTAATCCCAATACTATATAAATTATTTTATATAATAAGCAAAGAAGGAATCCTACCAAATTCCTCTTAGGACTCAAATATGGTACTGATTCCAAAGCCAGATAGAGCAAAAACAGAGAATGAAAACTATATAGCAATCTCCCTAATGAACATAGATGCAAAAATGTTAAACAGAATAATAGCAAAAAGGTTCCAGCAAGTGATCGAGAGGGTTATCCATTATGATCAAGTGGGATTTATACCAGGAATGCAAGGTTGTTTCAACACTAAGAAAACCATCCACTTAATTGACCACATCAACAAGCTAACAAACAAAAATCACATGTTTATCTCAATAGATGCTGAAAAAGCCTTTGACAAAATACAGCACCCATTCCTATTGAAAACACTAGAAAGTATAGGAATAGAAGGACCTTTTCTAAAAATAATAAACAGTATATATCTAAAATCATCAACAAGCATCATATGCAATGGAAATAAATGAATAAGGGGTGCCCAAAATAGTTTGCCTGTCAGACCACTGGGTAATAGGAGAATTTAGGTCAAAAGAAGATATAGAGAATATATTGATATTTAAAATAGGCAACTTTGACTACATTCAATTAAAAAAAAGTTTCTGCCCAAATAAAATCAAAGCAACCAAGATTAAAAGACAAACTGGGGTAGGGGGGGAATTTTTATAGTAAATCTCTCTGACAAAGACTTCATTTCTCAAATATATACAGAATTGAGCCTAATCCATAAGTATAAAAAAATTTTCAAATTGACAACTGGTCAAAGGATATAAATAGGTAATTAATTCTCAGATGAAGAAATTAAAACCACCTTTTGGCATATGAAAACTGCTTTAAGTCACTATTAGAATAATTCAAATTAAAACAACTATGAATTACCATCTCTTACTCACCAAAATGGCAAAATGACTATAAAAAAGGGAAAATGTACATACTGGAGGGTATATGGAATAATTGGAACACTAATATATTGCTGGTGAATCTGTGAACTGATAAAACCATTCTGGAGACCTAACTGGAACCATGACCAAATGGGCCTATGAATACTCTTTGATCGGAATAAAAATATTTATAGTGTGATCTTTTTCTTGTGGCTCCCCTTATTCATTTATGGCATTTCCTTTATTTTAATATAATGCATCAATTTTTACTTTACCTTGATATATTGCATGAGGTATTAGTATTGAAATATCTCTGATAAATTGATTCAGTGTGTTTTCTCAGACTTCCATATGTAAGGGTAAAAATGCGTTTTTATGGGTTCAATATATTAAAGATGGTTGCCAGAGGATTGAACTATTATCAATCCTCAATTATGAATAATCTCAAATCAAAATGGACTTTTATGGAAGTTTATTTACATGAGAAGAGAGAGAGGAAGTACAGAAATAAGAATCTATCCCACTGATTAGTCCAGGTAGATCTTAACCCTCAGCTGAGGGTTAAAGGGCCTGAGGTGAATGGAGCAAACTTCATTCACAGAGTTTATAAAAAGAAGTTTCTTAATAGAAGTTCAGGAAGATCCAGTCTTTAAACTCACCACATGGAACAGTCTTGGTCACAAACCAGCAAAGCTTCCTCAGGTCCCCTTCACCAAACCAGAATCAGCCTCATTCACTCAACTCTCTCATTTGAAGGGGTCACATATGTGTCACTTCCAGTGCTTTCCCTTAGCCTGTGTGTCCAATCACAATAGAGGCTTTCTCATAGAAAGCATAGAAGGCAGTCTCCCAGTGGCCTATCCTCCCCTGTTTCTCCTACCTCACAACCATTGAATGATTCTTATGAATGCCTTTTCCCCTTAAGGGAAGTACCCACAACAGGACTCAATGGAGATTTGGTAAACCTAAGACAACATACACATTTTACATCTCAAGATATAAAAGAATTGACATCTAATACTCTCACTTTTGAAGAAGAACTATATCTGATAATGAAAAAAAATGGCTTTTCTAACAGAAAGTGAAAAAAATAAGATCATTTCCCATGTTAATAAAGTATGAGAGCAGAATGCAGCACACTGACCATCCCAGGATCCTGAATGGGACTGTAACAAATCTGAGGATCATTTGCAATTATATCAATGAGAGAATGCTCTGAAAATACAGATGCATGGAACAAATTCAAAAGCCTTCAACAATCAAATGATGAAATACCCTCCCAATTCATGGATAGGCTCATTGACTTGGGGGCAGATATCTTGATCTTGATCTTTCTAAAGAAAGAGATATTAGACAAATAAGGCAACACATTGTCCACAACAGTTGCAAAGTGGTCTGGGATTATTTTAAAATGTATTGCCTAAAGTGGCCTGATATGAATCTGGACAAGTTGAGAAAAACTGTTGTTTATGTCTCTAAAGGCCATAAAGAAAAACAGGAAGTGATTAAGAATTTAATGGAAATGTTTCAAAAGAAATTACTCTTTAAGTGATAAAATTGATAAACAACAAATTACTTGGATGGTTTTCCTAATATTAAACCATCCCTGCATTTCTGGTATAAATCCCACCACCTGGTCATAGTTAATAATCCTTGTGATGATTTGTTATAACCTTTTAGCTAATATTTTATTTTATATTTTTGCATCTATATTCATTAAGGATATTAGTCTATAGTTTTCCTTTTTTTCTGGTATTCTTGCTTTGGGAACCAGTACCTTACATATATCATAAAAAGAATTTGTTAAAACTCCTCCTTTGCCTATTTTGTCAAATAGTTTGTAGAGAAATGGGATTAATTGATCTTTAAATGCCTTGAGGGTATCTATGCTGTCCTTGCTGCTGCAGCAATATCTACCCTTGTTTTTGCCCAAGCTCTGTGCTCTGCTGCTCAGGCTCAGTGCTTATAAGTCTTGGGTCTCAAGTCTCCCTGCTAAGGCCTTGCATTGACCTGAGGGGTAAGTTTGTGGTGCTTTCAGCCAGCCCCTGGGAATTTAGAGATTGCTCAGTCCTTTCCCTGACACTGGAGCTGTAGGTGATGTGCAGGAGGGATGATTAGCTTGTACTTTGATAAGTTCAATTTTGCCCCCTTATAACATAGGAATATTCAAATATTGCCTACTTTTAAGGCTGCATCCAATGGGAGAGACCATTTACTCTTCAGATTTTGATTTCTGTCCTTTTTAGAGGCTTTGTAATGATGAGTTGGAAGGAGATTCAGAAGGATCCTGCTACTATGCTGCCATCTTAGCTCTACCCCTGATAACTTCCTTATAAAGTAAGTGATGTGATTTTATCATAACCAGGATTATAAATTTGAAAATGGACCTTAGAGGCTATCTAGTACATTTTCCTCAATATACAGGTGAGTACCTGAGGTCCAGATTATTTAAGGGATTTACCCATCATCACAAAACCTTAAGGACCTGAGAGAGGAGAAAATCAGTGAATGTTCTTTCCCCAATGAGGAGCACTTCTTTACAATTATTTTGCAACATTATAATCTATAGGGGCTTATACAAAAAACTGGCTATGTGAATTTTTTTTAAATTTTAAATATGTGATTTTAAACACCTGGAAGATTCCATTCCATATTCAGAATCTAATATGATCATTATAAAAGAAACCATATATGTTTCAGGAAAACAAATTTAGACAATATAAAATTCACAACACTTGTTACAAAGTTAATATAGTGTATAAAGCAGAAAAAATCAGAAATCATATTTACTTATGCATATATCATATAAGTCATCACCAAGGTTACTTCTGCTAGTTGTGAAAGAGAATTCTTTACTCTATTGTCTATCTTGAGTTAACACTAACTTAAGTACCTCACTCATTTTGAAGACAGGATTAACCTCCTTTGTCTGCCTTTTGATTGAATCAACCCAAGCTTGAATTAGGTGGAGGAGCTCACAAACAATTTAGTGAACTCACACTCAGGAACTCAATCAGCCAGAATGAGTATTTGCCTCTCCAGAAGGTGAATTTTAGAAAATTCACACCCTCAGATGAAAACATAAGCTTCAGAAGGTGAGAAATTGATCCCACATACACTGCCCACCCTGGGCAGTGCTAGACAATTTGGAAACTGTGATTAGCCCCTGTGGAGAAGGAAAGGGACAAGGAGCCACCATAAAAGCCATGAAATCTTTGTCTTGAGGCAGATTGTCTTTGAGAAGACAATCTATGAAGAGAGTATCTCCTGGAGATATTCTTCAGGGAGCTCCTGGAAAACTTCCTTGGTGAATGAAAGTCTGACTCCTTTCCTAGTCTCTGAAGAGACTAGCTTCCATTTTGGAGGAGGTTGTAGTTACTCAATACCTGCCTTCCTGGTTGATAGCTAATTAATCTCTGGCTGGAATGAGCAACCCTGGAGCAAAACATTTAGGTTCATAGGATAGATAGCTTCTCTATCTCCTTCACATTTCTCTTCTTTATTGTTTCCTCTCTATTTATAAATACTTGTAAATAAATCTCTGACTCAAGATATAATAAAATTACTGTGCAACCATTAATTTTCCCCTTTACATAGTAGCAAACAATACAGCATATGCTTTAATGAACCACATTCCAAAGTTACTGTTATGTTAAAGATTTTTTATACTAAAATAAATTCAAGGATGTATTGTCTTCAAGGAGAAAAAGATCATTTTTAGTTCTTAATGAAGTTATGTAAATCCAAGTGAGTAGAACCAGAAGAATGTTGTAACAGAAACAACAATAATGTAGAATGATTAGTTTGGATGGCTTAACTGTTATCAACAAGGCAAGGATTCAGGACAACTCCAAAGGACTCATTATGAAAAAGGCAATTGATTGCCATAGGAGGAATTGATGGAGTCTGAATGCAGATTGGAGCATATAATTCTTCACTTTATTTCTTCAATGAATTTTTCTCTCATGTTAATAATAGATGTCTTATTTCACAGGATGAACATGGAAATATGCATTCTCTGAAAAAAAAACACATACAACCTAAGTCATATTATCATTCATCACCTGGTGGGAGCAGAGGTGGAAGAGAGGGAGAGAACATGGGTCACAAAATGTCATAAAATCGTATTTGAAAATATTATTAACTGAGCCTTCCTTGGCTTAGGACTAATTAGCCCTGCCTGTGTTGAGCCAGGGGTTGGAGCAAATTTATTAGTTCATTAAGGTAGATCTTTTACTCTACCCTGTTCTCATTTCTCTACTTTTACTCTCTCTCATATTTCATAAATAAATTTCTAAAATCATTTTAGAATTGATATTTATTCAATTCTTGGAGACTACTCCTTTAAATATTTAATCCAACAAAAATCCTAATTTTTCCCTCTTACATTTCCTTGTCTCTTTTAATCAAATCTATATTTACTTTAGCTTTGTCTTGTATCATGACTGTTACTCCTGCCTTCTTTGTTTTAGTTGTAGCCAATAGATTCTGTTTCAGCCTCTTACCTTTACCCTATGTGTTTCTACCTGTCTCATGCATGTTTCTTGTAATCAATATATGCTCAGATTCTGGTATTTAATCCACTCTGTGATCCAGTTGTTTTTTGGATGAATTTGTCCCATTCACGTTCACAATTACGATTACCATCTGTGTATTCCCATTCATTTTGAATTCCTTCTTTAATCCTGACTTTTCTCCTTTTATTATTTCCCTTCCCTTCACTGTTTTGATTTTAGGCAGTCTCCCTAATTTCCCCTTCCTTAAAATATTCCCCTTAGTCATCTTCCCCTTTCTTTCTTCCCTTTTGCTATTCAACCTTTCAGTCACTCCCCTTCCCCCAGGCCTCTCCTTCCCTTGTATTTCTTCTTTCCCCAACAATCACATTTCTTATTCCCCTTCTACTTTTCTGTAGGGTATGATACAATTCTATACTCTAATGTGTCTGGCTGGTCCTCTCTCTTTTAGCCATGTGATAATGAGATTAAGACCTACCCTTCCCATCTTTAGATTTAATCACCAAAGGTGAAAATATCTCTATAACTCACAACTTGGGTGGTCTGTAACCCACAGGTGCTAGAGTGAGTAACAAATCAGAATTTACTGACTGCCTCCTGGGCAGTCCTAAAAAAAGTATCTGTTGTGATTGGACACACAAACTAAGAGGAAGGCACAGGAAGTGACACAAAAGAGGCCTCTTTAAAAAGAGAAAGTGGAGTGAGCCAGCCTTTCTTCTGGTTCTTTTTTGGACATGGAGGAGCCCTGGACCCCTGAGACCTTGGAATTCCAAGTGGTGAGTGCAAAGACTAACTCTTCCTGAACTTCCCTTTCAAAAGAGACTCTGACTAAAGCTTTTAATTCATATGTCTCCAGGGCCTTTGGGCCTCAGTTCAAGGCTTGGCCTTTTTCCAGTTGAGGACTAATTAGATCTTCTTGGGTTAAACCAGGGACCTAAGCAAATTATTTAGTTTGTCAGGTTAATTATCTTAACTTATTCTCTCTCTAAATTTCTTAATTTCTCTCTCTCTTCTCAATTGTAAATAAACTTCCATAAAAGTCATTTTGACTCGAGGTTATTCTTTAACTGGGAATTGATAATTATTCAATTTCCTGGAGACCTAACTTTTTAATATATTCAACCAAAAAACTCCTTTTCCCCCTTACATTCTTTATGCAATATTTTACATAATTCATTTCTCTTTTCCTTTTTCTTTTAATATTATCCTCTTTTCTCTACCCTGGATTTATTTTTTCACATATCATTCTCTTCATCTTACTACCACTCCCTCTATGTACACTTTTAACTACTATGACAATGATAACAATTTTACATGTTACAGATATCATATTTCCATATAGGAATATAAGCCATTTGACCTTATTGAAGCCCTTGAATTTTTCCTATTTTTATTTTCTTAGATTTTGTATTTGGGCCTCAAATTTTCTGCTTAAGTCTAGTCTTTTCTTCAAAAAACTTGGGAGTCTTCTATTTTAGCAAATGATTATATTTCCCCTTGAAAGAGGGAATCAGTTTTACATGGTAGTTGATTCTTGGTTGCAGACTCAGTTCCCTTGCCTTCCAGAATATCATATTCCAAACCTTGTGGAACTTTAATGTGGAGGCTGCCGGGTCCTGTGTGATCTTGCCTGGGGTTCCATGATATCTGAATTGTTTATTTCTACCTGCTTGCAGTATTTTCTCCTTGATCTGGGAGCTCTTGAACTTGGCTATAACATTCCTAGGAGTTATCATTTGGGTTCTTAATGCAAGAGGTGATTTATGGATTCTTTCAATCTCTATTTTTCTTTTTTGTTCAAGAATATCAAGGCAGTTTTCTTGGATAATTTCCTGTATTATGATGTGTAGGCTTTTAATTTTGGTCATGTCCTTCACGTAGTCCAATAATTCTTAAATTGTCTCTCTTAGATCTATTTTCCAGGTAAGTTGCTCCTTTGATGAGGTGCTTAATCTTTTTTTCTATTTTTTTCATTCTTTTTATTTTGTTTCATAGATTCTTGATGGCTTGTGAAGTCATCCATTTCTAATTTTTAAATTCTAATTTTTAAAGATTGAATTTCATCCATGTATTGTTCATCCTCATTTTCCTTTTGATCTTTTTTCTTTTTAATTCATTCTTATAATTTTTAAAATTTTTTGCTTCATTTTTGAGCTGGTGAATTCTAGCTTTTGAGATAGAATTTTCTTGTTTTTGTGCATGTGCCTCTGTGTCAAAATGTTTTTAAGTTCTTTTTCTAATTTTCTTCAACTTGTCTTATTTCTGTTTTGGATACATTTTTCCAGCTCTTCAAGAGTCTGAGTCCAATTTGATGGATTTTTTGAGGTTTTGCTTGATTTTCTTTGTTTCTCCTCTTTTCTAACTGTTCTTTGTTCTTTATCTGAATAGAAGCTTTCAGTCATAATTTCTTTTTTCTTTCATTATTTATTCATATTTATTCTTCTTTATCACCCTTGTGTGCTGTACACTTGCTTCTCTGTTTCCTGGATCTGCTTTTCTGCCCTAAAAGGGCTTCTCTGATCTACTGGTATACTGGATTAGACCAGTTGAGCTGACATACTAAGCTAATCTGTCCTGAGGCCAAATCTTCCCCAGCTGCCTGAAGAGGCTAAAGGTGAAGGTATGGAGGTTGAAGGTCCAACCAGCCTGCTTTCCTCTCTACTCCTTCCTTACAGCCACCTCTCTTCCAGCCACATTCACAGCCCTGAGCTTTAAGTAGTGGCACCAAGGTACCATGTCACAGTTATAGAACTTGCCCTGCAATCCCACAGTCAACCTGAGTCCCACAACACATCTCAGTACATGGGGGAGGAGTATTAAATCTTTCCCCTATACTCCAGAACTCAACTTTCTCTATGTACCTTTTAAGTAGTATTGAGTAAGGGAGTCCTGTGACTCCAACATGTTGTTGGGTTTGGATTTCTGTCTTTTTTTGAAGTGCCTTTTTTATTGATATATAGGAATTTTCACAGAGGATTCAGTTTCTGCTGCTTCTAAGCCTCCATCTTGACTCCACCTAATTGTTTTTGCAATGGGATATTGAAAGAATATTTACTTCTGTTTTTTCATTCTTTTGGTTTTTATTTATTGTTTCTCAGTGTCTCATGAGATCATTAGCTTCTAGTTGCCCAATTCTAATTTTTATGGAATGATTTTCCTCCATGAACTTTTGACTCTCTTTTCCCATTTGGACCATTTCTCCTTGCATCCTTTCATCTCTCTATTCCATTTTTCTTCCCTCTCAATTAATTGATATTTGAAATTCTTTTTGAGCTCTTCCAGAATCTAAGACCAATTCATATTTTTCTTTAAAGCTTTGCATGTATTTGATTTGCTTTCACTGTCCCTTTCTTTGTCTCTGCCTTGCTCTTTGTCTCCATAAACAATTTTTTATGGTTAGGTCTATTTTTTAAAATTTTGTTTTGTTCTTTACTTTGGTCATTTTTCTCACCTTTCTGTTTTTTTTTCACTTTCACTTTAATTTAAAGATAGGCTTTGTCCTCCAGAAGAATAGGGAACTCTCTTAAACTTCAGTACTTCTTTGATGCTGTCCTTAGCCTTATTTCCCAGTTTCTACAAGTTTCAGTTTTTCTAAGGTAGTATTATATCCTGTGGGCTGGGAGCTCTTAAAGTCACCTCTCACTGCTGATTCAGTGACCCCTAAGATTATTGATTACTCAAATTCAGTCTCATGTTTGGGTGTGGGCTCTTCATCTCACTTTTGCATGATCAAGTCAGATATACCTAACACTGCAGACTGTCCTGTGCTGGTGCTCTGCCTTGAGCTTTGGTAAGGGGTAGCCAGGAGTTGTGATGGACTTTATATTTTGTAGAATGAATCAAATTCCCTAGTACTCATTAAGGATTTACTAAATACGCTGTATTATCAGTCATTCAACTTTGATTCTTTTCCCTCTCCTTCCTATTTATTCTTTTTACCCCTTCCCCCCCCCAACCACCCTACATACACTTTCTTTCTTATTCTTTCTTTATTTGATATGGAAACAATTATTATAAATGTGACTGAGAATACTCTACAAATAAACACAATGATGCTTGTTGCTTATCATTATGGTTGTTATGATTGTTATCAAAACCAGATGTTTGAATATTAGCTAGAGTCAACATAGAGTGCTAAAACTGGAGTCAGGGAGACCTGGGTTCAAATTATGGTCTCAAAATTTTATTACCTATGTAAATCTGGGTTAGCCTTTTAGCTACTTCTTTTTTTTAAACCCTTACCTTCCGTCTTGGAGCCAATACACAGTATTGGCTCCAAGGCAGAAGAGTGGTAAGGGTAGACAATGGGGATCAAGTGACTTGCCCAGGGTCAGACAGCTGGGAAGTGTCTGAGGCCAGATTTGAACATAGGACCTCCTGTCTCTAGGTCTGGCTCTCAATCCACTGAGCTACCCAGTTTCCCCCTTAGCTACTTCTTAACTCACATTCCTCTTCTGAAAATTGGGATAAAAATATCTCTCACCTTCCTTATTATAAAATGAAATAAGATAATATTTCTAAATTTTTTGCAACTATTAAAGTAAACAACTTAATTAAACTAAAAGGGCACCTTTATTTAAGATAACTAAGTAATACAATGGATAAATATTGGATCTGGAATCAGAAACACTTGATTTAAATTTGCCCTCAGGACCTTACTCACTTTGTGACCAAATAAATTTAGGATTCATATAGCTATTAAGTTTGCAATAATTCTTGTTTTATACTTATTATGATCCTGAAAAAGATCAAGTTATTTTTATACAATCTTACTGATCAGTAATCTGAAGCAGAAATCAGATAAGTGACTTATCTAGGCTTTCCAGTAGGATCTGCATTGACCTTTCTCTGATACCATGCATAGTATTCCATAACTTGTGTTACCTAGCTTTCTCTTAAGACCACTAGTAACAAAATAGGTGTTAGTGTTCCTAATCAACAAACCTGACAGTGATATGAAATATATTTTAGTCTCTTAGGTCATGTTCCTTTGTTTTTCCCTGTATGATCACAATTCAGTGGCTGATTTACTCACAATATATCTATATCTATATATCTATATTTAAATTTTCTGGTGAATATGAAGTCTATCAAAAAGATTTGTGTGAGTAAAAAGTATAGCTTGTCAAAACTTTAAGAATAATTGGGTTATCAAATTGTGTTTTCTCAGGTAGACAGCTTTGTGTATATACTTATATACGGGGAACAAAAAATAGAATTGCTCATTTGAAAAGCTGATTTATCTATTTTTATATCTCTGTATAAGTATTTATCTTTGTATTTTCCTAGAATATTTAGAATAAAATAATTCTTCCTTTATGACACTCTATTAAAAAGTAATTCAGTTGTGTCCATAAATGATTTATTTCTACAGAATATTGATTGCTTTGCAAAGTCACTCTAGCAGATTCATTCACATATGTTGCTATAATACTTGGTTGGACATTTGTTTTCTTTCAGGGTGTTTTAATTTGATTAGATCTTCTAACTGTTAGATTCCATACTTGAGTAAGTAAACTCATTGTGGTTTATTGGATAGAGAGCAATTGTTTGAGTAGAAAAGAATTGGGCCTAGTCCTATTTCTAATGAACATTGGTTGGATAACCATGGACAAGTTACTTACTTTTTCACCACTGAAAGCATCTCCCTGAGAGGTCTTTTTTTTAAATTTAAACATTTATTAATAATCATTTTTAACATGGTTACATGATTCATGCTCCTACTTTCCCCTTCACCCTCCACACTCCCCCCACCCATGGCCGACGCACATTTCCACTGGTTTTGTCATGTGTCCTTGATCAAGACCTATTTCCAAATTGTTGGTGGTTGCATTGGTGTGGTAGTTTCGAGTCCACATCCCCAATCATGTCCACCCCGACCCATGCATTCGAGCAGTTGTTTATCTTATATCTTTCCTCTCCTGCAGTTCTTCCTCTGAATGTGGGTAGCTTTCTTTACCATGAATACCTCACAGGTGTCCTGGGTCATTGCATTGTTGCTGGTACAAAAGCCCATTACATTCGATTTTACCACAGTATGTCCGTCTGTGTACAATGTTCTTCTGCCTCTGCTCCTTTCGCTCTGCATCACTTCCTGGAGGTCTCTCCAGTTCACCTGGAACTCCTCCAGTTTATTATTCCTTTAAGCACAATAGTATTCCATCACCCACATATACCACAGTTTGTTCAGCCATTCCCCAATTGAAGGACATACCCTCCTTTTCCAGTTTGTTGCCACCACAAAAAGCGCAGCTATAAATATTTTTGTACAAGTTTGTTTATCTATGATCTCTTTGGGGTACAAACCCAACAATGGTATGGCTGGATCAAAGGGCAGGCATTCTTTTATAGCCCTTTGAGCATGATTCCAAATTGCCAGCCAGAATGGCTGGATCAGTTCACAACTCCAACAGCAATGCATTAATGTCCCAATTTTGCCACATTCCCTCCAACATTCATTTCTCTCTCCTTCTTTCATTTTAGCCAATCTGCTAGGTGTGAGGTGATACCTCAGAGTTGTTTTGATTTGCATTTCTCTAATTATTAGAGATTTGTAACACTTTCTCATGTACTTATTGATACTTTTGATTTCTTTACCTGAAAATTGCCTATTCATTTCTCTTGCCCATTTATCAATTGGGGAATGGCTTGATTTTTTATACAATTGCTTTAACTCCTTGTATATTTGAGTAATTAGACCCCTGTCAGAGTTTTTCTTTATAAAGATTTTTTCCCAATTTGTTGTTTTCCTTCTGATATTGACTACACTGTTTTTTGTTTGTACAAAACATTTTTAGTTTAATATAATCAAAACCATGTAATTTACATTTTGTAATTTTCTCTAACTTTTGCTTGGTTTTAAAGTCTTTCCTTTCAAAGCGATCTGACAAGTATACTATTCTGTGTTCACTTAACTTATTTATAGTTTCCCTCTTTATATTCAAGTTGTTCACCCATTCTGAATTTATCTTGGTGTAGGGTGTGAGATGTTGATCTAGACCTAATCTCTCCCATATTGTTTTCCAAATTTCCCAGCAGTTTTTGTCAAATAGTGGATTTATGTCCCAAAAGTTGGGCTCTTTGGGTTTATCATACACTGTCTTGCTGATGTCATTTACCCCCAAGTCTATTCCACTGATCCTCCTCTCTGTCTCTTAGCCAGTACCATATTGTTTTGATGACTGCTGCTTTATAGTATAGTTTAATATCTGGTACTGCTAGGCCCCCTTCCTTCACATTTTTTTTCATTATTTCCCTTGATATTCTTGTTCTTTTGTTATTCCAAATGAAATTTGTTATAGTTTTTTCTAATTCAATAAAGAAGTTTTTTGGTAGCTTGATAGGTATGGCGCTAAATAGGTAAATTAATTTGGGTAGAATTGTCATTTTTATTATGTTAGCTCGACCTACCCATGAGCAATCAATGGCTTTCCAATTGTTTAGATCCAGTTTTATTTGTTTGGAATGTGTTTTGTAGTTGTTTTCATATAATTGCCATGTTTGTTTTGGTAGATAGATTCCTAAGTATTTTATATTGTCTAGGGTGATTTTAAATGGTGTTTCTCTTTCTACTTCTTGCTGCTCTAGTGTGTTGTAAATGTATAGAAATGCTGATGATTTATGTGCATTTATTTTGTATCCTGCAACTTTGCTAAAGCTTTTGATTACTTCTACAAGCTTCTTAGTTGATTCTCTAGGATTTTTTAAGTATACCATCATATCATCTGCAAAAAGTGATAGCTTAGTCTTCTCCTTGCCTATTTTGATACCTTCAATTTCTTTTTCTTCTCTAATTGCTACTGCTAGTGTTTCTACTACTATGTTGAATAATAGAAGTGATAAAGGACATCCTTGTTTTATTCCTGAACTTATTGGGAAGGCTTCTAATTTATCCCCATTGCTATGATGTTTGTTGATGGTTTTAGGTATATACTGTTTATTATTTTTAGGAAAGGTCCTTCTATTCCTATACTTTTCAGTGTTTTCAATAGGAATGGATGCTGTATTTTGTCAAAGGCTTTTTCAGCATCTATTGAGATGATCATGTGATTTTTGTTTGTTAGACTGCTGATATGGTCAATTATGTGGATGGTTTTCCTAATGTTGAACCAACCTTGCATTCCTGGTATAAATCCCACCTGATCATGGTGGATGATCTTTTTAATTACTTGCTGGAGTCTCTTTGCTAGGATTCTATTTAAGATTTTTGCATCTATGTTCATTAGGGAGATTGGTCTATAGTTTTCTTTCTCTGTTTTTCATCTCCCTGGCTTTGGAATCAGTACCATATTTGTGTCATAAAAGGAATTTGGTAGGACTCCTTCTTTGCTTATAATATCAAATAATTTGTATAGTATTGGGATTAGTTGCTCTTTGAATGTCTGATAGAATTCACTTGTGAATCCATCAGGCCCTGGTGATTTTTTCTTAGGGAGTTCTTTGATGGCTTGTTCAATTTCTTTTTCTGATATGGGATTATTTAGGTATTCTATTTCTTCTGCTGTTAATCTAGGCAGTTTATATTTTTGTAAGTATTCATCCATATCTCCTAAATTGTTATACTTATTGCCATATAATTGGGCAAAATAATTTTTAATGATTGCCTTAATTTCCTCTTCATTAGAGGTGAGGTCTTCCTTTTCATCTTTGATACTGTCAATTTGGTTATCTTCTTTCCTTTTTTTTTATTAGATTGACTAGTACTTTGTCTATTTTATCTGTTTTTTCAAAGTACCAGCTTCTAGTCTTATTTATTAATTCAATAGTTCTTTTACTTTCGATTTTATTAATTTCTCCCTTGATTTTTAGTATTTCTAATTTAGTTTTCATCTGGGGATTTTTAATTTGCCTGCTTTCTAATTTTTTGAGTTGCATGCCCAATTCATTAATCTCTGCCCTCCTTAATTTGTTAATATATGCACTCAAGGATATAAATTTCGCCCTGAGTACTGCCTTGGCCGCATCCTACAGAGTTTGGTAGGACGTCTCATCATCGTCATTCTCTTCAATGAAATTGTTGATTGTTTCTATGATTTCTTCTTTGACTAATTGGTTTTGGAGAATCATATTATTTAATTTCCAATTAGTTTTTGATTTGCCTGTCCATGTGCCCTTACTAATTGTTATTTTTATTGTGTTATGATCTGAGAAGGTTACATTTATTATTTCTGCTCTTTTGCATTTGTTTGCAATGGTTCTATGCCCTATAACATGGTCAATCTTTGTGAATGTGCCATGTGCAGCTGAAAAGAAGGTGTATTTCTTTTTGTCCCTATTTATTTTTCTCCACATATCAATTAGACCTAATTTTTCTAGGACTTCATTCACCTCTCTTACCTCTTTCTTATTTATTTTTCAGTTTGATTTATCTAGATCTGAAAGAGGAATATTTAGATCTCCCACTAGTATGGTTTTACTATCTATTTCCTTCTTGAGCTCTGCCAGTTTCTCCTTTGTGAATTTGGATGCTATGCCACTTGGTGCATATATATTGAGCAGTGTTATTTCCTCATTGTTTATACTGCCTTTAATCAGGATGTAATGACCTTCCCTATCTTTTTTAATCATATCTATTTTTACTTTGGCTTTGTCAGAAATCATAATAGCCACTCCTGCCTTCTTTTTCTCACTTGACATCCAAAAGATTTTGCTCAAGCCCTGAACCTTAATCTTGTATATGTCCACCCGTCTCATATGTGTTTCTTGTAGACAACATATGGTAGGATTTTGGTTTCTAATCCACTCTGCTATTTGCTTCCGTTTTATGGGCAAGTTCATCCCATTCACATTCAGAGTTATAATCATCAGTTGTGCATTTGCTGACATTATCGTTTCCTCCCCTATTCCTACCCCTTCTCCTTAAACTATTTCCTTTAAACCCAGTGGTTGCTACTAAGACCCTATCCCTTATCCCCTCTCTTGACTAACTTCCTTTTCTACCCCCTCCCTTATTGGCCCCCCATTTTTGTTTTTAACGGCCTTATGAATTCCCTCCCCCTTCTCCTCCCCTCCCTTTTTTTGACCTCGCACTCCACTGTTTCCCTTGATTTATCCCTTCTGACTTTCTCAGAAGGGTTAGATAAGAGTTTTATGTCCCAATGGATAGTATAGCTACTCTTCCCTCTCCGGGTTGATTACACTGAGAGTAAGGTTTGATTATTACCTCTTAATTCTCTCTTCCTCTCCTTCTTATAATAGTATTTGTCCCCTCTCCTTCCCATACCCTCTTTGTGTGTAATAGAATATCCTATTTTTCTTATTCACTCAAGTTTCTCTTGGTGTCCCCTGCTATTCACCCCCTTTTTCCTATCCCCCATGTCATCTTAGATTATTTAGTGTTCCACCCTCACCCTGTGAATTATTCTTCTGATTACTATAATAGTGGATACTATAATAGTGAATAGAGTTCACTACAGAGAATTATACATAACATTTCTCTACATAGGAATACATATAATTAGATCTTACTGAGGCCCTTAAAAAGGCAAATTTAAAAATTATAAGTTTTCTTTCTTTCCCCTCTGTTTCTTCTTAACCTTTTCTTGTTTCTCTTGATTTTTGTGGTTGGATATCAAACTTTCCATTTAGCCCTGGTCTTTTCTGTGCAAATACTTGGAATTCTTCAATTTTGTTGAATGCCCATACTTTCCCCTGGAAATATATAGTCAATTTTGATGGGTAGTTGATCCGTGGTTGCAGGCCTAGCTCTCTTGCCTTTCTGAATATTGTATTCCAAGCCTTACGGTCTTTTAGCATGGAGGCTGCCAGATCTTGTGTGATCCTGATTGGTGTTCCTTGATATTTGAATTGTCTCTTTCTGGCTTCTGGTAAGATTTTTTCTTTTGCTTGAAAGCTCTTGAATTTCGCAATTATATTTCTGGCCATTTTCTTCTCTGGATCAAATGTAGTGGGTGTTCTATGAATCCTTTTGTTGTCTATATTGCCCTCTTGTTGTAGGACTTCAGGGCAATTTTGCTGAATAATTTCTTTTAGTATGGGGTCCAGGTTTCTATTAATTTCTGGTTTTTCTGGAAGACCAATTATTCTCAAATTGTCTCTTCTACACCGGTTTTCTTGGTCTGTCACTCTCATTGAGATATTTCATATTTCCTTCTATTTTTTCAGTCTTTTGACTTTGTTTTATTTGTTCTTGTTGTCTTGAGAGATCATTAGCTTCTAATTGCTCAATTCTAGCCTTTAGGGACTAGTTTTCGGTTCTAAACTTTTCATTTTCAGCTCTCAACTTTTCGTTTTCAGCTATGATCTTTTGGTTTTCTTTTTCAATCTGGTTCACTTTGCTTATCAGTTCATTTGATTTCTGAGCCTCACTTTCCAATTGCAAGATTCTACCTTTTAAACTGTTATTTTCTTGCCAAATCTCTTCCTCAGAATCTCAGTTTTGAACTCTTCCATAGCTTGTGACCTGTTTTCCTTATTTGAGGAGGGTCTGAATGCTTGTTTATTCTCCTCCTCTGTTTGCTCAGTTGTCTGGATTTTCTCTGTGTAAAAGTTGTCGAGTGTTAAAGACTTCTTTTTCTTGTTGTTTATCTTTCTCTTCTGAACTTCCTGAGTCTGGGTAGCCATCCTTAGCCCAGCAGCTTCTCAGCTTTATCCTCACGCTAGGGGTCTGTCTGCGGTCTTTTCGCTCCTGAGGTCTGAGTTCTGGTTTTTTCCAAGGTCAAGCCCCCTGGTGGACCCCCTTGCTTGGTCCTATGCCGGAGGTTCCTTTACAAGTCTCAGGGAGTTGCTTCCACAGTCGTATACCCGTCTACACTGGTTCCCCACTCAGGGTTTCAGAGCTTTAGCTCATGGCTGTGTCTGCCTCCACCCACACCTCTGCTGCTCCTGCGCTCTTCTCCCATGCTCAGATTTCGGGTGCGTTCTTTGGCTTATTGGGGTCCCAAATCTTGCTGCTCTCAGGAACAGGCCCCGGAGCTGCCAATGACTCGATGGGTGCCCCAAACTTGCTCTATTTCTTTTTAACTGGCTTTGGCTCTATAGGTGGTGTGTGTGGAGGGGGTGGGGGTGGGGTGGTTGCTCAGGCCGCGTTTTAATGAGAGCTGTTTCACCCCTTTATAGCATGGAAATGCCCCGATTCCACGTACCTTCCATGCTGCACCCTGTTGTGGGGTTCCTCCGTTCATCTGGACTTGTTTTTATGTCCCCTTGAGGAGTTTTGTGTGTTTTGGTCAGGATTGGTTAAGAGCTGCTTTTTACTCTGCCGCCATCTTAACCCGGAACCTCTCCCTGAGAGGTCTTTTAATGTCAGTATTGGAAAGTTCCACACCAATAGTTCCTTATATTCTCAAATTAAATTCTAAAGTCAGAATATTTATAACTTTTCTCAGACTTCTAGGGAATAATAAAAATTACTAAGACAAATAGAAGCCGTTTGAATATGTCAGCAGGAAAAAATGAAATGAATAAATGAATGAGATTACTGAAGTAACAATTTGGATATTTTATTCTATAAATTGTGAGATTGATGTTGGAAAGGTAGTTTCGGGGGGTATATTTATTTATGTACATGTTTTCTCCTCAGAGAATGTAAGTCATGTGAGGGTAGAGAGACCATTTCACTTTTGTTTTTGTATGCTCCTCCTTTAGCAGAATGTTTCTTTTTTAGCAGAACCATAGTAAACACTTCTGATTATGTCTTTAATATTTTTTCTGACTTCTTCCTTCACACATTCCTGTAAACATTCTTAGGTCTCATCAATCCTAAGTCAAACAATGTCTTTTTGGGGGGATTTTAATTAAATTTAGCCATCTCATATCTCTACTGCCTTTAAATTGTAAACCTAATAACGGTAATTGAATTGCTACCATTCCTTCTTTATTTTCCCAATCTTTTTTTCTACCCAATGAAACTGGGATACAGACCTCAGTCATCTATCGAAATGACTTTCTTTAAGATTATTAATCACCCTCTTAATTGCCAAGTCCAAAACCTTTTTTCAACCATTATCTTCCTTGACCTCTACACCAATGTAATACAGCTAACTGCATTCTCCAACTGAATATTCCCTTCTCCTTTAGTTTTAGAAACAGAATCTCTTGGGTTTCCACCTCATTCTCTACCCATATGTTCATTGAATCTGTAACAATTCCTCTATCCTAAATGTGAGTATTTCCTAAGAGATTGTTTTGGCTCCTTCCCCCAATCGATATCTGTTCTTTTTGGGCAATCTCATTGAAATGCATAGTTTTAATTATTATCTCTAGTTAAATGAATCACAAATCACAATTTCCATTTCTGAGCTACAGATCTACACCTTCTGTATTATCAAGTGTATTATTTATGTCTATCGTGATACCAATCTCTTCAATTATCAAAGATCAATGAATCATCTAATGTATAAATGGTTTTAATACTGAAAGGTGTAGCTTCCTGAATGATTTTTTTTCCCTTTTTTGCTATTGATTTTGTTAAAATGCTATAGAAAGGATATGACCAGTAACCCTGAAAAGAAAAGGTGAAGTGTCTTTTGAATATTGGAAGTCTTTGCATATTTCCAATTGTGATAAAATAACCTTTATCTACATCTCTAAATAGCACCAATCTCTACATCATTATATACCTTAGTTGAGTGTTGGGACAATTTGAAAAGAAAAGATAGCATGAAAAAGTAATAAAATTATTCCTTGAAAAAAGATGAGGACATAATAATGATTTGGAGAAGGCTTAAACATGTGAAGAACAATTTTGAGAAGAGGCATTGTATTGTTGAAAGACCATTGGACTTTTATTCAGAAGACCTAGTTTTCTGTGGACATTCTTTCATTTATTTGATGACTTTGGTCAAGTTACTCGACCACTCTAAGTCTCTGTGTTCTCATCTACAGATAAAGTGATAGCTATTAAAAGTTTAGTTTCATCAATATGGGGGATTTTCTACTGAAGAAAACATTTCTACAAATACAAGTTTTTGCCTTCTCTCAAATTAAGATTCTTAAAAAGTTGTCAAGACTACAAACTTTTTAGGGACTTGCCTTGGATCAGAGAATAATCATGTGTCGGAGGACTATCTAAATTTTAAAACAGGGAAATAATATTTGTAATACCAATTTCTCAGGATGAATGAAAAGAGGAAATAAAGACAATGGATTCTTAAAAGTTATATAAATGTAAAAATAAATGGAGAATGGTAATCAGATTTTTTTTTGAGGGAAGGAAAATAAATAACTTCATTTTAGAGTAATAGTAAAGAAACCATTATGTTCATTTTCACTTGTCTATAATATTTTTATAGTTTGTGATCTTTTTGTGACTGTTCATATCTGTGGGAATGCAGAATCATTCTGATTCTATGTGCTGAGACACCCGACAGGTACTATTAGATGCTAATGTCTTGTGTTTAAAATTTTAAAATTAGTTCCCTCTCTAATGAGAATGTTTTTAGAAAATTTTATTTTTTCCTGAAAATAAAGAAAGCAGACATTTCTTGGAAGCAAGGCTTTAGATGGCACAATGGATAAAGCATTAGACCTAAACAGCATTCTGAATTCAAATTGAGGACAGAATTACATGTTTATAAAGTCTCTTTCAGGTTTAAATCTATAGTGCTGAGTTTTGATTTCTAAAAAGAAATCACCATTTATTTAGCAGGTTTAAAATTAAATTGTTCATGAGATATACATGAGAGAATTAAAAATAACATGTTCAATGTACTTGTGATAACTATATTTTTAGCATTTAAGGAAGTTTTATTTCTATTATATTTTCTTCAGAAGGGAAAAAACACAACTGTTGTTTTTTTTTCTTTCAATAAATTCAAAAGAAGTTGAATAGCTAAACTTTTTACTTGTTTGTCCTATTACTGACCAACACAGAACTAAAGAATTTCAGTTTGAGAGATGGTGCTGATTTTTTTTTCTGAAGAGGGCTTGAATATAGGGAGGAATCTATGCATTTACTCATCCAAAATTTGTATGTAAATGTACATATTGCACATGCCTATTTGCAATGTTATTTTTATGCTTGACATAATTCATAAGTCAAATAATGTGAACTCTCAAAGTAGATGGAACATAAATTATCTATAACAAAATAGAATCATTAGAATAAACAGAATTCACTGAAGGTTTATGTAAAAACTAATTCGATATATGTGATGACAACAGAATTAATGTAATACTATTAAATTAAGTACAATATTCTTCTGAGAGGTACTCATATAATTGACATTAACATAGTTAGAAATGCCGATATACTCTTTCTTCTTTGATTATTACCTTTATGGTCATCAACATTTACCTGTCTTATCAGTTGTTTCTAATTTTCCACTTATTTAGAGGTATGGAGCATTGTTGACTGCTGTGTTAAATTCAAAATGACATGGGAGGAAGTGCAGTAAGTCAACTGTGGGATTACTACTCCCTGCCTGGAAAGCAATATGAGGTTTGCAAAAATGAAGGAAAAAAATACTGCACTTTCAAATTGGCTTTAAAGAAGAAAAAGGAGTGTTTAAGTGTACTCTTAATTTTCTCTAAACAAAAAAGGATAGAGATGGAAACTTGTTTCACTTTTATAGAGAAAACCTAGGTTGGAAAAGATCTTATACTCATGCAGGTTATCATTGAAATTTTAATTTTGGAAAGTTGAGGATCCAGAGGTCAAGTGATTTACTCAGGGTCACAAACATAAGATGTATCAAAAGTGGAGCCTGAACTCAGGCCTTCTTGTCTTCAAGTCTAGTCCCTTTAGAAAAAGAGCACGTAGCTCTTAGACATGTGAGGATAAAATGAATTGATTTATTAAAAATACTTCGTAAACCTTAAAATTCTAGTAATTTAAATCTTAGTTATTTCGCCCATATAATGCTGATTCTCCAGTTTTATGTGAAAGTTTTTAAAATGAAGAGCATTTTTGAAGTTATTATAATCATAACAAAACAAAGTGATTTCACCAATGGCCCCACTCCCTCTGTATTGAAGAAATGTTTTAAATTATAAAATATGAAGAAAATATATGTTTGCCAGTCTACTGAGATCATTTTAGAAAGTTAGAAAGATTTTAAAGAGATCCAACTTCAAGTAATAATAAAACAAGAGTTCTTTGCTATAGACAACTTGAAGCACCTAGTGATCAGCAAATATTGGCAATAGAGAATTTTGGAAAATGGCCAGAGCAGGGGAAGCCAAGAAAGAAAAACAAGCCTCCTTTTCCATCCATCCCCTACACCTATACGTCCCCAAAGAGATATTTTTGGAGTATCACATTTCACATACTCAGTATCTGGTACAGCCAGTTCCACAGTGTTCCAAGATTCAGGATTCTGAAATTATATATATATGTATATACATACATACATACATACATACATACATACATACATATATACATACATTCATAAATACATATATCTGTTTAGGGTCCAACCTATGGTTTCTGAGCCTCTGACGTAACATGGTTTCCTGGTCTGATATCAGGATTTTATTTATACATAGAATGTAACAGAAGAAAAAAAGATTCTCTCTTTTGAGACAAGATTTAGATATGTGAATAAGAAAACTACTTAGATCAGTACTAGCTGGATGGCAACACTTTGCCTTATGTCACCTTGTAGGGAGATTTCTAATGAAATATCCCAGGGAATTGGCTTTGGTCACTATCATTTGGTGTATGATATAATATTGTTGCTTTTTTTAGTAATGGCTTAGATAAAGGCATGAATAACATGGAATTAAAAAAAAGAAATTAAGCTAAGAAATATTGTGAAAATGTTAGATGATAAAATTAAGTACTAGGTAGGGGAAGTATACCTAAGTAGCAGTAATATCACAAAAATATGTGGGCTTTAGAGCAGTATAAGTCAATATTTTCATACATGATCCAGGAAAACTAATGTGCTTTTCAGTTTCATAAAGAGTCTTAGTATCTATTCCCATGAAACTCTAAATGGGACAGAGATCTGGAAAATGGCATTTACTTCTTTAAATCATATTTTAGAGTCCATTATTAAACTGGAAAGTATCCATAGAAGGATTAGAACATGAAATAATACTATGTGAATATTGCTAGAAAGAAATTTGTATTCTGAAGTTGAGACAAGTTTTCTGTTTACAAATATTTAAACCACTATTGTCATGCAAATTTAAGGTTGAGTAAGTGTGTATAGAAGATAGAAGGAATAGAATGCTTAGAATTTTTTATTTATATTCATAGTCAAGTACGCATGGAAAGGGATGGACAGATGAAATAAATTAAATCAGAGAAAAAGTCAAGATTACTTCTGTTATACCAAATGATTCATTAGGCAGCATGCTGGGCCTGGCTTAGATGAACAGCAGGATATGTATTTCCATCCTAGTCCAAAATCTCCTGAAATGCCAGCTTCATACAAACATGCATACACACATATATAAATATTATATATTAAGTATACATGTATTCATACAAATATATATAGAAAAACAAAAAATATATTATTAGATGTTTTGTAACCACATGTAAAAATTAACATTCTTTTTTTAAATGTTGTGTTACAAATTCTTTCCCTCCTTCCTACCCCTCACCCCTCCTTGAGAAGGCATTAAATAAATTTAAGATTCGATATAAAAATGAAGTCATGTGCTGGTGGATTTGTGAGTTAATCATACCATTCTGTTGTTAATCACACTATTCAGTTAATCAACCATTCTGGATGGCAATTTGAAATTATGCCCAAAGGGCTATGACTGTCTGCCCTTTGATCCTGCCATAGCACTGCTTGGATTATACCCCAAAGCGGTAATAAGGATAAAGACTTGTACAAAAATATTTATAATTGCACTCTTCATGTTGGCAAAAAAATTGGAAAATGAGGGAATGCCCTTTGATTGAGGAATGGCTGAACAAATTGGGGTATCTGTGGGTGATGGAATACTATTGTGCTGAAAGGAATAATGAACTGGAGGAATTCCATGTGAACTGGAATGACCTCCAGTAATTGATGCAGAGCAAAAGGAGCAGATCCAGGAGAACATTGTACATAAAGACTGATACATTGTGGCACAATAGAATGTAATGAATGCAATAATCCAGGACAATTCTGAGGGACTTATGAGAAAGAATGCTATTCACATCCAGAGAAAGAACTATGGAAGTAGAAACAAGAAGAAAAACAACTGCTTGATAACATGGGTCAATGGGGATATGATTGGGGATGTATTCTCTAAATGATCACCCTAATGCAAATATAAATAATATGGAAATAGATCTTGATCAATAATACATGTAAAACCCAGTGGAATTGCTCATTGACTATGGGAGGGGATTTGGAGGAGGGGAAAGAAAGAATATGAATCATGTAACCATGGAAAAATATTCTAAATTTATGACCTAAATAAAATTTTTCAAATTAAAAAAAATGAAGTCATGACAAAACACATTTCCATATTAACCAAGTTGTGAAAGAAAACACTGATAAAAATTAAACAAGAAAAATAAAGTAAAAATACAATTATGCCTCATTTAGAATTCATCAATTTTCTCTCGAGAGGGAGAACATTCTTCATCATGGATCCTTTGGAATTATCTTACTTAATTTTGTTGATAAGAGTAGCTAAGTCTTTCAAAGCTGATCATCCTCACAATAATGTTGTTACTGAATATAATGTCCCCCGGTTCTCCTTACTTCACTTTGAATTAGTCCATATAAGTCTTCCCAGGTTTTTCTGAAACTATCTTACATAAGTAGGATTTTTGAGACAAAGGAAAAACAACTTATTTTATTCAAGTTTAGAAAAGACAGCTGCCCTGATCTGATTTTCCTCTCTTACTTTTCATTCCAAAATAAAACCTTCTATTAAGACTCTACACTCACACTTATACAAACCCATCTATTCATTTTTTAACTTGACTAGCCCATTCAATTGCTACTGAAAAAAGAACTTGTTCCTTCTTCATAAATTCCTCCCAATTGGTGAAATCTAACCAGTGTTTAAAGCCACAGTATTATAAGACAAATCATTTATTTTGTAATGTAGTAATCGAACAGCTTATAGTTCCACTATATCTACAACACTCACCTTTCACAAACATCTAGTCTGTGACAGTCTCCCCAGCCAAAAAGGAAAAAAAAAGTTCCAGTGATAAGGTAGAATACACTGCAAAAATGTTTCTTGCTTGTATACAGACATTAGTGATGGAAGGTAGAGGACACCATCTGCTGGGAATGCCTTTTTCTCCTGCCCTGGTTATGGTTTAGTTAGATCAAAAAGATTTTAGTTTAACTGGTCACATTTGCACTGTCTCTCTACTACCAGTGTTGGCAAAAAGATGGCTTCTCCTAAATCATTGGTCTTTTCTTAGAGTGGTAAGTTGCATGTCCCTAGAGATCAGGTCTTTTGGAATAAACAGCTAGGAGTGGGCCCAGAAGATTTTAGTGTAAGGAGTCTTCCAGACTTATATATTAAAGGAAATCTAATAGGAGCAAGGAGATGATGGCACAGAAAAGAGTTCCTATCAGGGTTTAGGGGGAAAAAAGAGGTGGTTCACTCATAGTATTAATTTTTGGCATCAAATTAGTTTTAATCAGTGGATTCACAAGTGCAGTTGAAGTATCTAGTATCTTCAAAAATGCTTCCAATTCCTCATTATTCATGGTCTTCAGATAATCACCAGTGGTTTTCATGTCCTCCAAATACAAATGTTTTCTTGCACATAATACAAAGAGACATGTTTGAAATCCAGAGTCACAGAGTAGATTCAAAGGAGTTCTAGTCTAAGTTGCGATATGCACATGAGTAAGTTATAGGTACATTTATATTGAAAAATATGGGAAGTTTCTTTAAACAACAACAAAAAAACCAACTCAGAAAAATGTGCTATATAATTTTCTATTTTTATTATTTATTTTCCTAATTTATTTTCCTAAAAGAAATCTGTTCATTGATAGTACAAATGAAAAGCAAATAAATAAGCACATATACTAGGAACTAATTGTTCATCTATTTTTCCTTTGTGTTATTGTTAAATTATTGTTTTTATATTATATTGTTTTATATTGTAAAACCAGACAGATTGATACTATATCTCTATCCTCAGGACTCAACAAGGGGTTGTATTCATATATGTGTGTACATGTGTGTTATGAAGAAAATTTTCTAAGAAATAATTCATGGTAGTATTTATAATAACAAGTTATCTAAAAAAGTAGTCCTTGAAATGAAAAAGTGTGGCCAAAACAAATGTTATTTTTATCACCACTATTAGGATTTTTAGTCTACTTTTTAATGCCAACAACCAATACCTTTTCGTGGGGGAAAAATGTAAGCACTTCATAAAGGAAGTGGCTAAATTTTGGTAATATATATGAAATTGTTCAAAATATATAATATGGTTATTTCTTTGAGAATAATTTGGATTTCAACTAGAAAATAAAACATATTTTGCCAAATTAATAAAGATGTGACTATATTTAAATAAATTAAAATTTGTTTCTGGATACTATATGGGAATCAAATATATATTGTATGTTGTGATGGAATCACTTTACTGAAAACTGTGAATAGGAAAACAACTTTCTTTTATTAATTGTATATCCCTATGAGGTATATGACTACATGGCTACTAGTACTACTATAGGAAGCATTATTTACTTACAGAACAGAAAGGAAATTCTACTTTTGTGAAAAAATAATGTCTTATTTAAAATAGATACATATAAACTAATAACTCTTTTAAAAAGCTTACAAAAGACAGAAATTTTTTATTTTTCATATAAATAAGATATAAATCAATATATGAAAGAGTAAAATATGCATATATGTATTATGCATTTATTTAAACTCAAAATTATTTTTGAACATGTGCCTTGGAATTCTGATGTTCACTTAGGAAAATTTAAATTTACTTCTCATGAAGCAAATTTCACACTTATTTTCATCTACTATTTGAATATGAGGTTAAAAATATTCTTAAACCAATCTACTACTACCTTCATATTATTGTGTTGGAATAGAATAGAGTGACCTAGTCCATAAGCAAAGCAATAAAATAGTAGATGGCAGATTGATAGCTAAGAGAATTGATATGAAAAGGTAAAAGTCTTGGGATAAGTGTTATTGGAAATTCAACATCCTAATATGTCCTGTGTATTTCTCTATTATTTGGGACTTAATCTTAATAGGATCTTATATATTTTATGTATATATAATATTATAAATATATTTAAATATTATCATATATTACTATTTTACCTAAAATAATTTAATACTAATAATTTATATGTTAATATATTAAAATATATATTGAGATATATATTTTTTACACTTCAAATAATAGGGTTACAGTGTTCTGAAGAATCCCTATAATAGCCCTCTCAATGAAATTTTTTAGTTCCCTAATCACTGGTTGTGTCAATATAGAACCAAGAAAAAGGGGATAATTATCACAAGATACTGAATAATTTATTTTGTCCACAGAATGTGGGAAGTAGAGGGAAGGTAGATAACTAGCCACGTTCAAAGGATTATTAGATGTTGCATATATTAAAATTAAGTAAGGGAAGAATAAATTCATGGAATTTTGTGAGATAAAAAGATAAAGTCCCAAATTAGGGGATTTCTCAAGAAATATTTTGGATGTCATATATAAAGAATAACAATACATTAAGAAAAGTAAACATATTACATTTTTCTGGTTTAATAGCCCATGATAAGGCACTAGGTGATTCTATATAGAGAGTTCTGGATTTGAAATTAAGAAGATGAGTTTAACTTCTCTTACAAGATATTTTCTTAATACGTTTTTGCTACATTTTCAAAGGGACTACTAAATCTCTTTGAATTTCAATCTCCTCTTTTGTAAAATGTGGACTTTACACAGCACCTACTTAATGGGGTTGTTATGGAACTCAACTAGAATAATGTGTATATACTGCTTTCCAAACATTAAAATGCTATTTAAAAGCTAATTTTTATCACTATAATCAACATCATCATCATGCATATGATGACTTTCCACATAGATCTGTTTCCCCACATGAATCAAACTTCTCTAACTTCTTATCACCTTTCTATAAATGTCACCTTTTTGAGATCAATCAGTTCTCTATTTCCCGTGTTAGCTGTTTCATGTTACCTTTCTAATTTCATAAATAATTTATCCAGAAAACTATGCAATCTTGTTTTTTTGTATCGTGACAGAAGCAGGTATCACAATAAAAAAATCATCTAGCTCACATTCATGGAATTTAATGGTTTTCAAATAATTTGTCTCAAATTTATTGCATGAAATATGCAATACAAATATTATTCTCCTTAAAGTATAAGAACTCAATAATGAAATCCAAATATTATTGTTTCAGATTCTATGTTAGGGTATTGTGATTCCTAAATATTATTAATATGTTACATCCTTAATAGATCAATAATGCAGAGATGCCAAAGGAATGCCAACCTTATTTCTATCTTTAGAAACAGCAGACAGCTTTCACCAGCTTCGGAAAATTGTATATCAAGGATGGATGGGTGCAATCAGCCTATCAGTCTTAAAGTTCTCATTGTCATTCAGAAAATTAGAGGCATATAAGGAATAATTCCTTTGACTTACCAGCTACCATTGATCTGAAATCACAATTTTATACTAGAAAATTAAGTGTAGAAGTTTAATTGAAATATTTTATGTCTTCAATGTTTCTTTTTCTAGAGTATCAGATTCTTGCACAGCATGTGGTATAATAATATCAAAGATTATTCACAGTTTTATAGCCTTTTGGACATAGTTGCAAATTGCCCTTCAGAATTCCTAGGTTGTTTTAAATGGGACTCTTTTTTTCTATTTCTTGCTGTTGGGCTTTGTTGTTATGTTGATAATTTACATGGATTTATTTTATATCCTTAATGAAGTTATTTTTTCAACTAGTTTTTTACTTGATTCTTTAAGACTCACCAAGTATATCATCATATCATCTGCAAAGAGTAATAGCTTAATTTCTCCTTTGCTATTCTGATTCCTTTAAGTCTGTTTTACTTCTCTCATTACTATAGATAATATTTCAAATATAATATTGAATAGCAGTGGCAATAATGGCCATCTTTGCTTCACCTGTAATCTGATTGGGAAGGTTTCTTGTTTATCTTCATTAAAGATCATGGTTGGTGATGGTTTTAGACACATATTTGTAATTTTAAGGAAAGGCCCATTTATTCCTCTGCTCTCTTGTCTTTTTAATAGGAATGAATTTTCTATTTTGTCAGAAGCATATTGAGATAATCAAAGGATTTCTTTTGACTTTTTTACCAATGAAGTCAGTTATACAAATTATTTATGTATCTTGAAGTAGCCTTGAATTGTTCATTTAAATTCTACCTGGTGATAGTGTATGATCTCCATGTTATATTACTATATTCTACTTGCTAATGCTTTAATTAATTATTTTGCATCATTACTAATTAGAGAGATTGGTCTGTTGTTTGTTTTCTTCCACTGTTGTTGCTTTTCAAAGCTTTGGTACCAGTACTTTATTTGTATTTAAATAGCATTTGGTAAGATGCCTTCTTAAGCTATTTTTTTTCAAATAGTATAATATTGGGAAAAATTGTTCCTTAAGTGTTTCTTAAAATTAATTTGTGAATCCATCTGGCCCTGAAGGTTTCTTCTTAGAGAGTTAGCCAATGGCTTATTTAATTTCTTTAACTGAGGTAGAATTGTTTAAGTACTTTACTTCCTCTTTTGTTAATCTAGGCAATTTATATTTTTGTAAATATTCATCCATCTCACTTTAATTGTCGAATTTGTTGGTATATAATTGGGTAAAAGAGCTCCAATGATTGTTTTGATTTTCTCTTCATTCATAGTGCATTTACCTTTTTCTTTTTTGATACTGGTAATTTGTTGTTCTTTCCCTTCTAAATTAAAGTAACCAGTGATTTATCTATTAGTTTTCCATAAAACCAGCTTTTAGATTTATTTTTTTATTTATATTATTTATTAGTTCAATTGTTTATTTTAATTTTTTGTTCTTACTTTTTGGATTCACTTTTTGCACTCATTTTTCCATTCTCACTTTTTATTTTCAGGATTTAATTGGGGATTTTTGTTCTTGTTCTTTTTCTAAGTCACCTTCCTTCATATTTTAATTAATTTTCTTGATTTTCTTCCAGATCAATTTTTTAAATTTTTTTCTAGCTCGGTAGAATATTTCTTTTTAATTTGATTGCCATGATATTGAAGAGGTAAATTTATTTAGGTGGAATTGTCATTTTTACAATATTGGCCCAACCTGACAATGAGCAATTAATATTCTTTTTCCAGTTTTAAAATGTGATTTTATAAATATAAAAAGTATTTTGCAATAGTGATTTCACATTTCTTAAGTTTGTCTTGTCAGGTAGACTTCCAAGTATTTTATGTTATGAACATTTATTCCAAATTAGATTTCTACTTCTCTTTTGTTGGAATTTATTGGTAGCATAAAGAAATGCGGATGACTTATGTGAGTTTATTTTATATCCTAAAGATTCTACAGTTGTTAATTATTTCAATTAATTTTAGCTTATTTGCTAGGATTCTCTAAGAAAACTATCATAATATCTGTAAATAATAAGCTTTATTTCCTCTTTACCTATTGTAATTTCCTCGTTCAATATTGAATAGTAGTGGACAATCTTGCTTCACTTCTGATCTTACTGGGAAAGCTTCTAAGTTATTTCTTTTATAGGCAATGCTTGCTGATGATTTTAGATACATGGTGTTTATCATTTTAACTGACATATGCTATTGGCTTATTCTCGGTGAATCATCTTCCTTTTTTGAGATGATTTAGGTAAATTTGGTTCCCTGGTAAAATAAATCCTCCTGTTTAAAAAATTGTCCTTAATGTTTAGGGAAATATTATAACTATCTAACTAAATTTCTCATCATTTCCGTACTGAAGTTATTGTAGTACTAGACTCACATAATAAACAGTAAAGGACTGGATGTCAAATATATATAAAATATAGGTCAGAAATGATATGTCTTATATGCATCCATGTATTCCACAGGAAAAAAAGTAAATGTCTTTAATTTTATAAATATATATTAGCCTGGTATAAAAAATAAACTTATAACAACTGTAGTTTATGAGGAAGACCACCCATAGCCTAAACTTCACGTTAAATGATTTGGATAACTATATATTTGCCATATTTTCACAGAAATATGGCATCTTAGAATCTTTAAAGGATCACATAAATTTTAATTTCATGGTGTTCATATATCTTGTTGAAGTATAATTTTTTTACACAAATTTACAACTTATTTCTATTTTCTCAAATGATGCAGATGATAATTCACTCAAACTTTCTCATTGTGAGCATCTGCTATATATATTCTTCCACTCATCTAGGTAAGGAGTCTACCCAACATTTTTGGGCAGAGGGAATTTCTATAGAACTCTTCATTTTATGTAGATACTCATGAAACATGGAAGTTGTCCATTATCATCCATTTCTTTCAATAAATCACCATCATACTTGAGATATATTCATTTGACTGCATTTAGAGTGCTTATTTATTTATGTTTATAATATGCCATTTGTAATATTCAGCAGAAAAATCCATCCTTCAACTCTTCATTGACCTTCTATTGACATCTAATTTTTATTATTTTGATATTATAAAGTTTCATTATCCAAAGCTATAGAATATAGTAAGAAAAATATTGCTGTCTAAAAGTTGTTAATATTATTTCAGGTAGAAGCTTAAAAGTCAAATGAATATATAAGATGATCTTTTTTCAAAGAAAATTCAAATTTCATAACTATTTGCATATAGAATGTTCACCTGATCTTATTTATAATTTTATTATTATTATTATATTACAATGAACTTTTGTAAAATTGGATAAGTAGAAACCTATGGAAGCTTGTGGAAGTGTTGTATTGGAGTGAATTCTGAGGGTACTCACTGAATAACTTTTTTTCTAACTCTGACTAAATTCTGTTATTGCTAGTAATATTATTAGCCTCAAAGGGAAAGAGAAATATATAATTTTATTTCATGGGTCAAAAATTCAATGGAAAAGGTCAATATGGAGGTCTAGATCTTACCAATTAATGTGGCTAATGGATTTAATCAATGAACAATTAAATTAAAGTGGGATACTGCTGGTTTTTTATTGGAAGTCATACTGTAGGAAACATGGCTAGACAAAAAAAATCAATATCACTGAATGGCAAAAAAAAAATTATCTGTTTCACTATCTATAATCATCCATTCCAAACTAGAAGTATTCATGAAAATAATAAGGAAAACCAGAAATCTGTCCTATTTTCATGGGTGTATTTTAAAATAAACACCTATTAGTATAAGTCAACTAGATCTAATTGGAAAAAAGTATCTTTTATTGCATTTTTATTCTAGGAGGATAAGAAGAAATATTATGAACTAATTTTTTTCAGGACCTGGAAAGGATGTCACTGAAAAAGCATTCATTTTATAATTTCTGGAAGCTGTATGTTGGGAAATAAGATTGAAATCATATTCCTATGAATAAATAGAAACTTGGATGAAAAATAATTTACTCCACAAATATAAGATTAGTTGTAGTGCTGGCTGTATTCCAGTACATTGATTATTTTTTAGGGTTTTTTTTCTTTCTTAATTTTTACTGGTGGTGTTTATATAAGTGATTTGTGTATGTTTTAGTGCACATGTGTGTGCTTTAATTTTTTTCCCCAGAAGTACAAGTAAATGAAAAAAATAGTTCCAAATTTACTCCCTGCCCCCTCCTTGAGAAGGCAAGTGCTTTAATATAGATTTTACATCACTAGTCAAGCAAAACAATTCCATATTAGTTATGTTAAATAAGGACAAAAAAAAACCAAGGACAATAAAGTGGCTTTTAAAAAGTATACTTAAATCTGCATTCGAACAACATAAGTTCTTTCTCTGGAGGTAGAATAGCATGTTTATGATAAGTCCTTTGAAATTGTTTTGGATCATTAAATTGCTGAGAATAGTTAATTCATTCACAACTGATCATCATACAATGTTGCTACTACCAAGTACACACTTCTCTTGGTTCTGATCATTTCACTTTGCAGTAGTTTATGTAAGTCTTTCCAGGTTTTTCTGAAAACATCCTGCTTGCCATTTTCTTATACCATGATAGTTATTAATCCCTATCTTATACATATTGGGCTATTTCAAAATTGACAAGTATACCCACAATTTCCAGTTTTTTGCAACCACAAAAAGAACTACTTTAAATATTTTTGTATGTATAGGCCCTTCCCCCACTAATTTTCTTTGATATTTCTGGGGTACAGATATAGGAGTAGTATTTCTGAGTCAAGGCATGAGCACAGTTTTATACTCCTTTAGGTATGGTTCAAAATTTCTCTCCAGATGGTTGAATCAATTCATCAGTGTTTTAGTGTCTCTATCCTTTACTAACATTTGTCATTCTTTTTCTGTCATATTAGTCAATCTGATAGGATTTTGTAGCAGCTCAGTGTTGACTGGAGATTTTTTTCCTCAGCTTACTGATTCCCTTGACAACATTGATTTTGTTTTTGCAAAGCCTTTAAAATTTGATTTATTTAAAAATAGTCACCCGATAATGCTCTATATCTGTTGTTTGGTCATGAATACCTCTTTATCCACATATCTAACAGGTAAAACACTCCAATCTCCAATAATTTACTTATAAAATCATTCTTTATGTCTATATTATGTACTCATTTTGACTTCATCTTATTAAATGTGAGATGCTTACCTTTTTACACCTTACCAACTTGAATCTTGTATGTAAAAGTCAGTTTTTTATTTGACTCATCTTTTTATCAGGAATGCATAAAAGTCTTCTCTTTCACTGTATATACCCTTTTTTCCTCTGAACAATTATACATACTTTTGCTAGATAGATCATTTTGGATTGAAATTGTAGCTATTTGGATATCAGAAATATCATAATTCAAGTCCTCTAATTCCTTTAATATGAAAACATTGAATCTTATATAATTGACTGTGACTCCAAGATATTTGAATTGTTTTTTGCTTGGTGTTTATAATATTTTCTCCTTGATCTGGGAACTGGAGTTTAGATACAATTTTCATAGGACTTTTTATTTTTGGATCACTTTTAGGAGACAATCGTTAGATTCTTTGAATTTTCATTTTTTCTCTCTCTTTGGAAGATATCAGAGTATTATTCCTCATTATTTTTAAATATAATATCTAGACTTTCTTATCATGGTTTTCATTTAAAATTTCTCTCCTGACTTCCAGGAAGATGGCAGCTTAGATAGAGCAAATCTTGAAACCTCCACACCCTTACACATTGATAAAAACAATGCGCTTCTAGAAGAAAGAGGACCAAGTCTAATGACAGGACAGAGCAGGGGGAACCCTGCTGCAGCATAACTAAAGAGGTACGCCAAGGAAAAGGCTTCAATTTTTGAACTGTCGGGTCTGAGGGCTTAGAAGGGGAATCCCAGGATGACAGGATGCCTCCCCCATGTGCTGTGCAGAGTCTTGAGCAGCCTGGGAAATCTCAGGGCCAGTGGGCACACCAGTCAGGAGAGAGGGCCTTACTGGCATTGGACTCAGGGAGTCAAAAACAGACACTGGAGAGGTGACTGGAGGAGAAAACCAGAGAAACACAGCATAAATGCCTAAAAGATGGTGGCTTAGAGAAAGCCAAACCCCAGAGTGCAGACAGCTTGGCTTCCTCATACGTAGATAGAGAATGCAGGGCTTCAAGAGGAAAGAAAACCAGATCAAACACAGCAGACAGTGCCGGGGGACCACACTGCTGGAGAGCTCAGTTCAGCAAAAATTCTCCTTCTTGTCACCCCACTTTTTTTTTCTCTTTGTTTGTTTTTACCTCCCCTCAAGGTTTTAACTTCAGGGCAGATAAAACAGTAAGATTAATCCAATCAATAGAGGATTAATCCCAACAACTGAATAGACAAGAAGTCTTCGGAGGGCAGAGAAAGTAATTACAAACTTCCATTACCAGCAGGATTTTTCATCAAAGATAATTAAATACATCTGCTCAAACTAGAAGAACAAGGAAGGGAAAAAACATGAGTAAGCAACAGAAAAAAGAAAAGAAATGACAATTGACAGCTTCATTCAAGGAAGTGAAAAGAGAACAAATGAAACAGAAATAGAAGAAGAGGAAGTACTTCCAGCAAACTGGAAACAGGCTTTGGAAGATCTCAAAATTCAATTAACTCAACAATTTAAAACTCAATTAACTCAAGAACTTCAGGAACTGAAAAAGCAATGAAGAGAGGCTGAAGATAATTTGAAAAAGGAAATACATGAGCTAAAACAAGAAAAGAAAGTATTAAAAGCCAGAATTGGCCAGCTTGAAAATGAAGCAAAGAAGGCAAAAGATGATCTACAAAGAAAATCAGACCAGAAAGAGAAGGATAACAAAAAATTCAGGGGAGAAATTCTGTTTTTAAAAAGCAGAACTCAACAACTAGAAGCAAATGACTTTACAAGGCAGCAAGAATATATTAAGCAAAATTTAAAAAATGAAAAATTTGAGGAGAGTATGAAACACCTCATTGATTCAACCAAAGATCTGGAGAAGAGAGCTAGAAGAGACAACTTAAGAATTATTGGTTTACAAGAACTTCATGATAAAAGAAAAAGTTAAGATAGCATTTTACAAGAAATTAGAGAAAATTGCCCAGAAATTCTTGAAAAAGAGGGAAAAATGGAAATCAACAGGATCCACAGATCACTTCCAACATTTAATCACAACTGACAACTTCTAGGAATATTATAGCCAAATTCAAAAACTACCAGACCAAGGAAAAATATTACAAGCTGCTAAAAAGAATTCATTCAGATATAAGGGAACCACAGTTAGGATAACACAGGATCTGGCTGCATCTACATTGAAGGACTGGAAGGCATGAACACAATATTCTGGAAAGCAAGAGAACTGAGTCTACAACCAAGAATCAACTATCCAGGAAGACGAATTATATGATTGCAAGGGAAACTGTAGTCATTCAATAAAATTGAGGACTTCCAAACATTCATCCAGAAAAAAACAATATTAAATAGAGAGTTTGCTGCCCAAACCCAGAACTCAAGAGAATCAACATGAGGTAATTAAGAGAATGGGGGAGGAGAAAAATATTCTTTTCTTTAAGGGACAAAACAAGTTCAATCAATTTATATCCCAAGAAGAAAAGAAGGTATAGACAAATATTAAAAATTATTATTACCAACAGGTTAACTAGAAGACATTTACATAGAGGGAAGAGGGACAAACTGTATAGGATGAAATGTCAAGAGATATATAAATATATGTATGTATGTATGTATGTATGTATGTAGGTAGGTAGGTAGGTATGTAGGTATAAATATATACAAAACTGACAGAGCCAAAGTAAAAATAGATAAGGTTAAAAGAAATAGGGAAGGTAACTACATCCTAATAAAAGGCAGTATAAACAATGAAGAAATATCAGTACTCAACATCCATGCACCAAATGGTATTGCTTCCAAATTTCTAAAGGAGAAGGTAGTGGAATTCAAGGAGGAAATAGAGAGCAAAACCATACTAGTGAGGGACCTCAACATGCCCCTATCAGATCTAGATAAATCAAACCAAAAAATAAATAAGAAAGAAATGAGAGGTGAATGAAACCTTAGAAAAATTAAAGTTAATAGATATATGGAGAAAAATAAATAGAGACAAAAAGGAATACCCCTTCATTTCAGCAACACATTGAACATTCACAAAGGCAGACATGTAAATGCACAGAAAAATGATAAACAAATGCAAAAAAGCAAAAATAATAAATGTAACCTTCTCAGATCATAATGCAATAAAAATTGTTATTAATAAGAATACATGGAGAGGCAAACCAAAAACTAAAAGGAAATTAAATAATATTATTTTCCAAAATAATTTAGTGAAAGAACAAATCACAGAAACAATTAATAATTTCATTGAAGACAATGACAATGTTGATACTTCTTACCAAAACCTATGGGATGCAGCCAAAGCAGAAAGAGGAAAATTTATATCACTGAGGGCATATATTAACAAATTAGAGAGGGCAGAAGTTAATGAATTGGGCATGTAACTTAAAAAACTAAAAAATGAACAACTTAAAAATCCTCAGATGAAAACTAAATTCGAAATAATAAAAATCAAAGGAGAAATTAATAAAATAAAAAATAAAAAAAAGTAAAAGAACTATTGAATTAATAAATAAGACTAGAAACTGGTATTTTGAAAAAACAGATAAAATAGACAAAGTACTGGTCAATCTAATTAAAAAAGGAAATAAGAAAACCAAATTGACAATGTCAAAGATGAAAAGGGAGACCTCATCTCTAATGAAGAGGAAATTAAGGCAATCATTAAAAACTATTTTGCTCAATTATATGGCAATAAATTTAGCAATCTAGGTGATATGGATGAATATTTGCAAAAATATAAATTGCCTAGATTAACAGCAGAAGAAATAGAATACTTAAATAATCCAATATCAGAAAAAAGAAATTGAACAGGCCATTAAAGAGCTCCCTAAGAAAAAATCAACAAGGCCTGATGGATTCATACGTGAATTCTATCAAACATTCAAAGAACAATTAATCCCAATAATATACAAATGACTTGATATAATAAGCAAAGAAGGTGTCTTACCAAACTCCTTTTATGACACAAATATAGTACTGATTCCAAAGCCAGGTAGATCAAAAACAAAGAAAATTATAGGCCAATCTCCTTAATGAACATAGATGCAAAAATCTTAAATATAATATTAGCAAAAAGACTCGAGCAAGTGATAAAGAGGGTTATTTATCATCATCAGGTAGGATTTATACCGGGAATGCAAGGATGGTTCAACATTAGGAAAACCATCCACATAATTGACCATATCAACAAGCAAACCAACAAAAAACACATGATTATCTCAATAGATGCTGAAAAAGCCTTTGACAAAATACAACACCCATTCCTACTGAAAACACTAGAAAGTATAGGAATAGAAGGTCCTTTCCTAAAAATAATAAACAGTATATATCTTAAACCATAAACAAGCATAATATGTAATTGGGATGAATTAGAAGCCTTTCCAATAAGATTAGGTGTGAAACAAGGATGCCCATTATCATCTCTATTATTTAACATTGTACTAGAAACACTAGCCGTAGCAATTAGAGAAGAAAAAGAAATTGGAGGTATCAAAGTTGGCAATGAGGAGACTAAGCTATCACTCTTTGCAGATGATATGATGGTCTAATTAAAAATTCCTATAGAATCAACTAAGAAGCTTGTAGAAATAATCAACAACTTTAGCAAAGTTGCAGGATACAAAATAAATGCACATAAATCATCAGCATTTCTATATATTTCCAACACATCACAACAGCAAGAGGTAGAAAGAGAAACACCATTTAAAACCACCCTAGACAATATAAATACTTAGGAATCTATCTACCAAAACAAACACAGGAATTATACAAACATAACTAAAACATTTTCCAAAAAAGTAAAACTAGATCTAAACAATTGGAAAGCCATTGATTGCTCATGGGTAGGACCAGCTAACATAATAAAAATGACCATTATACCCAAATTAATTTACTTCTTTAGTGCCATACCTATCAAACTACCAAAAACCTTTTTTAGTGCATTAGAAAAAAATAACAAAGTTTATTTGGAAGTACAAAAGATTAAGAATATCAAGGGAAATAAAAAAAAACGTGAAGGAGGGTGGCTTAGCAGTACCAGATATTAAGCTATACTATAAAGCAGCAGTCATCAAAACAATGTGGTACTGGCTAAGAGATAGAAGGGAGGATCAGTGGAATAGACTTGGAGTAATTGATGTCAGCAAAACAGTGTATGATAAACCCAAAGAGCCCAAACTTTGGGACAAAAATCCACTGTTTGAGAAAAACTGCTGGGAAATTTGGAAAACAATATGGGAGAGATTAGATTTAGATCAACATCTCACACCCTACACCAAGATAAATTCAGAATGGGTGAAAGACTTGAATATAAAGAAGGAAACTGTAGGTAAATCTGGTGAACACAGAATAATATATTTGTCATATCTCTGGGAAAGAAAATATTTTAAAACCAAAGAAGAGTTAGAGAAAATTATAAAAATAAAATAAATAATTTTGATTATATTAAATTAAAAAGGTTTTGTACAAACAAAAACAATGCAACCAAAATTAGAAGGGTAACAACAAACTGGGAAAAAATCTTTATAACAAAAAATTCTGACATTCTAGTTACTCAAATATACATGTATCTAAATCAATTGTATAAAAAATGAAGCCATTCCGCAAGTGATAAATGGGCAAGGCACATGAATAGGCAATTCTCAGATAAAGAAATCAAAACTATCAATAAGCACAAGAGAACGTATTCTAAATCTCTAATAATTAGAGAAATGCAAATGAAAACAACTCTGAGGTGCCATCTCACACCTATCAGATTGGCTAAAGTGATAGCAGGGGAGAGTAATGAATGTTGGAGGGGATGTGCAAAATTGGGATGTTAATGCACTGCTGGTGGCGTTGTGAACTGAACCAACCATTCTGGATGGCAATTTGGTACTATGCCCAAAGAGTGATAAAAGAATGCCTGTCCTTTGATCCAGCCATACCATTGCTGGGATTGTACCCCAAAGAGATCATAGATAAACAGCCTTGCACAAAAATATTTATAGCTGTGCTCTTTGTGGTTGCAAAAACCTGGAAAGCAAGTGTATGCCCTTCAATTGGGGAATGACTGAACAAAGTGTTGTATATGTTGGTGATGGAATACTATTGTGCTCAAAGGAATAATAAACTGGAGGAATTCCATGTGAACCAGAAGGACCTCTAGGAATTGACACAGAGTGAAAGGAGCAGAGCCAGGAGAACATTGTACGCAGAGACTGATACATTGTGGTAAATTTGAATGCAATTGACTTGGGTCTGTATTAGCAGCAATGCAATTACCCAAGACAATTCTGAGGGATTTATGGAAAAGAACACTACCCACATTCAGAAGAAGAACTACAGGAGAGGAAACACAGAAGAAAAACAACTGCTTGAACACGGGTTGATGAGGACATGATTGGGGATGTAGACCCGAAAAGACCACACCAATGTAACTATCAATAAAATTTAAATAAGTCTTGACTGCCCACACATCTTAAAGCCAGTGAAAATGCAAGTTAGCTACAGGGAGTGGGGGGGTGGTGGGGTCGAGGGGGTGAAGGGTAAAATAAAAACCTGAATTATATAACCATGGAAAAATTTTCTAAAAATAAAAAATTTCAAAAAATAAATAAAATAAAATTTCTCTCCTCATGCTATTTTCCAAGTCAGTTGATTTTCCAGTGAGATATTTCAATTTTCTTCTCCTTTATCATTCTTTTGATTTTATTTTATTTTTTATTGATGTTTCATATATTCATTAAATAATGACTAATTCTAATTATAAAAAATTTATTTTTTTCAATGAAATTTCACACCTTTTTTCCCTATGTGTCCAATTCTACCTTTTATAATTTTCTTCTCTGAAATGAATTTTTTGTTGTCTATTTGACCAAGTTGTTGACTATTAATTTTCTTGCTTTATTGTCTTTTCTTCCCATTTTTTCCTCTTCTTGTCTTATTTTATTTTAAAGTCCTGTTTGAGTTCTTCCATGAATTCTTTTTGGGTTTTCATCCGACTGACATTTTTCTTTCAGGCTTTTTTGTATATGCTTTTGACTTCATTGACTTCTTCCATATTTCTTTCTTGATCTTCCCTTTTACCATCGTAACTTCTTATGGTCATAGTCTTTTTTGTTGTTAGTCAATGTTTTGCCCTATTTGTTGATTTTTAATTGTATGCTAAACTTGATCTGCTTCCAGGAGGGAGAAGGAAGTTTACCAAACTTCAGGCCTCTCTTGCTACTGTTTTTAAAGTTATCTCTGAGTTGAAGAGGAAGTCTCTAGATTTTTTGCTTGTTTCAAGGTTGCATCTTAGAAGACATATGGTTAGCACTCTCCTGGCATGTAGTCTGGTCTCTACCCAAGAAAGGGCTTTGTTCCTTTACTCATCAGGACAAATACTCCTTCAAACCCTGAAAGTATGACTCAAGCAGCATATGGGGAATGCAACATATCCCTGCTCCCTTGCACCACAAGTATCACTCCTGTTGGCTCTGGAACTGCAACTTAAACTGAATAAAGGAAATAAAACAGCATTCTGAAACCAGGGCTGGCAAGGGATCACCTGCAATCTCCTTATGACATCCTATCTCACTATCTATGTACTCAAATCCTCAAAAGTTGCTGTAACACCTAATTCAGACTCTCTTGAGGTACAGACTGTTCTTTCTGCCCTGTGTGATATTCCCATATCCATGGCACAAAACCATCCTGGTGAAACCAACCTTTCCTGATGACCTCCCAAGTTGTATTGGGCAAGAAAGTTTTTCACCTGAACTTTTCTTGGTTGTGTCACTCTAGCATTCAATTTGAAGCATTATGTGATTATTTTAACACATTACGAATTTGGATCTAATAATGTGAAATATCTATATGTTTTGACTATATCGTTCTCTCACATAAGCATCATGTGGAACATGAAGGTTTTAGATTCATTACTTCTTGCATTTAAAGTAAAACAAGTCCTTACATTTGCTAGATCTTGGATGTAGAGAACTATGTCATTTCTGCCTAAGAATATGATGTGCAAAAGAGAAAAAAAAAAGTCTAGTCCTTTAGCAACATTGTGAGTTCAATTTAGGCTTTGAGGCTTTCTGGATTATTCTCAGACAGCCATGAATGTAAGTTTTGAAATTAATATTAAATGCCTCCAAAGTATGATATTTATAAGGATTTTGTTTAAAGCCTTGGGGAAGAATCCTAACTCACCCTTCACCAAGGTGCCTCCTCTCCAAAAGCTCCTGACACCACGCCCACCAAGACCATATCCAAAACAGCCCACGAAACACACAACCAATAGGAAAAGGCTTAAGGAATCATGGGTAGGATGAAAAGGAGTTTGGGTAATATAGTTTTAATTCACAACCAATAGGAAAAGGTTTAAGGAATTATGGGTATAGTGAAAGGGAGTCTGAATAATGTAGTTTTAAAGGGGGAACAAGGTATTTTCAACTTTACATGAATAATGACTTTCCTTTTTATCTAATAGCTGTCTGTGGCTGTCTCTGCCCAGAGAGCAGAACTGAATTTAAAGGTGGGAATGCAAAGAAAATTAGGTAAGAAAATTGCCAGAGTTGCTGCAGGGGCCCAAAAAGAAGGGAAGAGGAGACTACTGAGGAAACACTTCCAAAATGTCTTAGAATTTTCCTCAGGCCTTTTTTCTCAGTTTAAAATCTGTTTGTTTCTAGCAATATTTAAATAATATTATAGGAACATTTAGAAAAGGAAATGAGCATGAGGAGTCACAGTGGTTTCAGTAACAATCAGTTTATACCAGACTGAAAACACTCATTTGTAACAGGGTAAGTTAGTTAATTAAAGAACAGGATACTAATTAGCTAAGTTAGGTTCAATACTCATACAATTCAGCAAATCATTTGACAAAGTATTTCATATTTATCTTTATATATTATTCTTTCAGAAGAAGTTGCATAGATGTAAACTAAAAAGTATTATGGTTAGGTATCAATTGATTTCCCTAAGCAAAACAATATTTATTTAGTGGAACAATGTCATTAATATATATATATATATATATATATATGTATATATGTATATATACATACATGCACATGTATGTATATATATACATGTACACGCATACATGTACATAAAATTGTAACATAAAATATGACATATATGTATATGGTTGTTATAAACATGTTATGAATTATAAATATGATTAACTAAGAGAAAAAATTCTCACATTACCTATGTTAAAAAATCTATGTCATTTCTTTTCCCTATCTCACTTACCATGTCCCCAAGAAGGCAGATAATATTATATTGGGTATAGCTATATTACCACATATACCATATAATACATTTTTTCCTATTTATCATATCATGAAATATATATATATATATTGCTTACACTAGAGAAAAATTCATGGAGGAGAAATGTAGAGAATGCTGTTTTTCACTCTTAATTCTGGCTCTATCAGTTTCTTCTGTGGTTGTGGATATACTTTTTTGTCTTTAGTCCTTTGGAGTTTCCCTGTATCCTTGCTTTGTTGATATTAGTTAAGTCATTTACAGTTGGTCATCATACATTATTTTTGTTATTGTGTACAACATTCTCTTCACTTCTGCTCACTTCACTTAGAATCAATTTATGTAAGTCCTTCCAGGTGATTTGTAATCAAATTGTTTGTCATTTCTTATCAAACATAATATTACATTGCTACTATATACCACAACTTATTTAGCAATTCCTCAATAAATATTCATCCCTCAGTTTCCAGTTCTTTGCCACCACAAAAAGAGGCACTATGAGTATTTTAGAACATGTAATTTCTTTTCCTTTTTCTTCGTTATTTTTTAGAAATAAACCTAATAGTGGTATTCCTGGGGGAAAAGGTTTACATAGTTTTATAACTACTTGAGAAGAAATCTAGATTGTTCTCCAAAATGATTGAATCAGTTTACAGTTCCACCAACCATGTATTAGTGTTTCTCTTTTTCTACATCCCTTCTAACATTTTAAAATTTAGTCTTTTATCATTTTAGACCATTTAAAAGTTATAAAGTAATATTTCATAGTTTACTCCTTTCCCTTGACAACTAAGGTCTAAAAAACTTGAATTGTTCTTATAAGATAACACAAGTAAATAGAGGAAAAGATAGGTATCTCATCATTGAGGTCAATTGAGTTCTAATATCTAAATTACTTCCTACTTCATTGTGAAAGAAACAAAAACGCTGAAGATGGTGTTATTGTTGTTGTCATTGTTATTCACTAATGCTAATTATTTCATTCACAATAATGTAAAATATAAGTAGGATAGATTAAAAAAACAGCAGAATATACCTTAGCAATCTAAAGTCACTGACCAAGTTTACTTTGAGAACATTGGAAAATGCTTAGCATTATCAATTAAAGTACAAGGTCAGGATCAGATAAACAAATGCTTAGGTAAAGAAAAAATTAAGGAGCTTATATCAAACCCAAAATTCAGAATCAATCAATATTGTAAGAAGGAGCAAAAAATTACTATCATTGATTCCACTTTTATTCAAAGATTCATGGTGTTCATAATTATAGATGTTATTGTCCAAATTTACATGGAAAAGACAAGCCATATCTATAATGCCATGTTCAATTCTAGTTGCTAAATTTTGGAAAGACCATTGAAAAAATGAAACATTTCCAAAGGAATACAAGCATAGGGAATGATCCTGAAACCATGACAAGTAATAAGAAATTGAAAGTAATAAGGATCACAATCCTGGAGAAGAGAAGGCATTGAAAGTAGAAAGTAAAGAATTATCATTATATATACTCTTTAATAATTTAAAGTATAACATGAAAATAAAATGCATTATAGAATGTAAAATTAGTTGCAATGGATGGATATGACAGAAAAGAAAATTCTAAGTTGGCATAAGGGGAAAATTTTTAATTTTAATAAATAGTGCTTTTCAATAGTTGTATGAGTAAGAGTTAATGCAATGAAAGTCTCAAAGGAAAGAGTGAATGAAATGATCACCTTTCAGATATCTTGTAGAATGATTTCTCTTTAAGTACATTTTAGATGATGGAACATCTAACATCACTTTTTAAATTCTTTACTTGTGATAAGATAGTTATATGTGATAATAATAAAAATAGGTCTGTTTTTGGATGACATTTCCATCCCCAAAGTAAATTACTATTTAGAAAACCTATTACAGATGTTTCCCACTAAGTATCATTTAATTTAGTTTTTAAATTATTATTATATTATTCTACATTACTTCATTTCTATTTTTCCTTTACATTTTCTATATTTTTAAAGCTGTATAACTTTTATTTTGTACATCATGTGTCATTCAAATGCTCTATCAATTATAGAGCCATAATAGATCTTGTCTGTTATTGTTCTTCACAGATCTAACCAGAAGAAAAAAAAATAACACAACAGAAGGTGAATACAAGCATTGCTCATTTCAGATTTCATTTTCACACTAGACTAGACTTCAATAATAGTATATTTCACTTAGAGACTGTGTAATTATGAGTTTTCAGTTTGGGTTGTGAGTTGGTATTTTTATATCTATTTTTAAATGTGCCACTTGGCTGCAAATAGTGTTACAAATAATTGTTTTATTATTTAAAAGGGGGAAATGTTTTCAGCTATAGGGTTAGAATTCATAGATCAAATTGAGAATCTTTGAACTTAATTCAGAATTTATAACTGCGTGGTCTAAGTAGATCAGTGATTAATGAACATGGTGATTCATCACAAGTCCAGTGATTAGCCGTTAGACATGTAGTAGCCCTCCCTCATAAGTTTCTTCCCCAAATCCTATTTGTACTGTGAATTCGGATACCCAAAGAGTTGCTGACTATATCTTCCATCAAGATTAGAGGGATTATGGTCCTGTGCCTTTCCTGCTTGCTGTCCACTGATTATTAAGTAACTAGATTTAATAAAAATGTTTTTGAAAAGTGAAATTACTAAGGTTCCTCAGTATGAAGAGTAGATATAACCCATTCCTCCTTAAAATTTGGGACACATCCCCCAATAACTTCATGCAGCACCTAGAGAAACGTCAGCTTGAACTGATGGCAAACGTGGAACACACAACTCCCTGTTAGATAGAAATGTTTTATTCCCTTCCTCAAGTCTTCATGTGGTTCTTTAAAATATAGATATATTTTTTCTTTGAGGGAAGAGTGCCCATTTAGAGTACAAAAGTCATCATTCCTTGGTTTATAAACTCTTTCATAAACTCTTACTGAGGTTAGTCTCTGATCTTCCACAAACTACTACAATGGAAAGTGAAAATATCCAAGTTTTCAAAATTTGCAAGATATGCCCTGAACAAAATGATTCCCCCTCAATTAGGATTCATCACTCAGTTGGATGTCAGATTCCCAAATTTTTGTACAATCAAACAATTAAAACCAAAAATATAGAGTAGTAATAACAAAAGCAGTAATTAAAATATTTGAATTCATGTAAAATTCATGGAATAAATAAATAATGTAGAAATGAAGAAGACTTTATAATATCACTTTAACTGTTTCTTAATTTTAGAAGCCATAATGAACCAGACTATTATTTTTATAAACTGTGAAATCACTAGTATTGTGAGAAGAGAATATAATATAACATATGCAAACTATATAGATATGAAGCTGACCACATGGTAACCATTGTTTACAGCCCAAAGCTACTGCTGGGTAGATGAGATGCAAATTTTTCATAAGTTGGATGAAATAGCTCATAAACTAACATCTGGATGTCAAAGGAAACCCTTTATGTTTTATAATTCTCACAACTCAAATTATATGTTGGGATGTCGCTGTACTTGAGTTCAGCAGTTATTTCACCATAATTCTTCTATTAAACTAAAAATCCTCATTCTTTCATCTAATCCTCATATTATGAATAGATAATATTAATAATTAAATGTGGTGTTGTAAGTTACTTTTAGAGAGACTAACTCCCAGACTTAGTTTTGTTTGTAAAAATGATGCTTGTTTTTCCAAAACAAAGCTGTAACTAGGGGCAAATGCATTAGGAAAGTAACATAAATATATATTGGGCAAGAATACCCCTGAACTCTTTATCAAATTAGAAATGAACATTCTGACAAAAGAGCAATATTTTCCCAGTAAATTCCTTTGAGCTCATTACTCAGAACAGTATTGCCATTATATTTGAAATATATCTTTGACTAATACCTTCTCAAGAAGGAATATTTGGAAAATGCATTAATCCTTTGTTGTCTAATAGTTGGAAATAAACCAAATGGATTACTAGTTTAGAAAATGAATGGGAAACACATTCTTGTTATTAATTGGCATACTGCCACATAATAAATCCATTAAATGTCAGACTATCCCTATTACTTACAGCATTAAATGTAAAATCATTTATTTGCCCATTTAAAACTTTTCATAACCTGCCTTCCTACTTTTTAAGTCATCTTATAATATCCTTCCATACACAATCTCTGCAATATAATGAAATTTGCCCCCATGCTGTTCCTTAATTTCAACATTTCATGTTCCAACTTTTATAATATTTTTACTTGCCATTTCCCTTGCCTGGAGTAGTCATCCTGTTCAACTCCACCTCTTGTCTTCTCTTGCTTCCTTCAGGTATCAGGTAAAATCCCACCTTCTTCATAACACTTTTTCTAGTCCCCTTTCACCTTACTACTTTTCTTCTAAGATTATGCCAATTTATTTTATATGCTATATTGAGATTCTCTCTATATATATACAAAATTTGTACATATATACATATGTACACATAATCTTGAACATATACACATACATTCAAAATTTATATATAAATATATATGTATACCTACAACCAATAGGGCCCTTATTTGTTGATTTGGGATTCACTGAATCAATCACCTATAGTTAACAACAGAACAAGTGGAATTTTTTCTGGATTACATAATTTCAATAATTGTTTCATTCCATTTTTTGATCCATGTTCTCTCCCTCTCTCCCACCACTTTCTCTACTCCAAGACAGCAAGCAATATAATATAGGTGGTACAGATTTTGTTATACAGTACATTTTTCCATGTTTATTGTGTTGGAAAAGAAGACACATATTGCTTACACTAGAGTAAAATTCATGGAGGAAATAAAATGAAAAATGTCATGCTTCACCCTGCATTCTGGTTTTGTCAGTGCCTTCTGTAACAGTGGATAGTCTTTCTCACCATGAATCCCTTGGATTTTTCCTGGATCTTTGCATAATAAAGAAATTCAGAATTAGTAATTATTGTACAGTATTTTTTTTACTGTGTACAATGTTCTCTTGGTTATGCTCACTTTATTTTGCATCTCTTCATATAAGTCTGTTTTGGTTTTTTTGTGTGTGTGCCACAACTTGTTTAGCCATTCTCAAACCATTGGACAGCCCTCCGTTTCTAGTTCTTTGGTGCTACAAAAAATCTTGTATTTGATTTGAATTTAATGAGATAGAATTGCAAGAATTTAGATACAATTTCTCTTCTATAGTCATTGAAATCCAGTGGAGTGGCAAAAGTAAGGATGACTGATGATGACCCACCATGAAGTTAATGATCTTGGTGTCAACAATATCAGATCAAATTCTGAGCACTCCACCCACAACACTTTATTAGTTGCCTTCATGGCCATAGGGACAAGTTATTTTTATCTATCCATTCCATCAAAGGAAGTCTTCAGTGGTTAAGAAGATACCTCCCCTAATTCACTGATAGGTTTGTGGCACATCAGTTGCCCTCAGTCTGGTTTATCCCATCTGCTAAGATAGCTTACCCAGAGAGTGGCCCCTAAGCATGCTATATAGCTTCTTGGAGCCACAAGTGTATGGCCAGATGGACATTAAAGGTCAGTGAGTATCCTTGAAAAGGGCTCAGCAACCATGCACTAGAGGTATTGGTCCTCTGGTCACCCATGAATATCTAGAAAGAGTGTAGACTTATAAAATAATGTACTTTATTATAAATGCATTTAATATTGGCAGTACCTTATTTTGGATGTAATTTATCAAACAAAATTTATTTTATGTATATAGGTACAAGAAAAATCATGTTATGTATGTAGTCAGCAGCTATTTTTTTATATCCACAGTTTCAGGCATTTTTTATAGGACTTAGAATGTATACCCTGTGTGTAGTGCAAAAGTGCAAACAATCCTAACTGCAGAATTTCTGGCAGTTGAGAGGGTTTAGAACCCTGACTAGAGGCAGTTGATCCTTGAGGCTTGGTCAGAGCAGAAGGGTCAACTAAGCTCAGACTTGGGGCTGAAACCTGGCCTTGATTCGTTGATTCTGTTCCTTTTCTCTTGAGATTTTGTAGCTTAGCTAATTCCTCTGGATCTTCCTGACATTCCCTATTCCAATCACCATTTCCTTTCCTAATTTTCTGTGGGTTCTGGGAGAAGGGTGGATTTGGGTGGTAGCAATCAAACTTTGAAGACTTAGTTTTCCCCATAGTCAAGTAGAGCTTACCCTTGATACAAATTATCTCCTGATTCATTGTGTGTAACTTTCCTAACCTCAAAGGCAACAAAACCTCCCAAGACTGAGTAAGGGCAGGCCCTTTCTCAGTCTCCCATTCTGTGTCCCTCCCCCACCTGAAGCTTCTCCCTAGGTGGTTGTTAGAGAAACCTTGTATCCCTCTGTCCTTTATAATCAACCCTGAAACTTAATAAACCCTGTTGTCATTTAATCAAACGTTTTGCTAAGTCATTGGTTGAATGATAAAGGAGGGATAAAGGAGAGAAAGGAATAGTTCCTCTTTGGGTCCTGAGGGGAGTTGGAGGCATCCGTCTTAGAGGAAGTGGTGATCTCTATACTTCCTTTGAAGAAGCCCATCTATTTCACAGACACTTCCTTTGTGAACCTGAGAAATTGACTAGAAAGCCCTCTAGTTAGTTTCAAACCATTCCTAGCTGGCCTTAACATTTTGTCTGTAGAAGTGCCCTTCCTACCTGGAGGGTTCAGCCTATTTCCCTTCACTGTCCTCTGTCTCAAGCCTGTGTACCCAGTCTGTGTCTCCCTGTTGCAGCTGCCTGCCCAACTACCTCAACCTCTACCCTTGATGCTCATTCTACTTCATCATCTTATATTTCCCTAAACTCAGCCATTCCCTTACATCTCCTACCACCTCAATTTACTACCGTCCACTATTGTACCCTCCTTTCCTATCTACTGACTTAGGGACCCACAGACCCCATCCACTTGTTTTATCCCCATATTACATGTGGAAATGGTAGCCTTACTGTGTATGTGTATACACATACACACCCACATCTCCCATAATTCCATGAATAGCCACATGCACATATACATTATATACGTATAGGTCACACACATATACATATACACATATATGCATACAAATCCTGTAGTCATAGAGTCAATATTCATTATAGTGCTTTTCTCTCTGTTACAGATAGATATATCAATATCAAATATAAAGAGAAATATAATTCTATTTAGATATGTTATATAATATAATACATTACATACAATCACATATGAAGATGAAATTAGTTTATGCTTACATGTACATGTACATATGGAAATATGTGTATACCCCTATGATAACACTGTGACATGCGTAATGTTATTCATATTGTCCAAATGAGGAAAGTCTGAAAGAGTTTACTTCAATACCCAATGAGTAAAAATGACAAGCCAATTTCATGAATTCTGCTCTAGGATGCAATGTACTATTTTATGCTGTTTATCATTATTTTAGGAGGATATATGTAGTTTTGTTGGAAAGAAAAAAAAGAGTTTTATTTAAATAGTAAAACTGAGAAAGGAAAGTGAGATATCCAAAAGGAAAGAAAATATGTATTATGTATTAAACAGACATTATTTGGGCTAAATTAATTTACCCTGTTGAAATGTTCAAAAATCCTACGGATGTGATAGTTTTCTGCTCATGAAAACCATTTATTTGGCTAGATCTTTCTTAATCCATCCATATTCTAGATCCTGTAAGAATACTTAAGAAAAGACTGAGGTCATTTTTTCTCTAAAATGGAAGAATTCACCATAGTTGCTAGTGTCTGATATTTCCATATAAACATAATGTTTCAGATTTTAAAACATAGTAATGTTTTAATAACATTTTACTGTGTATAATTAGAATTATTGGACTTTTGATGTCCATATACAGAATGTTTAGTGACTCTGAACTTGAAAGGGGGCTGGTAAACTCCATGTTTTATAATATTTTGCAACAGAAAAAGAGAAGACATAACTGAAGAAGGAGAGAAAAATCTTTCTTGCTTTTTAAAAATTAAACCTACCTCTGAATTGTTTTCTATATTATTTATGATAAATAGCAGTTCTGTCTCTAAGTTTACATTCACCCTGTCTTTGAGAAAATGAAATAACACAAATATCTTGGCAATAGAAAATGATGTTTAGGTTTTTTTTCTTTTTTTTCCCCCTGATGCCCCAAAAGATATGAGTAATAGTTAAATGAATTTGGAATATTTATCCTAGAGAAGAAAAGACTTTGGCAGAGGGTGACATCACCATTGTCCTCAAATATTTAAAGGGCTTTTCTGGAGAAAAAGAGAATGATTCATTCTGTGTTGGCATAGAAAAAAGAGCAAGAACCAAAGGATGGAAAGTATATGAAAGTTGGTTATAACTCAGTATGCATCCAAGTGCGTATATTCATTCTTAATTGATAGACCCAAGGATTGAAAGAATTATTTCTTCTTTCCCCTCTAGGTTTCCTGTTGCCTAAAGGACCTGTCTTGGACACCTGCCATGAGGCTTCTTCCCTTGGGTCTCAGTCATGAGAGAATTTGAGAGGGATCCTCTATGCTGCCCCTAAAATCCAGAACCTTCATCTCCAGTCTGGTCCAAGTCAGGAGGAAGGTGATGGATCCTATGAGAATATGGAGAATCCAGAAGAGACTGATCCACAATGGGAGGCATGGGGTTTGACCCCAATCTGGAACAAGATGTCACAGTGATACAACACCAATTTATTATTCTTCTGATGTTAGGCTCCCTGTATGGGGTGACTAATGTTTGATCATGTTCAGAATGCGTGTATATGTATGCATGTACTCATTATCCCTTATCTTCCTTAATTAAATTCTGAGGTTCCAAAAATGTTCCATTTCATTCAATTCAACAAGTATTATTTAGTGCCTATTATGTACTAGACATTATGATAGATTCTAGTTATATAAAGACAAAAATATAGTAGTCTCTCACTTCAAAGGTCTTAAATCCTAATGTGAGGTATTCGATCTCCTTCCAAAAAGAGAATTGTGGAGAACTCTATAATTCAAAACAATTTTTTAAAGAGCTGACCAACAATCAATTAGTCTATTTTGCAGAGGAATTCACCTCCACCCATCACTGAAAATATTCTGGAAATGATTGTATATAAAGATCTGACAAGATTTCATAATTGAGATTCTATAACAGTTTTAAATTTAGACTGTTTATGGCTTCCTGAATCCTTTATTTTCTTAAGATGTTTTCATGTTCAGGAAGACAGATTGTTGCTACTAGGAAATGAATAAGTTGGGGGTGTTCAAACAAACTACCAAATCAAAATATCAAAATAAATTAGCAATTAGAGATGGTGAAACAGAGAGGTAAAATGACAGTCAAAACTAGGATCACGTAAGGGTTATTTTTTTCCCTCACCTAATTCAACTAAGTATCATGAAATGTGATGGCAAAGAAGATAGGATTGGTGACATAAAAAGATTAATTGCTTCATAATATATTTTCTATTGAAAATATGAAAATTATATTCTAGTCCACATTATATCCTTTGATAAATTTTAATATCACTTTTAATTACACCATTACCAATAAATGTACAAATGTAAAAAGTAAATACTTCAATATTATTTTGTGTCTTTGTGTCATCAGCATATTAGAGTTCATTGCAAATAGAAGCTTCTTAATAAATGCATATTGAATTGAATTCTTAATATTCTTTTAGGTAATATCCTAATAGGAATAAAATACAAGTGAAATGCGGTAACAAAGGGTCAATAATTTTTACTTCTAAGTAATATATATGAATTCTGGATGTGGCCTAAGAGGATAAAGAATGAGGATGTTTCTATTGTAAAGAATATATTTATTTTACACTTACTTCATCCATATGTTGTGGGAAATACATGATAAAAATTCTCACAAGAAAGAGATTTCAGGACTATGAGTGTAAATGGTCATGGATGTGGAAATAATAGACAATATGGAAAGATTCCTCATTAGTTTTGGAGTCAGAGGACCTTTCCTCAAAATCTGCCAGTTATGTGTACTACCTATGTGATATTGAATAAATCCTGGGTTTCATTTGTAAGATAAGAAAATTGTGCTACATGGATTTGATGTCTTTCCATCTTTAGGACCATGAATGGAAGACTAGTTCCTGAAGGGATTCAGTCAAAATCCATCAAAATTAAAATGGTACTAAGGGGGAAAAGATGTCACTCTTGGATAAAGTGGTTTCCAGCTGATTTTTTATTTTCTCTGAATTCTAATGCCTAAAAACTCACAGGTACATAAATTACTGAAGGATAATTTTTATGTATTTATTTATTGATACTCTTCTTGATGAAACAATAAAAAGACCCACTATTTGAGGCCAATTCAATATCTCAATAAATTCTTTCCTTGGCTCCTGAATATTTTTCCTGTTTTTTCATAGGTGAGGATATTCAACATACATTTTAGGATCACTTATGTCATGAAAGGAAAGGCTAATATTTAATCACCTTTTCCATCTGCTTTGCTACAGGCTATAGAGGACTAAGGCTGCCAAAAATACCACTTAGCTCAATGAAGGAACTCTTAAATACTGACAACAGAAGGTAACTCTGTGGCCAGCATGTGCAAAGGGAGTCTTAAAATACACATATTCTCCAACTGCTGTGTATTTTTGAGTCCCTACAATTGTACAGCTTCAGGCAAAGTAGTTACAGACACAAGACCAGGCTTATTGGCAGAATGTGCTGAACAATTAACATGTTTTCAATTAAAACTTATTTCACTTAATTTTATTGGTTAACAAACATAAGCAGTAAAGAAACCTTTGCTGAAGGGTAAAAGGCAAATAAATGAAATATGACTCCTTAATGTTCAGGATTAACCAGAAGTGAGAAAGAAGAATTTCAAAAATGGGAATGAAGTGTGGGAGAGGAATAAGATTTTTTTTTCCTTTCAATTGATTATGACAGGTATTAGAGCTTGGATTTTAGCCATATCAACAATAAAGGTCATTTTTTTTAATTTTGTGTGCATAACAAAAGATTGCAATGAAATAAAAGGAATCTATTCTTTGCTTCAGAAGATCTCTTTTGTTTCTGACATCTCAAACAATGCATTTATTGTTTGAGAATTGAATTTAAAATTCTCGAAATGAAGATCATAATTTCTGTTTTTCTAGGGCTCCTATGAGAATAAAATGAGATAATATGCATAAAACAACAAGATGAACTGCTCTATTTAAAGGATTAGAGGACTTTGTCTCTTTTCACTAAGGGTACTCCTTGCCCTGGATCCAGGCAGATGCTCAGATTTTTTTTTATATCTTTTGACTCAATGTTCTCACACTGGTGAAACAAAAAACAAATGAAACTTACTTTTGGATCATATCAAATATCCAATATTAATCAACTATGGAAGAACTATTTTTTCCAGTTTGAAAAAATACTACTAAATATTTTCACATTAAGTGAGACATTAAGGCATTAAGAATGACTTAAAATAAGCAGCAATAATGATGACTTATATAATCTTGGGATGTCGAGCTAGGCCCTTGGATCTAAAATTAGCTTCCTATAAAATGTATTACATAGGTAATTTATAAGTTTTGTCCCCAAATGGAATATAAATTACTTTAGAGTATAGAAAAAAATTTTGCTTCCTTTTTATAAGTTTATATGTTTCTAAGTTTAATTATCTTATGAGTTTTTTAATTCCTTTTTTTCTTTTGGGATTTATTACTCTTGATCATGGTACTCCTACATAATTGCTCATTTATTCTTATTTATATTCTTTCTCTTGTTCATATTCTTTTTTTTTCTTCCTAGATAGGCCTTATAACACAACAAAGTAAAGTGATCCCTCAACTACCATGGGAATTATATTCCAGAGACCCCCCCCCCCAACAATAGGTGAAAATCCACGAAGTAGCAGTGTTATAATTATTTTATTATTTGCTTATAGTCTAAGGCTTTACAAACTCCTCCTACTCTCCTATAAACCTTTTCCATACTCTTATTAATCTATAGTCACTGAACCAATCATCACCCAGGATACAGAACAAAGTGCTGTGGTTGGTCGCCTTTCATTCCATTAGCCAATAGTATGCTGTGTACAATCTGATGTTGGCAAACTTTTGCAAGAGGTAGTGTAATAATGCATTTCCATTGTTTACAGTACAGTATTCATCTGCAAAATCTCATTATATAGCAAAAACTCCATGATATAGAATTAGATATACATGTATTTTAAAACTCACAGTGAAGCCACAATAAGTGAATCAGAATATAGCAAGAGATGACTGTACTTAATTCAGAGCTCACAATGAACAAATAATGGCCATTCAATTATATGTGGCTAACTGACCTGCTGATTTTTTTCTATTTTAACCAGTTTCATTTTCATTAATAATGTAAACAGATTGCTTTGTTACATTTTCTTTTTCCCCTCAGAGATCACAGAACTATAGAACATTGAAATTGAAAGCAACTTAGAAGTCATCTTTTGTAAGCCCTTAATTTTTCAAATCTGTAAACTGAGAGATTCATAAAAAATGTACTCAATCCTAATTGACTCTGAAGGTTGAGACCAAATGAAAGCATGATTACAAATAATAAAAGTAATATTTATAATGAAAACAGTCCTTTATCTGATGAAGTAATAAATTTTTTAAAATAGAGTGAATAAATGGAACTCAAAAATCAGAGTATCATCAACTCATAGATATTTGTTCATTTATCACTTCCTAACTCTGCTTATCATTCTCCTCCCTCCAATCATTTTCAAATGGAAAATGTGCAGTGAATATTGTAGTATTTGGAATGGAGAAGGTACTGACAGCACAATTAGTAATAATGCATTCCAAATAAGCAAATGAGAAAAAAAAATCAGAGACCAAGAATAGGGAAGAGGGAGTTAAAGGGACATACAACCAGTCAATCAATCAATGATTCAGATAATAAAAATTTATTAAAGGCTTACTATGTGCCAAACAACCTTCTGTTTTCTGGAATAGGAAAGGAGGCAAACAACAATTCTTGCCCTCAATAGTTTCACACACACACACACACACACACACACACACAAAGAACAAAGTAAAAAATAAATAGAAATAAATGAGTAGTAAAATAGTTCCATGGTCAAGAGTAATGAAAACAAAAGTAAAAGAGGTTTCAAAAAATGGATCAGAAGGATTTAGAGAAGCTGGATTGTAGAAAAGAAGAAACAGGTTCATTCTACTCCATCACTACCTAAAAACAAATGAATTATACACAAAAAATTATAAAGTAACACTTTAAAATATGTTTGGATTAATCTTTAAATTGCATTCAAGAAAATCATATAACAACCTCCATTCATTTTTCTATCAAGGAACAATTGTAAGTCAACCTGCACTACCTGGCAAAACAGGCTTTATTAAGGGTATGATTACAAATTCAGGATAACTTTAAATGAGAAAAAATATAAGGTAGATCAGTAAATATAAGAAATGACAAAAATATGTCTGATGTACAGATACATGGGAAGAATTACATGAAGGAAATTGTATGAAATGAAATTGTATACAATGAAATGAGCATACATGATAGAACAGTGTCTACAACCACTACAATGACAACTGGAGAGTAGGGAAGCAAAAATATCTTAGAACTCTGGATAAAGTGTCAATTAATCATTACTTCAAAAGACTAATGATGACAATATGCCTCTTCCTCTGTCAGAGAATTGATGGACCAGAGGGGTACAATGGTGGTTCAGATGTGACCAAGTTTTTATTTGTTTTGGTAATATATATATATATATATATATGTATGTATATATATGTATGTATGTATGTGTGTGTACTTATATATATATACATATATATCATATATAATTGTTTTAATATAGGACTTATGTTTAGAAAGACAGAGATAAATTAATGGGTAGTGAGACAAATTTACATCAATAAAAATATTTTAAATGTAAAAATGAAGGGAAAACAAGCCACTGGAATGATATATTTATTATAATCCTTATAATCAAATTCAACATGCAAGCTATCACAAATGTTTCAGTGTAGTTAAAAGTTAAAAATGCACACAGCCTTTTGGGACACTACCTTGTCATCATCATCATCATTATTTAAATAATTACCAGAAGTTGATGATCCTCTTTAGGATTGTGTCTTCTAGAATCCTATTTTTATACGCTTAAGTAATTGTGGGTTTGTTTGGTTTTTTTTGCTGTCTCTCAAGTGTGTTCATTTTAATATAAAAGGTATGCCTTTTTCCTTTAAAAAAGGAAAGTTTTGAAAATCCATCTTGGTCTCAGGGTTCATCCCTACCCTTTTGACTGGGTGTCAATAAATACTGTGGGAGGATGCCAGAGTCTTTGCAGCTCCCTTGACTCTCTAAAGGTGCCTGTCTCTTTCTTTTTCATGCCTAATGTCCAGAAGACTGCCCTCTGACCTGACCTTAGGTAAAGTTTTTCTAATCAGGGAGACCCAGAAGCAGTGACATCACTGGAATTATAAGAGAGGGAACTGAGGAAACAGGAGAGACTTTTTGGCTTTTTCGGATTTTTGGTTCTTGATGCTTAGTCTGGGGACTTGGCTGGCAGACACAGACTTTAGCTAGGAAGCAGTGTGCAGCCCTTTTGTCTCCTGCCCTGACCTCTCTCTGCTAGTGAAAAGAGACAAGAAGAACAAATTCAGAATAGGTAGGTTCAACTATGCAAATAGGTGCTTTTCTTTCCCTCTAATTCCAACTTTTACTATCTAATAAATAATTCTAAATTAATATATAGTCTCCAGAGGATTTTAATCCTAATACAAGTTCATAGTGAAAATATACATTTATATACATTTTAAAAATATATGGTGGACTGAAATAGAATGAGTGCTCCTAGAATAATTTATTTCTCTCCTCCTCCATTGACTATTTTTTGTCGTGGAGTAGTGTGGAATATATATTTTGAATGAATTTACTTATTTTAAATGACTGATATTTCTTTTTTCATGATGAGTATTGTCTGAACGTACAAAATTATATCATTTAATATGAAGGTATTCAATTTATTCAAAATTGAACTTTTGTACTACACAAATATACTTTGATTTTTTAAAAATGAAGACCTTCATCTCTTCTTGAACAGTAGGTGGTGGATTGGTTTTTATAAAATGCACTAAAGCTTCATGCTAAGAAACAGCAGTAAAGCTACTTTGAGAGGACAGAGAAGATTTGCGGCACTTGCTTGGGCATTTGACATGATCCTCAAGGCTTTATCAGCATGCTTTGTCAAAGACTGTTATAGCAGCAACTGTGATTACTGCCATCTGCTTCCTGGGCTTTGTCCTAGTCAAAGTATGTTTCAAAGATAGCAGCATCATTTTCTAGTAGTTATAAGGACAAATATAGCAAGTTAAGAACAACAATAAAAATGCAAAAAAATACAGAACACTGATAATTGGAAAGTGAATAAATTTATTCATTTTATTATACTTATTTATTCCTGCATGCATTTACTCAATAAACACTTAGTAAGCACCTACTAAGTGTTCAGAATTATGTTTTAAATCCCTAATGTGTCATCATAAAATCCAACTTCATAGATGATTGCAATTATAAATTTGAGAAATAAAGGTTGTAAAATTAGTATTTAAATATTTTTTACCTCTTTTAATGCCTTGCTAAGTGACGTGGCAAGCTAATTCTACTTTCCTTGTGCATTTGTCTGCTTAGGTTTTGGAAATCTTTGAGTAAGTGGCATATAAATATATATATATATATATAAAGTTTACTAAGATAAGATTGACTTTGGAAATCTTAGGACTTTACTTGGCAAAAATATTATTAAAAGATAAACCAATGATGAGCAAATTTTTGAAGAGGGGGCCAAAGGAAAGGAAATGCTCATCTGTCAGTCTGTTCCTATGGCAACTCTTTCGAAGTTTCATTGTATTGCATCCTATTCATTGTATTCTTCAGATTAGCAATAATGTCCGGAACCAATTGAACATTTCAGCCCCACCCATCTGGTCCTGGGGCTGTTTTTTGCCCATCACTGATATAAATTTTGGGCCTATCACCTGCCTCAAAAATTAATTGAGTTTTGTCAAAAAAGTGAAGTAATCTAATTTTTAATATCTTTCACATAACCATATTTCAGAGTTTATTTTGAGTTTGGATAACTTAAATTGTTGGGAAATTTTTTTCTTAATTTTTAATTTTTTTAACTTCCCTTTATATCAAGTTTAAATTTGCATCTATTATTGATTCTGTCCTCTGTGTCCTTATAGTATAAGTTTAATATCTCTTCCATATGATGTCTGTATACTCAAAGTTATCATATGTCCTCTGAGGTTTCTATCTCCAGTTTAAACACATTTTATTGCCTTTTTACTTATAGATGTCATGGAATCAATGGTCTTCACTTCCTGATTGTCCTGTTCTGTATGCTTTTTAGCTTTTCAATATTCTTTTTGAACTATATAATGAAGAATCAGCTTTGATATTCTAGATATGGTCCAAAAATATAGAAAACAAGGAGACTCTCATCTCGTTATTGGATGAAGCCTCTTTTAGTGCAACAGAATTTTCTTTCTTGTCACATCTCAAAGCTAATTCACATGGAGTAGTTTAATCCATTATCTTTTAGAAGATCTTATGGAAAGAATATATATTGTCAGAGATTCTATCAACATAAAAACCTCAAGAAGCCTGCCTCTCTCTGTGTCTCTCTGTCTATCCCTCTCTTTTTTCTCTGTTTCATATATTTCATAGAATTTCACAGATCCATAAGTATAATTATATATTTAATATTTACTCTCTACATATATATTCACAAATACACATATACATTATAGAGATGTCTATATACCATATTTATATATGTTAACCTATGAATATACATCTATGTTACATTTATATACACAATCCTTCCTCTGAGTATATATACATATGTATACAAATATCCACATATATACTACATGTATATACATCTATACACATGCATGTTTATATGTATATTCTTTCTAATCATGCTCTCTAAGTATATGTCTGTATATAGGGACATTTGTATTTATGTTCATATAGATATGTTTATACACATATGCATATGTTTATGTGGCAACTCACAACACTGGACCGTGGACACCTAATCAGTAAAATTAAGATGATATATAGGGCCCTCAGCACTAAGTTTTCAGTTACATATAATTATAATAAATTACAAATATCTCAAGATGCATTTAAAACTTACATACTAACTGCTGCCAACTGTAAGAGGGGAAAACTAGATATTTAAGGTATTGTCACCAGAAATCGATTAACTCGATTTTAAATTAAAATAGACCCAAGTCAGGATAACTTTTATGGTGGTTTATTTACAATTAGGAAGGTTGAAGATAGGGAAGTTGAGAGGGAGGAATTCTGGCCCAGACCTGAGGCCTGAACAGGTGGAATTTAGAGACCCCAGCAGAGGGGCACAGAGGTTAATTAAATAAAGCTTCTAGCCACAAGTCCTCCTCCAATAAGAAAGGCATCCTTAAAGTTAGAAGAGTGAGAGAAGAAGGGAAAAGAAAGAGTCAGCCTAACTTACTCATGTGACAATTCAAAAGGAAGCAGTCTGAGGTCTCACCAGAGATCCTTCAACGTCAAGTTCAAAGTGCCAACTGCCTCCACAGGAAGTTACCATCATATTTAAAGGATAGCATCTTTCGGCACTTCCTGCATCCACCTCCAATTTCAAGTGGACAAATGATAGCCTCAATACTGTTTTGGACTGCCCAAAGGGCAGTCTCTTGTTTTTTTATTTGTTACTTATTGTCACATGTGGATAACAAACCTTCCCCTCCCCACTTAATTCTAAGTTGGGTGGGGTGACATTATTTCTGATGGCTAGAGTCTAAACAACGAATGAGGATGAGCTAATTCCATTTATACAATCACTCCTGATGATTCTTGGGTGCCTAGTCACCCCAAGTGATCACTTTTCTGACTATGTTATATATATACACACATACATACAATATATTAAAATTCAATTCATATATTAAAATTCAATATATTCAATATATATTCAAATAGAAAAAAATATTTCCTGTTTCACTCCCGCTTTAATACTTTCTGATTTCACTTTACACCATCCAATTTCATGGTTTGGTAAATTTAGTCTTCTTGTAAGTAAAACATTTACTTTTCACTTGCAAATGAAATAGCATTTCTCTTTCTTCATAATCTAGTTCAAATGAAACTTGTCCTGATCTCAACAGTTATTATTTTCTGCATCTTGAATATATGTTGCATGGTATAAACTTATGTTCTTATGTGTTATATTCATTTTATATTCTATATAGCAAATCTAAGCTTTTAAAGGAAAAAAAAATCAATTGTGTCTTTATTGCCATTGTCAAGGACAGTGATTCACGAATAGGAAGTCCATTACATTCAATTGTGCCACAGTGTATTGGACAATTTTCTCCTGGTTCTGCTCCTTTCACTCTGCATCAATTCCTGGAGGTCATTCCAATTCATGTGGAATTCCTCCAGTTCATTTTCCCTTTAAGCACAATAGTATTTTATCACAAACAGATACCACAATTTGTTCAGCCATTCCGTAATCATAGGGCATCATCTCATTTTCCAATTCTTTGCCACCACAACGAATGCAGCTATGAATATTTTTGTAAAAGTCTTTTTTTCTTATTATCACTTTGGGGTACAAACCCAACAGTGGAATGGCTGGATCAAAAGGCAGGTAGTATTTTAAAGTCCTTTGGGCATAATTCCAAATTGCCTTACAGGACAGTTAGATCAATTCACAACTTCACCAGCAATGCATTAGTGTAACAATTTTGCCACATTTGCTCCAACATTTATTACTTTGCTTTGCTGTGATATTATACAACCTGCTAGGTATGTGTGGTGATATCTCAGGGCTGTTTTGATTTGCATTTCTCTAATTATAAGAGATTTAGAATACTTTTTATGTGCCTATTTATAGTTTTTACTTCATCATCTGAATATTGGTTATTCAAGTCCCTTACCCATTTATCAAATGGGAAATGTCTTGATTTTTTGTACAACTGATATAGTTCCTTATAAATTTGAGTAATTAGACCTTTGTCAGAATTTTTTGCTATATTTTCCCCAATTTTTTTGCTTCCCTTCTACTTTTTGTTGTACTGGTTCTGTTTCTGCAAAAACTTTTAAATTTAATATAATCAAAATTATTTATTTTATATTTGGTGATGTTCTATTGCTCTTTCTTGGCCTTAAATTCTTTCCTTTCCCATAAATCTGATAGGTATACTATTCTATGATGACATAAATTATTTATAGTTTCCTTCTTTATATTTAAGTCGTTTATTCATTCTGAATTTATCTTGGTGTAGAGTGTGAGATGTTGATTTAAATCTAATATTTCCAATACTGTTTTCCAGTTTTCCTAGAAGTTTTTGTCAAATAGTGTGATTTTGTCTGAAGACCTTGGATCTTTGGGTTTATTGTACACTGTCTTGCTGAGGGTATTTTATTTCAAGCCTATTCCATTGATCTTCCCTTGTGTATCTTAGCCAGTACCATATTTTTTTAACCCTTGTACTTCGGTGTGTTGTCTCATAGGTGGAAGAGTGGTAAGGGTGGGCAATGGGGGTCAAGTTGCCCAGGGTCACACAGCTGGGAAGTGGCTGAGGCCGGGTTTGAACCTAGGACCTCCTGTCTCTAGGCCTGACTCTCACTCCACTGAGCTACCCAGCTGCCCCTACCATATTGTTTTGATGACCACTGCTTTATAGTAAAGTTTAAGATCTGGTACTGCTAGACCACCATCCTTCATATATTTTTATTGGTGCCCTTAGTATTCTTGATATTTTGTTCTGCGAAATGAACTTTGATATAATTTTTTTTCTCATTCAGTTATAAATTTCTTGGTATTTTGATAGGTATGGCACTAAATAAGTAAATTATTTTGGGTAGGACTTTCATTTTTATTATGTTAGCTCATCTTACCCATGAAGAATTAATGATTTTTCCTATTGTTTAGATCTAGTTTTAATTGTGTGGAAAGTATTTTGTACTTGTGTTCATATAATTCCTATGTTTGTCTTGGAAAATAGATTCTTAAATATTTTATATTGTCCAGGGTGATTTTAAATGGAATTCCTCTAAGTCTGGTTTCTGAGTTGTGTTGGAAATAAATATAGAAATGCTGATATTTTATGTGTGTTTATTTTATATCCTGCAACTTTGCTAAAGTGATTATTTCCACTAGGTTTTTAGTTGATTCTCTAGGATTTTTTTTAAGTCAAAAATCATATCATCTGCAAAAAGTGATAGTTTAGTCTCCTCATTGCCTACTTTAATTCCTTCAATTTCTTTTTGTTTTCTAATTGCTACTGCTAGTGTTTCCAGTACAATGTTAAATAATAGAGGTGACAATGGGCATCCTTGTTTCACTCCTGATCTTATTGGGAATGCTTGTAATTAATCGACTTTGCAGATAATATTTATTGTTGGTTTTAGATATATACCATTTATTATTTTTAGGAAAGGCCCTTCTATTCCTATACTTTCTAGTGTTTTCAATAGGAATGAGTATTATATTTTGTCAAAGACTTTTTCCGCAACTATTGAGTTAAATCCTGTGATTTCTGTTGCTTTGTTTTTTGTTGAAATGATAGATTATATAGATAGTTTTCCTAATATTAAACCATGCTTACATTTATGTTATAAATCCCATCTGAATAATCTGAATAATCCTTATGATCACTTGCTCATGTCTTTTTGCTTCTTTCTATTTAAGATTTTTGTATCTATATTCATTAGGGAGATTGGTTTAGTGTTTTCTTTCTTGGTTTTTGGTCTACCTGACTTTGGAATCAGTACCATATTTGTGTCATAAAAAGAAATTGGTAGGACTCTTTCTTTGCTTATTTTTTCAAATAGTTTGGATAGTTTGGGGATTAGTTGTTCTTTAAATGTTTGACAGAATTCACTTATAAATCCATCTGGCCCTGGGGATTTCTTCTCAAGTAGTTCCTTGATGACTTCTTTAAATTCTTTTTCTGGGATGAGATTGTTTAAGATTTGTATTTCCTTTTTTGTTATCTAGGTAATTTATATATTGTTTTACAAATATTTGTGCATTTCTTTCAGATTGTCATATTTATTGTCATATAATTAGGCAAAATAGCTTTAATAATAGTCTTAATTTCCTCATCATTAGAGGTCATATCACCCTTATCATTTTTGATACTGTTAAATTCATTTTCTTTCTTTTTTAATTAGATTAAACAATACCTTATTTTATTTGGTTTTTTTCAAATAACCAATTCCTCATCTTATTTATTAGTTCATTAGTTCTTTTACTTCCAATTTGATTAATTCCTCTTTTGAATTCTAAGATTTCTAATTAAATTTTTAACTGGAAATTTTTAATTTATTCTCTTTCTGGTATTTTTTTAAATTTATGTGCCCAATTCATTGACCTCTTTCCTCTCCAATTTGTTGTTATATGCACTCAGGGATACAAATTTTCCACTGAGTACTGCTTTGGCTGCATCTCATAAATTTTGATATGTTGTTTCTTAATTGTCATTCTCTTAAATGAAATCATTATTCATTTCTATGATTTGTTCTTTAACTAACCATTTTTGGAGAATCATATTATTTAATTTGAAATTAATTTTTATTTACTTCTCCATGTACCCTTACTAATTATAATTTTTATTGCATTGTAATCTGAGAAAGTTGCATTTATTATTTCTGCTTTTTTCATTTGTTTGCAATGTTTTATGCTCAATTACATGGTCAATCTTTGGGAATGTACCATGTAGGGCTGGAAAGAAAGTGTTTTCCTTCTTATCCCTATTTATTTTTCTCCATATATCTATTAACTCTAATTTTTCTAAGATTTCATCAACATCTCTTTATTCTTTCTTATTTATTTTTTTGGTTTCATTTATCTATAGATCTGATAGAGGAAGGTTGATGTCTCCCACTAATATATTTTATGGTGTATTTCCACCCTAGGCTCCAATAGTTTCTCTATAAATCTGGTTGCTATACTCTTTGATGCTTACATGTTTACTACTGATATTTCTTCATTGTATATCATGTCCTTTATCAGGTTGTTATTATCTTCCTTATCTTCTTTAATAATATTTATTTTTCCTTTGACTTTGTCAGATATCATGGCTATAACTCCTATCTTATTTTTCTCATTTGATGTCCAATAAATTTTGCTTACCTTTATCCCATGTTTGTCTACCTATCTCATGGGTATTTCTTGGGGACTACTTATGGTGGGATTTTGGTTCATAATCCACTATGCTATCCACTTCCATTTTATGGGTGAGTTTGTCCTATTCCCGTTCAGAGCTATGATTACCACCTGTATATTCCTCATCATTTTGATTCCCTCTTTTAGTCCCACCCTTTCTTCTTTGACTATTTCCTTCAACACCAGTGTTTTTCTCTTAATAAGTCCCCCTATTCCCTAGCACTATTTATGTCCCTTCCAACACTCCCCCTTCTTATTCTCCTCTTATTTTTCTTTAAGATCTATTAAATGCACCCCAACTTTCCCTTCCATTTAATACTCCTAGCTCCACCCACCCACCCCTTCCATTATTCCTCTCAACTTCCCTGTAGGGTAAGATAGAATTTTATAACCCAGTAGATCTGGATGCTATTCCCTCCCAGAACCAATCCCACTGAAAGTAAGGTTTAAGTATTACTTTTTACCGTTCTCTTTCTCTCCATCTTATAATAGTATTCCCCCCTCCATGTGCCTTTTTTTTGTGAAATAACTTATTCTATTTTTTGTTCCTTCATATTTCTCTTAGTACCATCCTCTATTCCCCTTTTTTACATAGCATCTTAAACAACTTAGTTCCACAACCTTTGCCTATGAATAATTCTTCTATCTACGATGATAATGAAAACAATGTTTAAGAGTTAGAGATATAGTTTTTCCATTAAAAAATAATCAATTTAACCTTACAGAAGTCCTTAAAATTTCCCCTATACTTTCTTGTTTACCTTTTTATTGGTCTATTGAATTTTGTATTTGGACATCAAATTTTCCATTTAGTTCTGGTCTTTTCTTTAGAAATGCTTGAAAATCTTCTGTTTTCTTAAATCCTCATATTTTCCCTTGAAAACATATAGTCACTTTGATGGATAGGTGATTCTTGGTCTTAGACCCAATTTTCTTGCCTTCCTGAATATATTACAAGCCTTGCTGCCCTTAATGTGAAGGCTGCCAGATCCTGTGTAGTCCTAACAGGGGCTCCTTGATATCTGAATTGTCTCTTTCCAGCTACTTGCAATATTTGCTCCTGGATCTGCAAGCTCTTGAATTTGGCCATTACATTCCTGGGTGTTGTCTTTTGAGAATTTAATGTAGGTTGTGATCTATGACCTCTTTCAATTCTATTTTGAACTCTTGTTCAAAATCATCAGAGCAGTTTTCTTAGATAATGTCTTATAATATGATGACAAGGCTTTTATTATTTTGCAGGCTTTCAAGTAGACCAATAATTCTAAAATTGTCTCTCCTGGATCTGTTTTCTAAGTCAATTATCTTTTCAATGAGATAATTCATGTTTACTTCTATTTTTTTCATTTTTTTAAATTTTGCTTTATTCATTCTTGCTGTCTCATGAAATCATTAGCTTCTACTTGCCCATTTCTAATTTTTAAAGACTTATTTTCAGCTATGATCTTCTGATTTTCCTATTTGGTTAGTTCTATCCTGCTTTTCATGGCTTTAAAAAGTCAATTCTTGTCTCCAATATGCTTATTACTCCATTCGATTTTGGGGCCTCTTATTTCCATGTGGGCAATTTTGTCTTTTAAGCTGTTATTTTCTTTTTGAATTGCTTTAATTTTTTTTCCGATTTTTCTTCCTATTTTTCTTCTTTCTTTCTTATTGGTTCTTGAACTCCTTTTTGAGTTCCTTGAGAACTTGGGACAAATGTTCATTTTTTGAAAGTTTGGATATGTTTGCTTGTTCGTCACTCTCTGCTGTTGCTTATGTATTTTGCTTTTTTCTCCATAGCTTCATATAAATTATCCAGGGTCAAAAGCTTTTTTATGCTGCTTATTTCTTTTGCTACTCATGGATTGTGGTTCCTGCATGTTGGTGGACATTACTTTCTTAGCTTCTGTCTTGTAGGGCTTTCCGTTGGTAGTATCATTCAGGCATTTCTTTGGATATCATACTTCAAAGTGTTTTGCCTTGAGGTTATTTTTTCAATCCCTGCTGCCTCTGCTGTGGCAAGCCTTATTTCTGCCCAATCTCCATGCCTTGCTGCCCAGGCTCTGTACTATTCAGCCTTGAGTCCAAAGTCTTGCTGCCAAGGCTTGTACTGCCCTCAGGGCTAAGTCTAAGGCTGCATCTAATGAGAGATCCCCTTTAATCATCTGATTTTGATTTCTGTCCTTTTGAGATGTTTTGTATTAATTGGTTGGAAGGAAATTCAAAAAGCTCCTAAAACTCTAGGGTCATATTAGCATATATGTAATTCAGAGGTAAATCTAGGCAGATATTTTATATGTTCTGAAATTATTTTAATTGGAAATTCATTTTTCAATACTTTCCCACTGGGTTTTACTAGCAATAAATATAGATCATTCATGCTGATTTATTTTTATGTTCTCCAGCTTTGAAAATATTTTATTGTTTTGTTTTTATTATTATTAGAATTATCATTATTTTTCTAAACTTCTCTATATACAACATAACATCTATAAAAGTGATCATTCCCTCAATTACTTTTTTCCCTATTTTATTATTTTGACTAATATTTCTGCCTATTTTGATGTGTATTGTTAATAGTGTACAGTTATATGCTTTCTTTTTCCTTGATCTTCTTGGAAATAATTCAGTTTTTTCTCAAGATATATAATGCAGCTTTTTGTTTGTTTTTATATACATAATGACTGGTAAAGAAAAAAACTTCATTCCTATGATTTCCAATGTTATTTATAGAAGTATATGTTGAATTTTTCAAAATCTTATTCTTAATATATTGTATGATAGCATGGTTTTGGTTGTTTATATAATAAGGCCAATTTAGTATATATTTTTGAATTAGCCTTGTGTCAGTACTACAAGCACGACTAGGTAATTAATCATAATCATTGTGATATATTGATAGGGTCACCTTTAAATATTTTAATTAAAATATTTGCATTATTTCATTCTGGCTATTTATGTATTATTTCTTTTATAAACTTTAACTCTCAGTTTTAGTATCAAAATTCTATGCATGGTATTAACACCAAAGTATTAACAGCAAATTAGCACTATATCTTCATTTCCTATTCTTTTCAAGTAATGTATATTGGCAAAGTGTCTATTTTTCTCTCAATATGTAACTCTATTTTCTGTAGTTTTTCAATGTTTATGCTCTTACAAAAATGTTTCTAAACAAATATTGATTATTTCTGTCATTATCTCTCACTTGGATTTTTGTTCTATGCTCCTTATTGGTGTCCTTCCTCCTTCCAGTTTCTCTCCTTTCTAATTCATCCTTCATTTTGCTAGCCAAATAATTGTCACATTATAGGCAGTAGGGGACATGTCTCCACATTGGTTATAAGGTAATACATAAACTTGACTGATTTCCTTATATTTTGTTTAAACACTTACCTTCTGACTTGGAATCAATACTATGTATTGTATTGTACACAGAAGAGTGTCAAAGGCTAGGCAAAATGAGTTAAGTGACTTGCCCAGGATCACATAGCAAGGAAGTATCTGAAGTCAGATTTGAATCTGGGACCTCCTGTCTCTAGGCCTAGCTGTCAATCCACTGAACTACCCAGCTGCCCCCTGATTTCATTTTAATTACCTTCCTGGATTCTACATGAGGTGTCAAACTATTAAGGAAACTACATAAAATTTCTGGCTCCACACATAGTAATGCAGGATCCTTCCTTTGTCTTAAATATTCTCTCTGTTCACCTAGGACTCTATCTTTCACTTCCTTCAATGTTCAAATTCCTTACAGAACACAATTTAGATTTTTCTTTTCTGCAGATATTCTTACATATATATACCTATGTGTATATGTATATGTATATGTATATGTATATGTATATGTATATGTATATGTATATTGTAATGTGGGTAATTTGAGGAAAGGTGTTTGGGATAAGGGAAATTGAAAGGAGAATGTTGGAGACTTGCTAAGTGGGTAATCTCGGTTTCAGGTAGGCTGGGATTAAAGGAGATTCAGGGTATAATAGGACTGAAGTCAGGAGTATAACACAGAAGGGAAACAGAGATCTTTTAGGGAGAAGAGAAGTTAAACTAAACAGACAAACACAGCAGGCTTACAGACTGGGACTTAGACTCAAACACAAGCTGAAGGAAATAGACTAGACTGAAATTAACAAATAGGCTTTAGTTAATTTCACAGGAAGGGATCTGTTTTGAAGTAACACCTTCCTTCAAGATGGATGCCCCAGCTTCCCTCTAAGCCCAGAGTATGTTGTCTCTTTCCCTCTTCTTCCCACTTGATAACTAACAGACAAATTACACTAATAGGGCTATTGAAACACAAAAGGGTTTATTTTGTTTGAAGGATGTTTGTTAGGAAGGTAGATCAAAGGAAAGCCCTATCAGTTGTCTCAGGAACCTCAGGTGGGGAAAAGGAAGTAAAGATGGAGTCTGAGTAAGGACCTGCCTTTAAACTCAGCTTTACAAAATGCTATTTCTATCTAAAGGGAATAAATGATGACTGACTAACTATAACTAATGCTGTCAATTAGGTAACTCTTCACAGATTTAACTCCTCTCTAATTACTCTCCTTATTAACTCCACAGACACATAAGATAAGGGAGGGAAAGCAGGGGTGGTATTAGGAAAGGAAGATATAAAGGATTTATCTAAAATAATAATTTCTTAAGTAAATATATCAAAGCTAGGCTAAATTTCAATATTAAAGTTAGCTAATCAAAGCAGCTCGCTCATTGACCACCTCTCTCTACGGAAGATCCAGTCAACTGCTCTTTCCCTCCAGATTTCAAAACCTAACAGCTTTTGGAACTCAGCCAAAGCTAGAAAAAACTATATGACCCCAATTCTGTATACTACAAATGCCCCTTTTCTTTTCAAAATGTGCAACTAGCACCATTTTAATAGTTACTAAAGTCTAAGGGATTACTAATCTTATACTAAGCTAAATTCATACTAAGCTCTTATCCCTACCTAAGTTTGCAAAATAATAAAAGGTTGCTATCTCCTAAACTTATGCTACAACTAAATAAGCTCAAAATAAGACGGGAAAAGGTAAAAGTATAGGAGAGGAATGGGGATTTCATTTTTCAAAAAATTTTGAACAGAAAGGAAAACAAATTACATTTTAAACATTTACACATATTTAAGGCTAATTTTTGCTAACTAGAACAAAGTAATGAATCCTATCTATGCATTACCTAATTTTGTGAACTACTCAGATAATATTAATTAAGAAAAGTTTTGCAAATATTTTTTTTTTGCTAATAAGCTTCTAAATTCTAGTTTTCTTGCTAAAGTTAGTGTATGAATAGGTTAGTACACTTATGCCTATGTTAGAAATGTTAGTAATAATAAGTAAGCCTATATCTTTTGTAAGTCTATTGGTTAAACCATAGACTTTTGTTATGTACATTATTTACAAAGAAAATTTAGAAAGATCTGTCCCTGTACTAACTTACTAAACTAACTAAACTGTCCCTGTGTGTTAGTAAACTTATTGCTAATGGTTAGTAATCAAAATTACATATGTACATGACATGTCAGGTGATTTGAGTAGAACAGTGTTTGTACCATAGTAAGAGACTTTCTTTTACTAAGGCAGATATACCCTTCTCTCTTAAGTGAAAGTTTGTTTCACATGTAAATGTGAAGTCAGGAAAATGTTTTATGTGTTGTCTATTGACTTATCCATGTAATGACATGTTACATACTTACTCCACTGGAATTCTTTTGCAATTAGCATGTACTGCTTGGATGGAATCTAGTGTTGTGTGCAGTGAGAATTCTGTTGGGTGTAAGTTATCTCTTTTCCAAATACATGTGTCCCACGCTGATTCGATGTTCCTCTTCACAGTGTGGATGTCCTCTTTATGATAGATGTATTTGGTCACGGATGTCTTTGTAGTTCTCAGGTTTTTTGTCCTCGTGAAGATCTGCGTAGTCAGCAACAAGTGAGATGTTTGATGTACCAGCGCTTGTCAACTTCTGATTTGTGTTGTTTCGATGCACCAGAGCTTGTCACCTTCTGACTTATGTCAGCAACAAATTTTTAAATGTCTATCATATATGATTATTTTCTTTTCTTCTTTTTTTTATGATTTTAATAAAGATGATTATTATAGGTAACCAAAAAATAAAAGTTCGAAATTAAGTCTTTGTGCTTTCATTCATTCGTCGTCATCAGTTTCTAGATCTGGTATTGATTGCAAATCAAATGTTATGTCTTCTTCCTTCATTGATTCTTTTTCATTATCATAATTATTTACAGATGATTCTTCTAAGTGATTGAGCTTGGGATAATCATTTGGGTGTAAAATCTGATTGTTTACTGGTTCTTGGTGTACTTCTGCTTCTGATTCATGCTCTGATTGTTGTTTTGTTTGTTGCTCTGTTTCTATGGTCTTATGAATAGATTTTGGATTTACTGAGGACTTGCTTGATTGTTCAGTTGGTGCTAATTGATCTTTGTTTTGCATAGTTTCTGGGTCTTGTGGTCTTTGTTGTAGGGACATGTCTTTAGCTGTCACTACAGCTGCTCTATTATATCTCTGATTGTCTACTACATATGATGATCCATCTGTGAATAAGGTAATATCAGGGTCTTTCATTGGCTTATCGTCTAAATCAGGTCTTGTTTTATGCATGATGTTAAGTGCATCTTCACAGATGTGTAGACTTTCTCCTTCTAGAGGTAAATCTAGAATCAGAGTTGCAGGATTTATGTTTCTGCACTGGTGAAAAGTTATATTTTCACTAGGCAACAGAATCGCTTGGTATCTTGATAATCTGAGAAGTGAATGCCTGTAAGTTGGTGTTTCTTAAAGTAGATTCCACTTGATGTTGGGAAAATACTTTCAGTTCACTCCCTAATACCAAGGATGAAGACTTTCTAATCATGATGGCTACAGCAGCTATGGCTTTTAAACAACTAGGCATACCACAAATCACTGATTCTAACTTAGAGTTGTAGTAAGCAACTGGTTTAAGTCTATTTCCAAATGTTTGTGTGAGAACACTGGAGGCTATCCCTTTGTCTTCATGCACATATAATAGGAATGGTTTGTCATGATCAGGGATACCTAGGGCTAGAGCTGATAGAGTAAATGATTTCAATTTTTCTAATGCATGGATATGTTCTTTATTCAGCTTTAACGGTTCTGGAACTTCCTTCTTGGTTAGCTCTATCAGAGGTCTTGCGATGTAAGCATAACTTGGAATCCAGTTTCTACAGAAGCTCGTTATTCCTATGATTGCCCTGAGTTGCTTTTTGGTCTTAGGCAAACTCAAATTTTGTATATCTTGTGTTCTCTTTTTGGAAATTTTTCTGGAGCCTTTCTCTAGGATGAATCCTAAATAATTTACTTTTTCCTTTACGAATTGAAGTTTCGATTTGGAAATTTTATGGCCTCTTTTGCCTAGCTCTTTGATCCAGTGTACGCTATCAGTGTAACAGACTTCAGCAGATGGTGACATTAGCAGGATGTCATCAACATAATGTACCATTTTGCTGTCAAGGAATGTTATCGACTCAAGATCTCTCTGCAGAATTTGGCAAAAGAGTGAAGCTGAATCTGCAAATCCCTGGGGCAAACGTGTCCAGAAGACAGATTTACCCTCCCAGGAGAAATCGAACAGCTTCTGGCTGTCTCTGTGCTGGGGAACAGAGAAGTACGCAGAGCTCAAGTCCAGAACAGTAAACCAAGCAGCTTCAGGTGGAATTGCTGCAATGATTTGCGATGGACTTGGTACCACGGCATAGGTCTTTTGCACATGGTCATTTATTGCTCTTAGATCTTGAACTAAACGCCATTGAGTCTTTCCATCAGGAGATAATTTTGCTTTCTTTATTGGCATGATTGGTGTATTGTATTGCGAAAATCCATATTTTAATATGCCCTGCTCCAATAAACTCTCTATGATGGGTTTCACTCCTTCTATTGCTTCTTGACTAAGTCTGAACTGAGGAATTCTTGGAGGTAAGCCTTCTTTCACCTCTATCTTTACTGGTTCCGCTGACAATATCCTGCCCACCTCATTTGAATTTGTAGCCCACACATAATCTGGAATATCATCTGGAACTTCATAGATGTTATCAGTTGATTTGTATGATGGTTCCTCACTAAATGTGTCTAAAAATAAAATGGGATGGTGTTTCAGAGATCTCTTAGGTATGTGTAAATGTTTAAAATGTAATTTAATTAATTTGTTTGGCTCCTGGCTGGCTCTCCAGTTGTAATGTGGGTAATTTGAGGAAAGGTGTTTGGGATAAGGGAAATTGAAAGGAGGATGTTGGAGACTTCCTAAGTGGGTAATCTAAATCTATATCTATATCTATCTATGTATCTATGTATCTATCTATGTATGTATGTATGTATCTATCTATCTGATCTTCTCCCCTCCAAGGCATGGTAAAAAGGTGCTTGAAATATGACTAATATCTTGATGTGAGCTTAGTATTTTGTGCCTCGTTGTTTTAAAAGTTTGTATTTTAAAGTACAATCAAAATAAGTTTAGCTCAGTATGTTTCCTCTTCTTGATAAAAAAATGTTCTTTAAAATGTTATGTTCAGTAAATATTTAACCTAAAAATCATAACTATGAACGTAAGCACTTATGTAGTATTTTCAGTTTTATAAGTTACAAAAAATATAAAAATAATAATTAATATTAATAACAAATACATATATAGTGTTTACTATGTGCCAGGTCCTTTGCTAAGTATTTTGCAATTATCTCATTTGATCCTCCCAACAACCTTGACTGGTCAGTGCTCTCTCTTTTTCATATATTTTATTATATTTCATATATTACATATATATACATATAGTACCCTTACAATATGCTCTGGAAGTATGCATTTTTTTCACCTCTAATTTACATATAAAGGAAATAGGGTTTCACAGGTTGCATGCTATTACCATAGTCGCACAGTGAGTACATATTTGAAATAAGATTTGAACTCAGGTCTTCTGGCTGAAATTTCAGTGACCTTTTCATTATGTCACCAAATTTCATCTAAAAAGAAAATTCTCTGAGGGAAATAATAATAATGATAAAATGTGCTGTGTGCAGCTGTGTTTCTCTCCAATAGACTATATGCTCCTAAAGGGTAGAGAATCAATTACATTTCATCTCTATCATCAGTACTTATATTTTTTCCATAGTGAGTAAGTAATAAATGTTCAGTGAATCAAATTGAAATTCAATATAAAATCTAATTTATTTTGGCCCCAAATGTAAAAAAAAAGAATTTAGTAAATAATTTGAAGTTACAGTTTCCACAAGAACAGGAACATAACCACAAGGCATCAATTTAGCAGCATTTGCTAACATTAAAAATATATTAAGCACAAATGCAAAAACACTTTATAAAGCTGTCTTCAATTTTGTTTAGAAAATATTGTTTAGCCTAAATCCAGTCATCACAGGGTGTATCTCACTTGATTAATGAGCATATTTTGTTTTCAAAGTCTGATTTGTTTAACAAAAGGAGAAAAAGTTATTTTATGTTTTGAGTTTGCTTCTTTTTTCATTAAATAGATAAAATTAGCAAACAGTTTCAAAATAAATAAAGAGTTAGCATTTTATTCAAGACAGCCTGAGTTCAAGTCCTGCCTCTGACACCTATTTTCTTTGAGAGCAATGGCGAGTCAGTCAATGACCTAGGCTGCTCTCAAATTTTATGGTTGCTTGGTGTCGTTCACACTCAATGAAAACTAAAATGACATCACCACGTTGGTGTCAATATATATTGGTTACTGTTACTAATCAGTCAGCTATGAGCTCAAAAATCTCTATTATAGATTGGGCACAAATAGCCCATATGAAAAAATCACAGATGAATTATGGATCTGAATGTCATACAATAGGATCACAAGACTATAAAATAATAGAAAAATATGTTAAAATTAAACTTGCCATGTACAATCTTATGTTTTTAAAAATCAATAGATTGAGTAGAAAGAGTTATTTAAAAAATCATAAACCCTGTATTCAAATTCTGTCTCTTCTATTTCCTAGTTGTGTGATCATGAGCAAGCTGTTTAACACTTTTGTTATCAGTTTCTTTATCTACAACCTAAGAAAGTTGGAATAGTTCTCTAAATTCCTTCTAGTTCCACATCTATAATCAAATGTTGCAAACTCAAATGCAGTGATCAACATATTTGAAAATTGTATCACAGCATGATAAGAAAATAAAGATTGCTTAGTTTTTAAGCTACTAAAAATGAATAATCATCAATTTAGAATTTCTCCTAGCTACATGGAAAGGAACTAGACATGAGTATTCCCTGCCATAGGGAACCCTTATCAGTGATTCCCTCTGCCTTCTTTGAAGCGTATTGTCTTATGTGGTGGTCTAGAGCACTGTGAAGTTAAGTAATTTGCCCAGGATCACAAATCTAGTATGTGTCTGAAGTGAGTCTTGACACCAGGATTTCATAGCTTTATTAATGGCTTTCTGTAATGCTACTTTCCTTTTCTCTACCATAATATTTAGTAGATAAATATAAGGAGAGATAGACAGATAGACAGAAACAGAGAGAATTGAGATTACCCATTACTCTTTTTCACAGAGCATTGTCTGAAATCTACTTAGTGTTCAGCGATGAGGTGGAGCAAAAGTTCTTTGTTGAGTAAATCAATCCAACACAATGTAATTTAAAAATCCTGTATCATTGTGATGAGAAATACAAATTTAGCATTTTGCCCTTTCATCAAATTTTCCTAAATAGCAATGGGCAACCACAACTTTTAGGTAACTGTCCATCAGGTATTAAGCATTGAGAAAAGAAAATTTATGTGCCAAGGTTATATAGAAGGTAAAAGACACTATTTAATTATTTCTGAATTGAGCAAAGAAGTCCAGATAGACCAAGTAATGGGACTAATGGAGCTGCAAAAATGCAAACTACCATTCAGCACTAAGGTAATTGGGCAGAACAGTGGAAGAGATGACGATAAATGATTACTTCATTAATTTTAAAATTAAGGGGCAAGATAAGGCAGTCACTATCAAAAGAACTAGTATTATAAAAACCAGCTAATCAGCACATTGTTAAGTGTAAAATTGTTATAAGTTGCTCTTAAATTTCAAAATCATACTGATGAAAGTAAATCTGACCAATAGACTCATATATGCAAATGTTTTATTCAAGAAATAAAAAAAATATTTATTTTTCTTCCATTTCTTCTTGTGGTGAGCCCTACCACAAAAGATTGATATGGGAGATTTTGTCTGCATAAAGGCTGATAAACTAATTTACATTTTTGAAGAATGAACATTGATTTCAAGTTTGTAAGCTGGTTTTAATGACTTCCCAAAGAAATCACAGATCATATGGGACTCCTTAATTCTGAAATTACAAAATGATCCTTCAGTAACATGGAGGTAAGATTTCTGGCAAATTCAAATATCCCAAAGAGGGAAAAATGCAGGTAGAAAAAAATTATTCTATTATGGAAGAAGAGAAGCAAAGCCTGAGATGGGACCATGAAAATGATTGACTAAGGAATAGAAAAGAAGACTTACAGGATCCCTTCCAACTCAGAATCTCCAATTCTGAAACTGTCTTAAGATGTAAAGTTTATACTTACTCTGTCATGACTGGTCCACTTTCTATAATGGACATGGTGACAGTGTTTGTAAAAATAAGTTACTCTTCTGAGCATGAAAGGTTAGAAATTTAGCAGAAGCAGCAGGGAAAGGAGAAGAAAGAAGATAAAATCCTAATGAAAAGATGATAATAAATATGAAATATCATAAGCTGCAAGAATGATGGTAGAGATGATAAAATGGGATCACAATGCATAGGAATGAACACTTCTCTTGTTTTAATTCAAAATTTACATTATATCCTACCATATGAAAATACTAATTCATGTTCATCCTTCACTCCACCAAAGTGCCAAGATCTTTTTTTTTTTAATTCCAGAAAAGACTTCCTCCTCAAGCCTCATAATTCTACATGTAAAGTTGATTTGTGAACCATAATCTTAAAGCTATATACAACTTCAAAAATGATTTTCCCTCAGCACATATAGTAAAGCTGAGAGTTGATGTCTCTCCTGAATCCAAGAGTAATGTTTTTATTTTTTTTAATTTCACCATGTCAGAATAGTAGAGAATCAGCTCTTGGACAGCCAATGGCAGATTCTTACACATAGATGGCCTGGATATCCTTCCATAGAGGGCTTAGTTTTCTGTGCTCTATAACTCCTTTCCTGGGGTTTATGCTATGAAATTGTTGAGCATATCATATGCCGCTATCAGTTATGCTTCATCTTCCTTGCCATCCTTCTTTTTGTTGACTGTCTAGTTGCTATACCAATATTTCTTTCTTGAAACCCCTCTGCTCATCATGGAATGAATACAAAGCTTCTTCACTATCCCAATACCCCACCACACACAATCAAAAACAGCTCCACAGAAGCAATGCTAAATAGCAATAAAATTTATGAGTTGGGAGTGAAGTTGAGCAGTCAAGAACAACTAGGGAAGAAAATTTTTGACTTCCCAGGCCTCAGTCCCACCAGATAATGTGAGCACCCCTGAGCAAACAACACAATACACAAGACAGATCCTAGGGACAAGAGCTGCAGTATCCAGCTACCTGCTAAAACCTAGGAGCCTGCATCAATTTGGAAGATACCTATGGATTCCAAGTCAGCAGTTATAGGACCATGGGAGAAGCTGGGCTAGCTGAAGTCTGCCCCAAAGATCCCTCTCCCTCACAGTTAGGGATTGTTTGTTGCCTGAATAAATACCACAGAGTACATGAACTCAAATCCCTGAAGGGAGGACCTGCCCTTTGCCTGTTGGCTGAGAGTGATAGAGAGAGGGAAGTTCACATTCCAGTGAGGGATTCAAGTAGACTCAACAGGCAGCAAACCCAGGGAGTGACTGTGTGGGTTGCAGCCTAGAATGTTGAGCAGAGAAGGATTTCAGAGGCCCAAGTGTGGGGAACAGACAGCTGCTCTATCTCAGATTGCAGTATCAGGAGACAAAGAGGAAAGAAGAATGCATATTAGTAAGTATGGATGCTGAGGGACTGAGGCAAATTGGTTGTGTTTACAACCAGGAGAATGGAGTTCTTAGGGGCTACCACAGAAGGGAAGTGAGCTGTCTTCTTGCAGTGGCAAAACTGTTAGGGGCCTCTGCTTGCAGCACCTGAATTCCCTCACAGACTGTAGCTTGAACAATGATTATACCTAACCCTATATTATAGAAATTGGATGAATTAAAGATGACTCAGGAAATAACAAACACAAAAAGATTTTAAATCCCAAGGCACCATCACCTAATACCCTAGCAATTCCGGGAATCTAGCATAAAGTTAATAATTAAGCTGATTGGCCTGGACTCTAATTTTTTTAATGATTTAAAAAAGAAGAACTAAACTATTGCTGTCTATTATGGGGACACAGAAAGCCCTGGTTCAAATTCAGAGGACAGTGAAATAAAAATAGCTATATCTAAAACAGCAAAGAAAACCAATGAATGGCCACAAGCTCAAATAAAGCTTTTGAAAGAGCTTTAAAAAATCTCCAAAACTAAATGAGAGTAATTGAGGAAAAATAAGAAAAAAAGAACAATGCAAAAAATCAATAATGTTATGAAAAAAACACCCATTTGCAAAAAAAAAGATCCAGAAACTAACAGAAGAAACAAATTGTTTTATTCTTACATGGGAAAATTTCAACTATAACCCTTAAGAATGACATCATTACCTGGATATTTTGAAAGAGCAAATATAAATAGAAGACTTGTAGTCTAGTTAAGTAAAGCAGAATGAGCTAAGACAATAATAAAATAGAGCAGGAAGAGAAAATGGAGTAGTTATTTCATATAAAAATCTTAATGTACAAAGAAACAAGTGATAAAGGGAACAGATTAAATGAGAGACTAAGATTTCCTTAAGGTACTAAGAAGAAAGGGTAGTTTAAGACAAAAGACAGCAAGGAGATAAGAAAAGAGAGAACTACCTGGAAGGCAGTACATATCAGGAAATAGAGAAATACAATGAGGAGGTAAGGGAAAGACCCAGGATAAGATAAGGCAATGATTATTAGAAGAGAAATCAGATCAAGAAAAGGAAGGATATGGTTAGAGGGATAAAGAAGGGTATTTTGGAAAAGTGTATAGACTAGGAGCCAAAAGGTAAGGGGAAAGTGACAAAGAATAGACCCTTAGTAAAGTGAGTCAATTGAGAACTAGGAGGGTAAAAGGAGAGAATAAGCAAAGGTTTTTTTAAGAATGAATACTAATTGGAGAGGTAATGGGCAGAATAAATTGTACATCTGAGAAAGGATACAGCAAAAAGAAAGGAAGAGAAGAACAAAATGTGAGGAAAAAGAAAATGAAAGAAAACATACCAGTAGTAATTATGATTCTGACTGTGAATGGGATGAATTCACCCATAAAATAAAAATGTATAGCATAATGTTTCAATAACTAAAACAGGGCAATATGTTGTTTACATAAAACACATTTTAAAGGAGAGACAAGAATAGATTAAAAATAAAGGGCTGCAACAAAATATTCTATACCTTAGCTGATGCATAGAAAACAGGGGTAACATGATCTTTGGTAAAATTAAAGTTAAATTAAATATAATTATAAAAAAGATACACAAAGAAACTATATGTTAAAAAGCACCATAGAAAATGAAGGATTTTTAGTATTAAAACTATATGTATCAAATGCTACAGCATTCATATTTTTAAAGAAAAATTAAATTAATTGCACATGGAAATAGATAACAAAACAATAAAGTACTGGAATTTATTTTCCCCTCTCAAACCTAGAGAAATCAAACCAAAAAATAAAACCAAATAGAAACTATGTTAGATAAGTTAAATATGACAGATATCTGGGGAGAATTGAATGTGAGTAGGAGGAGTCGAACTTCTACTCAGTGGCACATGTTACCTTTCCAAAAATTAATCATATATTATGGCACAAAAAACATTATATTTAAATAGAAAAAGCATAAATATTAGATATATACTTTTCAGGCTATGCAATAAAAATTGTATATAATAAGGGACCATGGGAAGAAAAAGAAAAACTAATTTTAATTAACAGGTAAAGAACGAGTTTTACCAAACTCCTATTATTTTTTTAATGTTTGTTTTTAAGTATTTTTCCATGATTACATGATTCATTTTCTTTTCCTCTCCTTTCTGCCCTCCAGAAGCTGACAAGCAATTCTATTGGGTTATACTTGTATTATCACTCAATATCTATTTCCATATTTTTTCAATTTTGTAAGAGTAATCATTTAAAAATCAAAACCCCCAAATCCCAAACCCATATAAACAAGTGATGAATCATATATTTTTCTTCTGTATTTCTACTCCTATATTTCTTTCTCTCTATGTGGATAGCATTCTTTCTCATAAGTCCCTTGGAATTGTCTTTGGGATTGCAGCAAAGTTGACTGCATTTGATTGTGCCACAATGTTTCATTTTCTTTGAATAATGTTTTCCTGGTTCTGCTTATTTCACCATGCATCAGTTCATGGAGGTCTTTCCAGTTCCTATGGAAATCAAGCAGTTTATCATTACACATAGAATAATAGTGTTCCATCACCATCATGAACCAAAAAAATTTTAGCCATTCCACAATTGAAGGAAACTCCCTCATTTTCCAATCTTTTGCTACCAGCAAAAGCACAGCTATGAATATTTCTGTAAAGACATTTTTCATTATTATCTCTTTAGAGTACAAACTTTGTAGTGGTATTTCTGGATCAAAATATATACATTCTTTTAAAGCCCTTTGCTCATAATTCCAAATTGCTTTCCAGAATGGTTTCATCAATTTAAAACTCCACCAGCAATGCATTAGTGTCCCAATTTTGCCACAAACCCTGAAATATTTTTCATTCTACTTTACTGTCATATTGGCCAATATGCTAGTTGTGAGGTTGTACCTCAGTGTTGTTTTGATTCACATTTCTCCAATTATGAGATATTTAGAACACTTTTTCATGTGCTTATTGACATTTTTATTTCTTTATCTGAAAACTGTCTATTCATGTCCCTTGATCATCAATCAGTTGGGGAATGGCTTGGTTATTTTGTACAATTGACTTAGCTCCTTATAAATTTGAGAGCTTAGACCTTTGTCAGAGAGGTATTTTTAGAAAAAATTTTCCCAACTTGTTGTTTCCTTCTAATTTTGTGGCATTGGTTTTGTTTGAACAAACACTTTTAAATTTAATGCAATCAAAATTACTCATTTTCATTTTGTAATATCTATCTCTTCCTTGGTCTTAAATTCTTTCCTTTCCCACACTTCTGACAGATATACCATTCTATGTTTACCTAATTTACTTATAATTTCCATTATCTTGGCATAAGATGTGAGATGTTGATCTAAACCTAGTCTCCCCCATACCATTTTTAATTTTCCCAGGAGTTTTTGTCAAATAGCAGGTTTGTCAGGGTGAAAAAGAGGTTTTATGGGTTCAATATATTAAAGATCGTCTCCAGAGGATTGAACTATTATCGATCCTTATTTAAGAATAATCTCAAATCAAAATTGACTTTTATGGAAATTTGTTTACATAAGAAGAGAGAGAGGAAGTATGAAGATAAGAATCTATCCCACTGATTAGTCCAGGTAGATCTTAACCCTCAGCTGAGGGTTAAAGGGCCTGAGGCTCAGAGGTGAATGGAGCAAACTTCATTCACATAATCTATAAGAGGAAATTTTTTTAATAGAAGTTCAGGAAGATTCAGTCTTTAAACTCACCATGTGAAACAGTCTTGGTCACGAACCAGCAAAGCTCCCTCAGGTCCCCTTCCCCAAAACTCACAACCTCACTCACTCCAGTCCCTCTTTTAAAGGGGTCACATATGCGTCACTTCCAGTGCCTTCCCCTAGCCTGTGAGTCCAATTACAATAGACACTTTCTCATAGAAAGCATAAGGGGCAGTCCATTTATTCTCATTTGTTACTCTAACACATGTGGGTTAGGACCTCCTAGAATTGAAAGGTGCTCTCACCTTTGGTGATTAAATCTAAAGACAGGCAGTGTATACTTAATCTAATTATCACAGGTTTTGGTCCCAAAACCTGGTATCTTTTGGTTTATCATACACTATCTTGCTAAGAATATTTACCCAGATTCTATTCCATTGATCAACCCTTCCATCTCTTAGCCAGTACCATATTGCTTAGATGGTCACTGCTTTATTATGAAGCTTAAGATCTATCTGGTACTGCTATGCCCCCATTCTTCACATTTTTTTTCATTATTTCCCTTGATATTCTTGATATTTTGTTCTTTCAGATGAACTTTGTTATAATTTTTTCTAATTATATAAAAAAGGTTTTTTTGGTAATCTGAAATGTATTGCACCTAAGTATATTAATTGGGGTAGGATTGTCTTTTTTATTATATTAGCTCATCCTACCCAGGAGCAATTAATATATTTGCAATTGTTTAGATCTAGTTTTATTTGTGTGAAAGGTGTTTTGTAGTTGTGTTCCTATAATCCCTGAGTTTGTCTTGGCAGATAAATTCCCAAATATTTTATATTGTCCAGAGTGATTTATAGAAATGATGATTCATGTGGATTTATTTTGTACCTTGCAACTTTGCTAACATTATTAATTAGTTCTTCTAGCTTTTTAGTTGATTTTCTGGGATTCTCCAAGTACACCATCATATCATCTGCAAAGAGAGATAGTTTAGTTTCCTCATTGCCTACCCTTCAATTTCTTTTTCTTCTCTAATTGTTACCACTAATATTTCTAGTACAATGTTAAATAATAGTGGTGATAATGGGCATCCTCACTTCACTCCTGATTTTGTTGGGAAAGCTTCTAAATTTTCTCTATTGCAGATGATGTTTGCTGATGGTTCTAAATAAATACTGCTCATTATTTTGAGGAAGGTCCCTTCTATTTCTATACTTTCTTGGCATTTCAATAGAAATGGGTGTAGTATTTTTTCAAAGCCTTTTTCTGCATTTGTTGAGATTGTCATGTGATTTCTATTACTTTAGTTGTTGATAAGGTCAATTATGTGGATGGTTTTCCTAATATTAAACCCATCCAGCGTTCCTGCTATAAATCCTACCTGATCATGGTGAATAATCCTCATGATCACTTGCTGGAGTCTCTTTATTCTGTTTAAGATTTTTGCATCTATTTTCATTAAGGAGATTGGTGTGTAGTTTTATTTCTCAGTTTTTGGTCTTCCTGACTTGGGAATCAGTACCATATTTTTATCATGGAACGAATTAGGTAATACTCCTTTCCTTATTTTGTCAAATAGTTTGTATAGTATTGGAATTACTTGTTCTTTAAATGTTTGATAAGATTCAGTTGTGAATCCAGCTGTCCCTGGGTATTTTTTCTTATGGTGTTCCTTAATGTCTTGTTCAATTCCTTTTCCTGATATGGGATTATTTAAGCATTCTATTTCCTCTTTTGCTAAATGTAGGCAATTTATATATTTATAAATATTTGTCCATTTCACATAGATTGTCATATTTCTTGTTATATAATTGGGCTAAAAAAATCTTAATTTAATTTCTTCTGTGATTTTTAATAAGTCATTTTCATTTTTGATACCGGTCTTTGTTTTTCTTCTTTCTTTCTCTCATTTTAATCATATTCATTAATGGTTTATCTATTTTTTACATAAAACCAGATCCTTGTTTTATTTATTAGCTTAATGGTTAAAAGGCTAACTTTCAAATCAGAGAATAAAAAAGAAAAAATGAAAGAAAGGAAGAAAGGAAAAGAGGGAGGGAGGAAGGAAGGGAGGGAAGAAGGAAGGAAGGAAGGAAGGCAATTTGTTGTTGGGCAAAATAACCATTTAACTCTGTGCAAGTAATGGTAATTTCTACTGAGGCAAGAGCTAGATTGTGCTTACATATACACTTATTTTTTTGTCATTTTTATCCTAAATCATTGTGTTTTTCAGTCATTTTCCTGTGGTGTTTGACTTTTTGTTTCCCTTTTTGTTTTCCTGGACAGGGGCACTGGAGTGATTTGCCATTTCCTTCTGCACATCATTTTACAAATGAGGAAACTAAGGTAAACAAGAATGAGTGCCTTGCCCAGAGTCATACAACTAGTTAATGTCTGAGGTTGTATTTGAAGTTACAAAGATAAGCCTCCATGATCCCAGGCCCAGTGCATTATCCACTAAAACACATAGTAGGCCCCTCCCAGTCATATATTCTATAAATAAGAATGTTAACATTTATTAAATTTTTATCTTACTCATTAAAATAATTTTTCATTGATTTTTACTTAAGCATTTAAAATTAAAGTCAATGTAATTAAAATTATTTCATCCAAATACTTGTTTATAATTAACAAATTCAAATGAGCTACCTCAGGATTACATTATTTCTAATTCATTAAAAGCTCTTAGGCCTTCTGGGTAGTGAAAAGGGGTGGCTTAATCTGATAGATACTGGCTGTGGAACTATTACAACAATTATATTATGACTCTCAAATTTTTGGTGGCCCCAAATTTTTACAAGATCATTTATTGAAAACTATTAAAATTATTTTATTTTCCATCAGTAGTTTATCTGGTATGAAGTAAAATAATTGATATTATATATTGTTATTATGAAGCAAGATAATTACTATTATATCTCTAAATAATTCCCAAATGAAAGAATCAGTTTGGAAAAAGTCAAACAGGTACGAAATCATATAGTCAACACTTAAAATCAAGTTTTTATTATTGTATTCTTTCCATTATTAACCCCATATTCATTTAAACATGAAAAATTGATTAACTAATATTTTTTGCTGATTAAATGTAGTTACAACATTTTTGAAAATTAGCATAGCTTGTGCCTTGCTAGCCTTAATGTTTGATCATTATATTCGTAATTTATTATCAACATGTCATTTCTTTTTCATTTGCACTTGAAAATGTTACAAGCTACAAGTTATAACAAAGAAATGATTACACTTTCTATTGCCAGACAAGATGCTCTATGTCACTTTTGCCAAGTTTTACATTTTATTAGAAGCATCATAATTACAATAAAAAGTTTAACTAAAAACCCATAAAAATAAAAACTAAAACATCAAAATACTTATATCTTTCAGGGGTTTTATCTCTTATTAGTCCCAATCATAGAAAGCAGCAGCCATATCTGGATGGTGACAAAGAAATGTTTTGACAAGAAATAAGCCAATGCAGAAAACAGTCAAGGCAATGTTTCTTTCAAACTATTGCTTTCAGTTTTGCTGCTGGAAGTTTTGCTGCCAAAATATTTGTTCATCATGTAGTTAGCCAAATAGTCTGTCAAATGATGCTTGAGCTTATCTTCAATTTCCCAGTACTTTGGGCATCATGGAATGGATTCCCACCATGAACTAGAATTAATTATTGACTAATGTTAGAGGTTGAGTTATAAAGCTCCTAGTCTTACAGTTATGTGTATCCTAGATGGCAATGAAAGTTGAAAAGTAAATCCTTCTTTGAAGGAACATATACATCTTCAGAACTACTACTCTCCAGAACACTGGGTAGGTAGCCAAGGAACAACAGATGCTGATTCTCCATTTTATTGGAACATCTTTTTGAAATTGAATTAATTAAAATATAAAACTGGAACCATTTTCAAATAATATGCTACTTAATTGCAATCTGTTCCATTCCACCAAAGTACTAGAGAAAAATTCAACATGTTTTACAATAGCCAAAATGTCAGAATGTGTGTATAATTTATTAGCATATAAGATATAGTAAAAATAAATGTGTGTATATAATTAGATGTATGTATGTATATATGTAGATAAATAAACAATATTTTCTTTAAGTCTTCTATATTAAAGAAGTATCCTTTGACCTTTGATTAGATATCTATTTTTCCCATTAAACACAAGCACTCAAAGCATTTCCTTGAGTACATTTGAGAATAAAGATAGATAGATAGTGACAGAAGGAGAAAGGAAAAAAGAAGAAAATGGAAGAGGTGGAGGGACATATTTCAGATTTAATATCCCGATTCTTCAAAAAATGTAACCCAATCTAACACAATTTCAGTACAAAACGTCTTATTCTTTTGGAATAGTTTAATAGAATTTGATCTATACATTACATACATTTGATTTTACACTCAGGCTCTATATGTTTTATATGAATACCAATTGTTCTATATTTCTTCTCCCAGAGTATATACCTAGCCCAATAAGCTTGGCTTTAATCTATTCATATTAAACATAATCATGTTTAACTGATTATATAATTATTAAATTTCTAGCCACATTTTCTTCAAATATTCCATTAAGACTACACTTTGTTTCAAGAGATATAAGGATTTATGGTTTGGCTGATAGATACCAATAAAAATGAAACAAGAGAAGGAAATCAGAATGATGATTTCCCTAAAACAATAATTATATTGAAACATGTTTATACACTCTGAACATGCATAAAATATGAATTCATGAGGAAATAAAAACATATATTTAAACAAGATCTACATTGAATCATATCCTATTTCTAGAATAATGCCTGAAACATTGTTATAATAAGGTGTGTTACTATTATAGTCTATGCAATTATAAAAATAATATTTCAAAGTTTCAGGCTTAAAGAGAAAAACATTCTAATTTAATCCTTTTATTAAAAATAATTTTTCTCTTTTCTTTTTTATCTGTCAGGATTATCATTTATGCCTCTATAATTGACTATGTCCTTTGTTCATTAGACACTTGATTGCATAACCTTAGATTATTAATAATCACATCAATTGACTAATCAATATTTATCAATTGAGATAAGTTTATGCAATAAAATAAAGACAAGCAACAATGAAATACATAAGAAATCTGATCAATGCAATGACCAACCATGATTCTAGAGACCAATAGTAAGAATGCTCCCTACCTCCTGACAGAAATGTTTTTGACTAAATATATATAATAAGAGACATACTATTTGACATGGCAAGTTTGAGATGCCTTTTGAATTGACTAAGTGCAATTGTTATAAAGGTTTTCTTTGACTTTTTCCCCTGTGAAATGGGAAGTAGGAAGGGAAGAAAACAAATGATTACTAATTTTTTTAAATGAAAAGAAATTGAATTTATATAAAAGTTGTACTGAACTATAATTAATGGTTAATTTATGGGAAAATATTCTGGAATGGGACCTTAAATTGATATCTTTAAAAAATACTTGCATCCCTTTTATTATTATTAGAACCCCCCAAAAAGACAAAGCTTTTGTGCCATCATGGGATCCACCTTGCCAGTGAAAGTGGGAAAAAGAATCATAGAAAACAGCATTAGTCTTATTCTGGAATTCATTCTTGAGTAAGAATGGGAGTTGGGATAACGATATCAAATAATAATAGGTAGCATTCATATATCACTTTAAGGTGTGCAAAGTGCTTTACTTTTTTTAAATCTCATTTTATCTTCTAAGTCCCCTGTGCTTCTGAGAAATTTTCTTGTCTTTGAGAATGAGATACAGTTCAGCAAAAATTATAAAGGATACAAATATAAGTGGTTGCAATAAGAAAAAAAGGCAATAACAAAGGACAACATAGTTCTAATCAAATACATTAGACAACTTTGGTCCCAGATAAATGATATTAATTATGTTCAATTTTGAATTAGGAAAAGTTTTATTTCCTCTCTATTGCATTCTATAAGATGTTCTCAACCCCCATAATGGTCACATTACATAGTGGGCAAGGGATGCATGTATCCTAAGTGATCATTGTATGTATGTATTCCTTCATAGTGTAACTATATCTATAACCCAGGTAATGCCTTATCAGATACAAATATTCATTACACCACTCCCCTGAGCTTACTTTTCTGTACTTTGTACTTTGCCATACTGTTTCTTTTGGGTAGATGATAAATCCCTTTAGAGAAGGGACACTTATTTTGGATTCTTGGGTTTGTGTCTTTAGTAACTGACAAGATTCATATAGTAACATTGATTGAAAGCTTTCTCAATTGAATTAAAGTCAAAACAATGCATCCTATAAAGTAAGAATTCTACATCTTTTTGCATGTCAAGGAAATTTTGACAGTCTAAAAAACCCTCTAGCCTTCTTCTCAAAATAATTTTGTAGTCTCTATTGATAACTGAAGGAAATAATACATTTCTGTTAGAAATGTAAAATTTCTGAGTCAGTAAAAAATATGGATTCAATTTTTACCAATCTAAGTTTACCCACTGATAAATATCAATAAATCCCTAAGGAATCTTTGGATGTCAGTCTAAAAGACTTATAAAGTAGGAGGAGATAAGGGAAAGGAAAGGAAAGGAATGTGAAAAGAGGGGAGAGGTGAGAAGTGGAAGGGAAGGAGAAGAGTTTGGGAAACAAAAGAAAATCTTGTTAATCATTGAGGTTTTATGAGGAAAGATGATGCTTGGTGAACTTATGGATTGGAGTACATTAAGGAAAATGTACATGAGGAAGGAGTCATGAGAAGAAGTCAGGCCAAGAAGTTAATATAAATAGGAGAAGATTAAAAGAGAAGTAACCACAGAAGATCTGATTGTCAAGGGAAAACCACACAGAAAGACATGAATCAGACATCAAGAAGCCTGGTCATCCTGTAGTTTGACTAAATGACTTAGAAAAGCAAATAATATCATTAAACATTGTAGCATAGCAACATAAGAAAGAAAAATTTGACAAGAAATATTTTTGAAGCAAGAATCACAATGGTTCTTTCAGAAACTAAGCAGGATCTGGACTTGAATATTTATTCTGCAGATACAGCAAATAAGGGGAAATATTAGATTGTTGTTAAAATGGAAATAAGTAAATGTGTATATATTTATATATGGGTGTATATGAACCAAATATGTAATTAAAAACTAAGTAGCCAAGGAAAAGAGGACAAAATTTTGTATCCTCCAACAAAGAAAGAAAATGAAATGTTATAAATGTGTTGAAAATAGGGAATTACCTACTTTCTGTCTGTATCCCCAGTATTAAGGAAAATACTTGTTATATGGTAGACAATGAGCATATGGTTGTTCATAATTTGTTTAATTAATTATAATAAGGAAGTTATAAATGAAGGTAGGATTTTTGGAACTGCATTGATTTGAAATGATAAGACATAATATCACCAAAGAAATAGTTTGTCAAATTCATCAGTATTTTCTAATTTTCTTCAAAAATATTTAAAATAGCTCTGTTAATGAAAAAGAATAAAAACTCATTGATTTCAAGGTGACTTGCTCACAGAAACACTCTGAGGCCTTCTTCCACTTTCAGATTGGTTTCTAGTGTATGTTTCTATTCTATGATGTCATTCTTTTGATATACACCCAGGGATCAAGGATACTGATTGTTGATTTCTTGAAAATTAAAGGTCAGATAGGTTCTCTCATTTCCATCTGAGCTGTAAAATTTTGTCAGAATCACATATGCTTATCTCTTAAAAACATCAGACTAGCTGGTTATTGCCCTCAATCTGTTCACACAACTCTCACCCATGCTATATATCCAAATCAACAAGACCCTACTTGAGCAGAGAGCATAGAAACACTTCATTGGAATTATTTATGCTCATTATATTTCTGAAACATATTTTGAAGAAGATCCATATGTCCATTACAAAGATATTTAAATGTTACAGATAACCAAAGGGGCTTGTTTACCTAACATAAAATGAATCTTTTATATCATATGCATGTAAAATATTTAATACAATTTCAAAAGTCTGTTTAGATGACAGCTTTGGAAAACCTCCATGAGGTCTTTGGAGGCTCATAGAAGAGCACAAAATTGTGTTATTCCATGATAATTTACCTGAATCCCATTTAATTGAGGATTTCTTTGATGAGAGCAGCTTAACATCCAGTTTTAGTATCTCCGTGGTTTATAAACTTGATGTTTTTAGTGAAAATTATTAAATCCAAGGCATCAGCTATAGCTTATTTCATTGGTAACATATTTACCTAGAGCAGTGTTGGGCAAATTTTTTAAAGAGGGGGCCAAAGGAAAGGAAAAAAAAAACTTTAGGTGGGCCAATATAATTTATTAAAATATAACAATGATACATTTTACAAAATTCTTGTATTTTTTGTGATACTAAACCCTATTAATGACTGAAAGATTATGAAGGAGAAGGGCCACATTTGGCCCATGGGCTGTAGTTTGCCCATCACTAGCCTAGAGGGATTTTGGTAGTGGAGCCAGGATAGAAGAGCAAACAGGGAAGCAGCTTGCCATTTCACTATGAAAATGCTCTTTGACCAAGAGTAAAATATCACCAAAAAATGAATACAGGAGTGAAAGAACTAACAAAGAGACAGAAGGAAACAACCTCCAAAAAAAGAAAAAAACTAAAAGATAGGCAGAGATCATCTGGGGAACTGTGGTGAGAAGATAGCAGGAGGCATAGCAGCAAGTTAAAAGCAATCCAAGAGCAAGCCACACACCCACACTGCTCTAAACATCTGCTCTCACAGGTCTCAAACTTGAGCCCAGGCTAGGACAGATCCTGAGATCCTGCCAGGCAAATAGAGGCCCAAGCCAAACTGACACCCCTTAAAATTGTAAACTGTAGAGAATTCCAGAGTCCCAGCTAGAATGGGCCAATGAAAGCAATTACACCCAAAGTCCAAAAGAAAATATGGATTGGACACTGAGTCTGGAAAGGCTCAAAAATGCTTCAAATCCCAATTTTTAGAGATGGAGAAAAAGTAGGGAAGAGAAATGAAATGTGATGCAAGAAAAAAATGAAAGTGAAGCAAGAAGAAAGAAGAACCAAAATCTGTCAGAGGAAAACCAGGCCTTAAAAATCAGAATTGGTCAGTTAGAAACTAATGATTTAATGAGAAATCAGGAAACAATAAAGCTGAATAAAAGGAATGAAAAAACAGAGGAAAACGTGAAATATTGAAAAAACAACTGACATAGAAAATAGGTCTAGGAGAGATAATGTGAGAAGTATTGGATTATCTGAAAGTCATAATGAAGAAAAAATCTTGGCTATCATATTATATGAAATTATCAAAGATAACTGCCCAGAGATCCTTGAACAAGAAAATAAAATTGAAATTGAATGAATTCACAGATTGCCTCCAGAAAGAAATCTTCAAATGACAACTTCCAGGAATGTAATAGCCAAATTCAAGAGCCACCAAGCCAAAGAAAAAGTACTTTAGGCAGCCAGAAAGTATTCAAATACCATGGAGCTACAATCAGGATTACTTAGAACCTAGAGGCTTCTACATTAAAAAAAATCAAAAGGCATGGAACATGAAATTCAGAAAGGCTGAAGATTTGGGATTACAACCCAAATTCACCTATCCAGCAAAGCTGAGTATTCTCTTTCAGATGAAAAATGGTAATTCAATAAGAAAGAAGATTTCTAAGCATTTCTGTGGAATAAGCTAGATCTAAACAAAAAATTTGAAGGCCAGATATAGAATTCAAGAGAAACCCAGAAAGGTAAATAAGAAAGAAAATTTAAGGAACTCATTAAGGTAAAAATGTCTCTATGTCTATATGAAAAGAGTATTTCTTTAATTCTCAAAAATTACTCTCAGTATTAGAGAAGATAAAAGGAATTTACTAAGAAAGAGGGTAGAAAAGAAAGCTGATTATGATAATATGATGTATATGATGGCATGATGTATATGTAAATGTGATGATAGAGAACTATATTGAGTAATTAGAATCTGTTATCCTAAAAACTATGATCCCCAGAAAAACTATGATTCCCAGAAAAAACTATGATCCCCAACAAAACTACAAATCCCAGAGCCTCACTCACTTCTTGTCATTACATACTGACATAGATAAGATTTAAATTGGGTGGAAATCTGTCTCTCTTCTCTCTTCTCTTCCTGTGAGGACAGCTGTGAATGTAGGACTTTTGAGCAGGTAGAAAAAACTTAGTCATCTGGTTTCTCTTTTGTCAGATAAGTTTTTTAAAAATACTTAAAGTATTCAACTATGAATGACATGTAAATAATCAATTAATGGCTGAAAGAGAGGGCTTCACTGAGAGAAAAGAGAAGGGAGGGGAAGAATGAGATAAATTATATAACATAAAGAGGCAAGAAAAGTCAATACAGAGAGGGAAGGATATGGGTGGTGACAAGCAATGCTTAAACTTTACTCTCTTTGTAATTGGCTCAGAGAGGGAAAAATGAGTATACTCAGTGGGGCATAGAATTCTATATTATGCTACAGAGAATTAGAGGGGGAACAAGACAAAAAAGAGGGTGTAATTGAAGGTAGGGGACTGGGTGGGGTGACAAAAAGCATAATACTGGTAAGGAGGAATAGAGTGAAAGGGAATAGAGCAGGATCCAATGTGGATAATACAATGGAGGGCAATAAATAGTAATCATAATGCTTAATGTGAATATCATGAACTCAGCCATTAAACAGAATCAGATAGCAGAGTGGATTAAAAACCAGAATCCTACTAATACTACTATATGTTGTTTACAAGAACCACATTTGAGGCAGGGTGACACAAACAGATTCAAGGTAGAAGGCTGGAGCAGAATTTATTATGTTATCATCTAAAGTAAAAAAATCAGGAGTAGAAATCATGATACAAACAATGCCAATGTAGAAGTGGATATAATTAAGAGAGATAAGGAAGGAAATTACATTTTGCTAAAAAGTACTGTAAACAATGAAGTAATATCAATATTAAACATTTATGCACCAAGTGGTATAGCATCTAGATTTATAAAGGAAAAACTGAAGGAGCTCAAGGAGGAAATAGATAGTAAGGCCATACTAGTGGGAGATCTTAACCTTCCCCTTTCAGAACTTGATAAATTGAACCAAAAAATAAATAAGAAAAAAGTAAGGGAAGTAAACGAAGTGCTAGAAAAATTAGAGTTAATAGATATCTGGGGAAAACTGAACAGGGATGAAAAGGAATATACCTTCTTCTCAGCAATACAAAATATATACATACACACACACACACACACACACACACACACACACACACACACACATATATATATATATATATATACATNTAGAAGTGGATATAATTAAGAGAGATAAGGAAGGAAATTACATTTTGCTAAAAAGTACTGTAAACAATGAAGTAATATCAATATTAAACATTTATGCACCAAGTGGTATAGCATCTAGATTTATAAAGGAAAAACTGAAGGAGCTCAAGGAGGAAATAGATAGTAAGGCCATACTAGTGGGAGATCTTAACCTTCCCCTTTCAGAACTTGATAAATTGAACCAAAAAATAAATAAGAAAAAAGTAAGGGAAGTAAACGAAGTGCTAGAAAAATTAGAGTTAATAGATATCTGGGGAAAACTGAACAGGGATGAAAAGGAATATACCTTCTTCTCAGCAATACAAAATATATACATACACACACACACACACACACACACACACACACACATATATATATACATATATATATATATATATATATACATACATACAAAGACTGACCATGTACTAGGACATAGAAAGCAGAAACAATGCATGCCACTTTTTTCAGATCATAATGCAGTAAAAATTATAATTAATAAGGGTCCATGGAAAGGCAAATTGAAAGTTAATTGGAAACTAAAAAATCTAATCCTTCAAAACAGGTGGGTCAGAAAAGAAATCATAGAAACAATTACAGACTTCATTAAAGAGAATGTATGGAGAAAATTTGGTTTAGATCAACATCTTATATCCTATACCAAGATAAATTGAAAATGGGTTAATGACTTAAATATTAAGGATGAAATCATAAATTAGGTGAACATATATTAGTATAACTGTCATATCTGTGGATAAGGAAGAAATTTAAGACCAAGTAAGAGACAGAGACAATTGCAAAATCTAAAATGAATGACTTTGATTATATCTAATTAAAAATATTTTTGTACAAACAAAACCAATGCAACCAAAATTAGAAGGAAAGCAACAAACTGAGAAAAAAAATTCATAATAAAACTCTTTTACAAAAGTTTAATTTCCCAAATACATAAGGAATTAAGTCAAATTTGCCAAAAAAAATCAAGCCATTCCCCAACTGACTCATGATAAAAATAGGCAGTTTTCACAGTATGAAATCAAAGCTATTAATAAGCACATGAAAATATGTTCTAAATCCCTCTTGATTAGAAAAATGCAAATTAAAACAATTCTAAGGTACCACCTTACACCTAGAAAATTGGTCAATATAACAGCAAAGATAAGTGATAAATGTTGGAGGGGATGTGGCATAATTGGGACACATACACTGCTAGTGGAGTTGTGAATTGGTCCAACCATTCTGGAGAGCAATTTGGGATTATGCCCAGAGGCCTTTAAATTAATGCCTTCACTTTGACTCAGTCATACCACTGCTGGGCTTGTACCCCAAAGAGATAATAAGGAAAAAAGACTTGTACAAAAGTATTTATAGATGCATTCTTTGTGTTGGAAAAAAATTGAAAATGGGGGGGGGTGTATATTGATTGGGGAATGGCTGGATAAATTGTAATATATCTTGGTAATGGGATATTGTTGTGCCAAAAGGGAATAAATAAATGGAGGAATTCCATGTGAACTTGAATGACCTCCAAGAATTAATGCAGAGTGAAAGGAACAGAACCAGAAGAGCATTATACACAGAGAATGATACATTATGGCACAATCAAATGTAATAGACTTTTCTACTAGCAGCAATGCAATGACCCAGGACAATCCAGAAGAACTTGGGAGAAAGAATGCTATCCACATCCAGAGAAAGAATTGTGGAACCAGAAATGTATTAGAAAAATATATGATCAATCACATAGTGCAATAGAAATGTCGTTAGGGTTTTGATAGTAAAGGATCACTCTACTACACATATGAATAACATAGAAATAGGTTCTGAGTAATGATACATGTATAAACCAGTGGAACTGCTTATCATATTTTGGAGGGGAGAGAAGAAAGTGGGGAGGAGGGTCATGAATCATGTAACAATGGAAAAATATTCTAAATAAAAAATTAAGAAAATAATAATATATATATATACCCATATATTTGCCTAGCATTTTATTACATAAGTGGATTATATCCCTTTCTTTTTCATACATAAATAAAATTTGGAATGACTATCCCAGGCTTAAAAAATGTTAAACATTATTTTCTTATACCAGTAAATGATTATGAACTCTTAATATAGAAATAAATCAATTAAAAACCAAAAAATACATTTCACATGTTTAAAACAGGAATCAAATAAAATAGTAAAAGTAAAATAATTGGCAACCAAAAACATCAAATTAAATAATGATGATTTTGGTTATACTTATAAAAACTGTTTTTGTTATAGTAATTATTATTATGTACAGATATGATATCTTTGGTTATTGGAAGCTACTTCATTTTTATAGATTATCAATTCTTCTTTAACTTTTGATTTTAAGGAATTTTGTGAGGAAATGAAAGCTTGATATATTCTGGATTCTAATGTTAACCATCTGTTATGCAATTTAATACTACCAGAGATGGGTAGGGAAGAGAGCATTATACCTGTATTAAGGAAAATATATATTCAAACTCTTCAGATAAGAGTTATGTATCCCTAAGATAGACACAACTATCAAGTGCTTGGGACTCTCTTTTTATATGGAATACGCACCTTGGAGTTACTCCCTTGGAGTTTATATGATGAAAATAGAAATATGTAGTACTTTAATATTTGATTGATATAAAGACTAATGTTGATGTCATTTCTTCCCTTTTTGGTAAACTAAATATGAAAAATTCTCAGATGGCTATGAGTCCTACATAATCAATAGGCAATAAACATTTATTAAGCATCTAGTATGTGTTATGCACTGTGTTAATGGTCAGGGATACAAATAAGGAAAAAAAAATAACCCCTGCCCTCAGGGAGCTAATAGTTTAATGTGGGAACATAATTAAAAAAATATAGTCTAAAAGAGTGGATGGGCTGGAGAGAAATGAAATCTGTCAGAAGGTACTGACCATTAATTCAAGATGTTTCTAGGATGGAAGTCAAAAAGAGCTCCTGATAATGAAGTTAATCAGAAATATCTGAGTCAAATAATAATAATTCTTATTTATAAGCTGTTTTAAAGTTTGCAATGTGCTGTGACTATGCAATGAAAGAAGTGAAATGATTTACTTGGAATGACACAGCTAGTATCTAGGTCGTTTCAACTTATGTCCTTCTGACTTCAAGTACATCCTCTATCCACTATATCACTCAAGAGCATCCAGAGGACATACTAACATAGTAGTAAATTTATAAAAGACTTCCCTCCTTCTGGTGAATTATTTCAAATTAAGAGTATTAACCATATCAGAATTTTCTGCTATGGATCTAACTTATAGAATTAATAATCTTATAAAACATTTTGGTTTTGGTAATTTAGGAAATATTTTACCTTTCAGAGTGACTAAAATATGCCTCCAATACAAAAATAATTTGTACAGTAAATAGAGACAGAGAAAGTTTCTAGTGTATCATATTTTAGCTCCACTAAATCTTTTAATTTCCTGGTGCTGAATAAATGTAGAAAATGTGATGAATCTCAAATAGTAATTTTTAATCACTTCCTTTTTGAAGGGGGAACATAGATAGATATTAATCCTATTACTAGACATTGAAAAAAATCACAATACCCAGAACACATTCTTTTTCCTTCTTAGCATATATTCATTTTCTATGTTTTTTAAGCATCTTACACTTTGAAACGATATTTTATGGAGAAAATCAATTCTCTTTCTTGATTGGACAATACATCTTGAAAAATTGCAAAAATACTAGTCTTTTGGCTACTGTTAGCAATACTAATTGTGGTTAGTATTACAATATTATACTTCTATAATACTATTTTCACAAGGATATGCTAAGGACTTATGGGACTAGATTTGATGTCTTATGAAATTTTGGAGTGAATGCTGGTAGAAAAGTTCTAAGTCCTAAAATATGTTTGTCTACATCTTGGCAACTTGAGCAAAGTATGCAAAACATATTACTGGGTGTTCTTCCACATTACAAGAAAGTCAGAAGTTGTTTTCACTAGGCCTAAAGTTTAAAAAGATAAATATAAAAGACAGAAATGAGAAAAGCAATAAGAAATCAATTCATGGATTTTCACAATAAAACATACTCAATCAAGACAATGCATTTTGTCCCCATTTTCTTCCAATTTCTAGATCCTAATTTAAAATAGAAGGTCAAATACAGCTTCTCTCACCAAATAACATATTCATAGGAAAGGAAAATGTTTTGCTTATATGGCTTGAATTTTCTGTAGGTATTTTTTTCTGTGCTAGGAGAGTAATTGTGTTTGCTTGGCTGTTTGTAAATTTTCTCAAAGAATATTGACACTTTAAGAATAGGGAACAAAGCACCTGATTTGTCAATATGAAATGATAAAAATGTATAGAAAGCCTCTCTAGAACCACTTAGAAGGAGTAAAGCCATCCTTAATTCCACAAACGTAAGTGACTTGTAAAGGCAACATAAAATTTGCTTGAGAAATTAGATACAGTGAGGAAGATGGTCATTATTTTTTCAGGAATAAAATTACTAGGTAATAAGAAATGAAATAATGAATACTAGAAGTCGGTTCACGAGATGAAATTATTTCAAATGAAAAACAATGTGAACTTATTTTTTGAATAACTCCTTATTTTGTTTTGATATTGGCTACAGTTTGAAGCAATGTCCTTCATATAATACTAATAAGAAATTAGTTGTGTTTCACACCTAAATTCTATATTTTATTATATTAGAAAATAACTAATTGCAAATTATTTCATAAATTATTACTTCAGTTTTTCAATACATTCAATGGACTTTGTAGGCTATGAAAAGCCAGCCTAAAAGTTCATGTAATATTTAAGCTACACTGAGAAAGGAAGTGCCAGTAGAAAGTAATTATAATCAGGTGTGAAGCAAGGATTTCATTATCACTACAACTGTTTAATAGTATTCTAGAAATTATAGCTTTAGTAATGAGAGCAGAAAAGGAAATTTAAGGAATTAGCAAGAACAATGAGAAAGCACAACTATTAATAACATGATAATATACAGAATACTCCAGAGAATCAACCAAAAAAACTGATAAAAATAACATTAGTATATTCTCAGTGTACAAAATGAATCCACATAAATTATCATCATTTTTGTTTACTACCAACTAAGTTCAACAGCAAGAGATAGAAGAGGAAATTCTATTTAAAATAATGTGTTGAGAGTTTTAATTAATCTCTCTCCCTTTTGATATTTAAGAGGAAAAGGAGCAATAATATTTTTTAGTAAGAGATGCCCTGCATTGCTGGTTGTTAGTCAGAGACCCCTGCTGTGCTGCTTGTCAGTTACTGATGGTTAGAAGGGTGTAACTGATTGTGGTGTTAAGATTATGATGAATGTAGATGGATATTAAAAGAAGTATTAATATTTTAATTAAGGCCATGTTGGTAAAGCATAAAATGACCATGCACCTGCTAAGATCTAATTCAAGTTCCCTGCCATACCTTCTCTCCACCTCTCCCATGTACCAAAGAGCTCACAGGCACCAAAAGAGGCCTGCCTCCAATGACCCCAGGAATCTTATCCTATTCTGTTACATAATAACACTTCCTGTCTCACTGCATTACAAGAAGAATCATGGGAAATGTAGTTTCCAAGCCCCTTAATCATCCACAGGAAGTTTGTCATATATCTAAATATTTAAAGGCTCAAATGAACCACCAAAATTCCAAATAACACATTTCCCCCCTGAGATCCAGCAAAAAAGACTGGTCTTTTTCGGTGGATCTTATAAACATAGTCAACTTCTAAATTACAGGAATTTGGGGATAAAAGAAAGGAGGATAAAAACTAGCTGCATTGACAAAAAAACAATTTGGGGCAGTCTCCTATTGGCATAAGAGTGTAAATTCAAAACAAATGCATTCAACTCATTCAACTCCCCATAGTTCAATCAACTGCACCCCAAAGTTCAATTTGGATCTTCATGATCCAGTGAAGGCTCTTCAGGCATCTTCATGGTGCCTTCTCCAAACAGGTTCGTTATCTGGATTCTGGGAAGATGGCAAATTTCTTATCCTGAAATTACTCTCAAAAGAATTTAAACTTTACATTATAGATTATAAAACATACATTTCCTTCTGAGAATTATACATTCCCCCCTGAAATTACCCCTAAAAGAGTTAAAAATTTACATTATAGCTTATAATAGAGACATTATGATTATAAAATTCATATCCTCATGAGGAAAATTCCAAATAACACATTCTCCCCTGAAGAAGGTACCCCGGGTCAGCTAAGGATACATGGCTGAGTCATGGGGTTGTATGAAATCAATTGGCAAAAGAAATAAAAAAATAAAATTCATATAAAAGAGAAAAAATTAACTTGTGAATGAAATGTAAAATGTCAAAATCTCATGTGCAAAAATGTAAGGAAAAAAAATAAACTTATAATAGGTCCTTGAATCAAGGCCCAATTAAAGTGATTTAAGTAGTTTGCAATTACCCATCTCAGGAGCCAGGACTACAGAAAGTTGACAATATATATATATATATATATGAAATAACAGGACTAATATGTGAGCAAGGGAAATGTCTTTCCCTGGTCTGATTTTTTCCACACCTTCTCAGGGAATAAGGCATAATGATAGCCAATCTTAGGTGTTTTACTAGGAATTTAAGTTTACGGGAAGTCTGGCCTCTAAAATGTTAGAAAAGCTGCAACCCCAAAACTCAAACACTAGTTTCAAGCCCTTCAGTATTGGCATAAAACTTCCTCAATCCAAGGATTCATGGTCTGCATGACCTTTTGCTCCTAGTCACTTTGCAGATTCTCAGTCAGTCTCCATGATCTTGTGGTTCTTTTTTTCCTTCTCCTGGAACCAGACAGAGAGACATTAATCATGGTCACGTATTATTTACCAATAATTGGCAGGTTGCCATATTCTAAGGCTTTTTGGGTATGCATTAATATTAGAGCAAATATATATTTATATTAAGCTTATATCACTGTAAAATAAAAAAGGATTAACATTGATTATATGTACTTTAAGTACAAAAATGAGAAAAAAGGAAAAAATCAATTGCTCTATTAAAAGAAAAATTAAAAGGAAACGCAATAAGAAGATTTAAAATCCAAGGGAAAAAATACTATGTTCTCAAGCATAAAAATGAGAGAAAAGGAAGAAAAATAAAAGAATATTTTAAAAAATCAAAAAACATATAGCTTAGAACTAGTGAAAGGTTTTTCACCCAAAAATGAGATCCATTCCTGTTAAGCTTTTACATGAATTTTGAGTGTAAATGGTTTTCATAAAATAGCAGATTCATAATGCCCATTCAAATAAAGTACCATAATTTCCAATAACACATTTAAAGACAACTGCAAATTACCCATTATTATAACCACTTGCTATGATGTTTAAAAAATATTGTATACTTGTCACAAATTCAACAGGTGTAGTAAACCTTTGCTAAGATATTTTCTCAACAAACTCTATTACTGCCTCCATAGCAATTGTGAGGCAGAGCCTAAAAAAAATCTGATTTAAAAAAAAAACCTTCTGAGTCTAAATTATCCTTAAGAATTCTAGATCCGTCTGATGGGAAAGCAAGCATACAGGAGCTCTCCTGGCTTCCTGTGTAAAAAGAAATAAGGCAACAATTCTTCACAATAAAATATATAAAACCATATCCTTTAAGACAACAATTCTTTAAAATAACTGTATAAAACCTTATCATTTATACAGAAGGGTACTAGGCATCTAAAGTCAAATTTAAAGACCTCTTATGAAGATAGAATAAAAACTTAAGACATATGCTCCTATAGTTGAGATGGCAAATCCAGGATACATAAGGCTCATGGGCTTTTTTACAACTTAAAAATGGTTAAGATGTTCATAAATGATACAGATAACAGAATTGGATTGATACATGTAAAAAATGAAACCTTAAAGAAATCAGGAAATACAATATGAGTAACAGATAACAAGCTATACAGTAAAAAAAAAAAAAAACAAAAAAACTTTTTTTTAACAGTTCTAATAGATTTGTTCACTATTAGGGAGTTACAATAAAATCATAAACAGAGTTAATCTAATGATTCAGTGCAACAGAAAAATCAACAAAACAACAAAATTAATTCACAAAACTAATCAGCAAAATATAATAAGATACAGAGACTTTTCTTTTTTAAAAAGAAATAAACCCTATTCAGTTCTGAGGTTTTAAATCCACCTCTGGTCCAATTCAAGTTCCTTCTAACTGAGCTCTGCTCTGAGCATAAGGGGTATATAGTTCAAAATCTTGAGATGGCCTAGTGTATGTACAGGGTGAATTTCTCCCCTGAGTTTTTTCAGGCAAGATAATCACAAGGAAATAGTTTGAAGTAGGCCATGCAACCCATGCTTGCCATTTCTACTTCCTGTTTCAAAAAGTAAATGCTAGGTCCCACGTGGGGTAGGGCTAGAGAAAAGCCTAGGTCAGGTTTTAGAAAAACCACGTGGAGGGCGGTAGTGGAGTAGAAGCTCTCTTCAGGTTAAAAGTCATTAATGTCTATGAGGAAGAAGGCATTGAGTAGAAGGGGGTGTTTGCATACTTTCCAAATCCTAATCAGCAGCGTCAGTCTCTGGGGTCAGAATCGAGTGGTTGAAACAGTGGGGGAGGGCAGGGAGCTGGACAGGCAGTAGGCAGAAGCAGCAGCAGCAAGGCAGGAATGGCACAGGCAGCAACAGGAATCCAGTATTGGAACAGTATGAGGTCAGCATTGGCAGGAACAGTGTAGCAGGAGCTGAGGACGAGCACTGGGTGGCAGGAAAGGGCTGGGGACCCCCAGGGAGGATCTGGAGGAAGAGGTTCAAATTGGCTGAATCAGCTTCTGAGATAATCGGCAGGCAAAAACAAACTGCTATCAGCAAAAACACGACATTTAAAACCACTTTTCCCTTTCGAAAAATTGCTCAAAAGAACTGAGCAAAATGGCCAAAAAGAAAAGTACAAAACCGGCAGAAGCATGTCTATAGCTCTGGAAAGGATTTTAAATGCTCTCAGATCTGAAAAATTGAGAGTTATGTTTCCAATGTGCTTGGCCAAACTGTTATAATTATAACAAATATAAATGGATATTATAAGAAGTAGTAATATTCTAATTAAAGCCATGTTGGTAAAGCATAAAATGACCATGCACCTGCTAATATCTACTTCAAGTTCTTTGCCATACCTTCTCTCTACCTCTCCCATGTACCAAAGAGCTCACAGGTACCAAAAGAGGCCTGCCTCCAATGACCCCAGGAATCTTATCCTATTCTGTTACATAATAACACTTCCTGTCTCCCTGCATTACAAGAAGAATCATGGGAAATGTAGTTTCCAAGCCCCCTAAACATACACAGGAACTTTGTCATATATCTAAATATTTAAAGGCTCAAATGAACCACCAAAATTCCAAATAACACAGTGGTTAGTTAGTTGCAGGCAGTTGGAATAAGGACTTTTTGTCTCTGTGTTCCCTGGGGAGAGGATTGAGCTTGATTTACTCTCTCTGGGACTGTTGGAGTCAGAGAAATGGATTTAAGGCCTTAACAGCATTATTGATTATCGATTAACTTGAGTAGATTGGTAGATAGATAATGGGTATATTATTAGATAGACAGTGTAGGAGAGTAGGAGAGAACTTCAGCCCAGCAGAAGATACTGCCCTCTGAGGCAGATAGATTTAGGTTGTTTGGTTTGTTTTTGTTTTTGTTTTAGTTTTTGTTTTTTTTTTAAGAGAAATTTTAGTTAGGATTGGGATCTGGAGTATAGGTACAAGCTATTATAAGATTACTTTCACTTTCCTCCTTCATATTTCCTATCCACATTTCCTAATAGTAAACTAAAAGTTTTGTGTTTAATAAACTGCTCACTGGCTTTTTTTCAAACTCCTACCCCCCAAAAATTAAAACCTCAGAAATGGTAACCAATATTAAGGTTATATTTACCAAAACAAACCCAACAATTGTAAGAGCATTGTTCACATAAATAAAGTCAGACCTAAACAATTGGAAAAGTAATAATTGTTCATGGATAGGTCAAGTCAATATGATAAAAATAATAATGCTACTTCAATTAATTTACCTTTTCAGTGCCATATCAATCAAACAACACATAGCAAAATTCATGTGAAAGGATGAAAGGTCAAGACAACCAAGAGAATTCATGAAAAAAATTAAAGAAGGAGGCCTAGCCATACCACATCTCAAAGTATATTATAAGTCAGTATATCAATGGAAAATGTTAGAAATCTACACAAAGTAGCTAATGACCTTAGTAACCTAGTGTTCAATTACCCAAAGATCCAAACTAGTGGAAGAAGAATTCATTCTTTGACAAAAACAAGCATGCAAACATAACATAAACTAAATATAGACCAACATTCAAAATAATACATAACAAATTAAAATCAAAATATATTCTTATTCTTGAAATAAAGAGGGATACCATGAATAATTAGAACATGAAAAAGTTTGCTTCTCAAACTAATGGATAAGGGAAGAATATATGACCAAACAACACACAGAGAACAACATGAAAATGATAGTCATATTTTGGGTTACATTAAATTTTTTAAAAAAGTTTTGCACAAAGAAAACCAGTACAACCAAGATTAGAAGGTAAACAATAAATTGCATGGGGGAGGGTTATGGTTATGGCCAGCATCTCTGACAGAGACCTTATTTCTCAAATATATTAAGAACTGAATCAAATTCATAAGACTACAAAGCATTCCCCAAATGACAAGTGGTCAAAAGATATGAACGGATAGTTCTAAAATGGAGAAATTAAACCTATCAATAGTCATATTAGGAAATTCTTCAAAACACTATTGTAACACAAATTAAGATCTCTCAGAAATATGATTTTAAATACAACAGATGGTCCAATTTGACCAAAAAGAAAAATGATAAATGATCAGATGTGGGAAAATTGGGAGACCAATGCACTGCTGGTGGAAGAATGAATTGATCCAACCATTGCAGAGAAAATATGAAACCATATGAAAAGGGCCATAAAACTATACATAGTATTTGATTCAGCAATACCCCTTCTGGTTTTATATCTCAAAGAGTTCAGAGATAAGAGTAAGGGACTTACTTGTACAAAAATATTTTAGCAGCTCTTTTCATAGTGGCAAAGAATGGGACAATTAGGGGATGTCCATGAATTAGGAAATGGTTGAATTAATTGTGACATATGGTTGTAAAGGAAAACTATTGTACCAAAGAAATTAAGTGGTGAATTCAGAAAAAAACTGGACTTATATGATGTGATGCAAAGTTAAGTAAACAGAAACAGGAGAACAACGGTGTGTATGATAACAGAAGCATTATATGATGATCACCTGTGAAGGACTAAACTATTACATGCAAAACAAGGCTCCTACAAAACTCCAAGAGATTCATGATAAAAAAATAAAAGCAATAAAAATGTTTTTAAAAACCACTGCCCACAATTTTGTTTTTTCAAAGATTAGTACAAAAATGATTAATATGGAAATAGATACTGAGTGATAATGCATGTATAACCCAGTGGAGTGGTTTGCCAGTTCTGGGAGGGGGGAGGAGAAAAGTGGAGAAAAAATACATGAACCATGTAACCATGAAGAAATACTTAAAAAATTTAAAAATAAATTTAAATAAATAAAATAAAAACCACTATTTACAATCAAGGATGGAACTGTTAGAATCTCATTGTAGACCAAAGCATGCAAATCTTCCCCTTTATTTCCTTTATGAGTATTTTTTATTATTTTATATGTGATATGTGTCTTCAGTCATGTCATGAGGTACATGAATTATGTGTTGCATGAAAATATTGCAATAACCCTTATCAGACTATTTACTGCCTGAGGGAGTAGGAGGTAGGATGAAGAATCTGAATTATAAAATTTCAGAAACCAATTGCTTCTAAATATAATTTAAAAATAAATTCATTAAAAAGAGAATAATTATTCATCTTGGAGGTTAATATTTTTTCAGTGTCATTAACTTAGAAAAAATGGATTTTAAACTTCATTTCCAGGAGTTTCCCTAATGATAATTCCATACACATTAGAGATTGAAAATTTGGAGGAAAAAGAAAATAAACATAATAATAATTAAATATAAGATTTTGATTTTGGAAAAAAATGCATTAACTTTTTACTAAAAGCAAAAAAAATTAATGACTACTTACAAGTTACATAATTCAAAAAACATTAGCTAATAACATTTTTGATGTTTATTTTATGGCATTATAAACTATAACCAAAATACAGTATTCTAACAGCTATTGCTAGGAAAAATAGTGTAAAAGGGTTTCTCCATTTAGATATAATTAATGTTATAATAAGTGGTAATAATTTGCTAATGCATTAGATAGTCATACATAAAGTACATTCATAATAAAGCAAGTAAATATTTGCAAAGGCAAATCATTTTTGGCCAACCCACTTGAGTCCTCTTTGTTATTAAATTTCTGACTAATATAGTATCCAGAGCATAGTAGACAGTTAAATATATTTGTTGATAGGTGCATCTAAAATTGACAGATGTTAGTTAATGGTTAAGGAATGTGACTTAAAAAATTGAAAACGATGACTCCAATTCCAAGCAAAGATGACTAAATAAATGGAAATGACACAAAAAAAACTGGAATGTTGAGGGATTCATTGTAGTTGAAAAGAAGCCAATAGAAAGAGAGAAAGGAGGCTCTAAAGAGGGTCTTGTCAGTCCAGTTTCTTAGAAAAGGGGAAGATGAAGTCAAGGGTATGGGTATAGATCCTTTAGCACTGGTCATAAGGCATTCCATTTTTACTCTTAGTTGCAGATGGTATGTGAAGACCCATCAAGCTGCATAATAGTTGAAGAAATTCAAATCACATGTATTATATATTATCAATAAAGTAAGTTCATAATCAGAAAATGAAGAGTAAAGACTGTAATAAAGAGCTTTAAGAGAGTGAAAAATGTGGAAGACAGCTTCCAAGATGATGTGAAAAGATATCAATATTCAAACACTCAAATCTGTGATATTATTAATTTAGATACAGATTGCATCTATCTATAGCTGCCCACACAGGGTTTCTATTTCTTATGCTTTCCAATGAGTTTGCCATAAAGATTTCCTTTTTGATATTATCTGAAAGTGCTATTGGAAATGTGGTTTTGTAGTAGTTCCTATCCCTCATTTTTGCAATATAAGTAGCTCATTATCTTTAAATGTGTATAATACTTTGATTCTGAGGTTTTTTTTATCTCTTATTTAGTTCAATATTGGTTAGATGTTATAACTAGTCATCTACTCTCTGCCTTCCCATTGCATTTTGTATAATATGAGAAAAATGTTAATATTAAAAAGAAGGGCATTTCCTTTCACAGAATAGTTGGGGACAAAGAAAAGGATCTTTATGACTTTCTCAAGGCAATCCATCAAAATCTCCTCCTATTCAAACTTGGACCCAAGTTTTTGTCAAATTTTACTGAAACATATTTATGGACAAAACCCATCCAAAGTGATATTGAAATATTGGCCATAAGCTTTTAATTTCATCTGCTTGATCTTTTCAATATATATGTACAGTTGAAACTTTATTATTGCATTTATTTCAGGAAGTTAAAATCAGACAGAGTAGCAGAATCAGAGCAGAGTGAGTTGCCAATTATTCTTTAAACTAGTTTTAGTATCCACCGCTTTTTTCAGCTTTAAGAAAGATATGAAATGGATATATAATTAAGAAATAAAGGGTGATACCATAAAGAAATTAGTTAAGCATGGAGTACTTTGCCTGCCAGATATATAGCTACAGGAAAAATTTATGTCCAAACAAAATGAAAAGGACATTACAATATGTAAAATTAATAATTTTGAGTACATTAAAATTAAAAAATATTTTGATGAAGAAAACCAATGCAAAAAACGATTGGAAACAAAAACTGATAGAAAAAAATTAGAGCAAGTGTCTTTGACAAGGGTCTCTTTTCTCAAATAAATTGAGAATTAAGTCAAATTTATAAGACCACACAACATGTCTCTATCAACAAATGTTCAAAATATGAATAGTTAATTCTCTGACCAAAAAATTAAAACTATAATATGCCCCAAATCCCTATAAATTAGAGAAATGCAAATTAAAATAACTGAAAAAACCCTCATACTTATTGGATTGGCTAATATGACAAAAAAAAAGGAAAATGATAAATATTGGAGGTGATGTGGAAAAACAGGGACACTGAAACACCATTGGTGGATCTGTGAACAGATACAACCATTCTTGAAAGATTCTAGAACTATGCAAGGGCCAGTAATGTGTGCATACCCTTAAATCCAACAGCATCACTACCAGATCTGTATCCCAAAGAGACTAAGAATAGGGAGGAAATGCCAAGTTGTAGAAAAATATTTATGTCAGCCCTTTTTGTGGTTGCAAAGAATTAGAAATCAAAGGGATTTCAATCAATTGGGGAATGGCTGAAGAAGTTGTGGTATATGATTTTCATGAAATATTATTATGCCATAAGAAATGACAAACAAGAAAATAACACACACACACATACACACATACATACACACACACAAAATAAAACCTAGAAGGAAGTAAACAGTAGAAGGAGAACATTATACAATACAACAGCAAAAAAAAAGTGATGATCAATTGTAAATGAATTAACTAATAGGAGCATTATGAGTGTCCAGGACCACCCCAAGGTACTTACAACAAAAATGCCTATTCACCATCAGAGAATAAAATGAAAAGTTTGAATGCAGAATGCAGAATGCATTCTATCCATTGAAATGCATACCATTCTTCACTATTTCCTCCTCATTTTTTTCTCAAAGAAAATGAACTTGGAAATATGTATATGAAAACATGTGTACAGCATATTTCATTTTACCTTTCACTGTGAGAAGAGGGCAGGAAAGAAAGGAGAGAACATGTATTGCAAACTGTCAGAAAGTAATTATTAAAAATTATACCAAGATGTAAAAACAAAATAAACTTTTAAAATATTTTTATTGTGTACCAGACCCTCTTCTAATAGGTTTGCATAAAATTACCAAGAATGAAACAATTCTTACTGTTTAGCAGTTTATGTTCTAATAATAATTGATACTATTAGTAAATTCATTAAATATGTAGTATAACTGACAAGTAAATGAATACACATACAGATTCAAGTACAAGGTAATTTGGGAAGGCATTTGAAATTGAATAAAACAGGAATGACTTCAAGTAGAAGAACATGTTTTAGCTGTTTTTATTGAAAGAGGACTTTTTAAGATTGAAGTTGGGAAACTTTTTCATCATGAGTCCTTTAGTGTTGTCCTTGATCCTCATGTTGATAATAATAGTTAATTCAATCTCAGTTGGTCATTGTACTTTGTTGCTATTTCCGTACACAACTTTGTCCTGATTCTACTATCTAGACTTTGCATCATTTCACATGTCTTTCCAGATTATTTTGTGATTGTCTTGTTTATCATTTCTTATGACATAATACTATGATATTACAATCATATACCACAATTTGTTCATTCCATGCATGTGGGATGACTAGTGTCAGTGCATGGAGAAAGATGTTGAGTGTTCTCTGTGATGAATACAGAGGAGGATAATTAGACTATATCAGAGATTGGGAGAAAGAGGTCCAGTGAGGCTGGAAAGACAAGTTGAGACCAGGTTGTACAGGGCTTTAAGAAATAAACAAGAAAGTTTGTATTTTATCCTATCAGCAATAGAAGTCTACAATTGATTGATCAATGGAATCCTATGTTTATATGAATCTAATGAAGTTTTCTTTGGCAGCAGTCCTTAGAATAGGCTATAGTGGGAAGAGATGAAGCAAACAGATGAATTAGGTGAAAAGTGATAGGAATTAACAGTTATATAATTGCTGTAGAAGTGGAGAGAGGGGATGTGATTTAATAAATGTTGTGAAGGTATAAATGTCAAGTGATTTGATATGTGGAGCGAGGGAAAGTGAGAATTCTCGGATAATGTAAGGTTGGGAATTTGAGATAGTTATGACTAAAAAAATAGGGACATTTGGAAAAGAAAAGGGTTTGAGTTCATTTTTTTATATGTTTATTTGATGACTTCTCTAGAATATCCAATTTTAAGTGTTCAGTAGTGAGCATTATATGATTTACATTATTTCTTTTCCTATTGTTGACTTTCAATTATTTGTTAAAATGCATTTGTGTTATAATGTTTTAAATATGATATATTTATATTATTAATTTTAACTTATAATCATCTTAATTTATTGAATTCGTAGTCTAATCATAAGAAAAATGGTACATGTACATTCATATGTATATATTTGTCCAGCATACATGAAGGAGGTATGACATTCCTCCAAAAGACTAGGAACCTTAATATTTCTAGTGTTAAAATCCTATTGCTCATGTGATGTACCCTTATTTGTTCTTTTATACTGAACAGATTTCTCTAAATCTTTGCAAAATAGTAACCTGTTTGGCTTCATGCATTACCAGACATTGCTCCACTGAGAGTGTGGTTGTTTAGCTTTTCTCTGTAACAACTGAACATAGGGTCTTATATTTTATCATGGAGATGATAAGGACCTACTAAAGTATAGTGCATGGAAATGGGTTGATGATGGTAATATGGTCAGACCTGCCATTTGAGATTATACATGTGAGAGCTGAGTAGTGGGGAGGGAGGAAGGGATTGATTTGGGATCTTAAGAGACTTGACACAGGGAGACATCCTGCTTTATCAATAGCCCAGATATGGAATGATGAAGACCTACACCAGATGGCAGTGTCAAAGGAAAGAAAGGAGGCATATACAAAGGATAATATGAGTTATAAATGACACAAAATGGCAGCAGATTAGATTTAGGGTGAAAAATTAGAAGTTAAAAATTACACTTAGATTGTTTTCATGATATTTGGGAAGATGGCTGTGTCTTCCACAGTACAATGAAAAATAGGAAGTGATGGTATCTTTGGAGTTGGAAATAGTTCTCTCTCAAGCCTCTATCTGCTTTCGATTTAGTAAGTCCTCTCGATCTCCAAATAAATTATTTACAAGTATCCTATTCCTTTACATCAATTTCAAAGGACAAGTTTCTATGAAAGAAATCCCATAATATTTATGTTGGTTCCAAATCTCCATCACTCTAAAATATCTGAATCACTCTTCAGAAGAGTGTGTGGAGCATCCCCTGAAAGACAAGTTAAGCCTTCCCCCTCTACCCAAAAATCCTGGTTTTATTATGTATATGTGTCCAGTAGCAAATCTCTAAGGATTTAAATTGTTCTAAACTGATATGCTTGGGGGCAGCTGAGTGGCTCATTGGATTGAGAGTCAGGTCCAGAGATGGGAGGTCCTGGGTTCAAATCTGGCCTCAGACACTTCCTGGCTGTGTGACCCTGGGTCACCACTTCACCCCCATTGCCTAGTCATTACCACTCTTCTGCCTTATAACCAATACCCAGTATTGATTCGAAGATTGAAGATAAGGGTTTTTAAAAATAACTAATTAAAAATTAAAAAAATAAACTGATATGCTAGTATCTATAAAAGTACAATTAATATAAATACTATAGTGACATTCTAAGAATAAGTATGTTCAAGATACAGAATTCATCATGAAAATTTTTCCTATTTTAATGATTTAGCTATACTGGAACTTAACCTTAAAAATAGTTTTATAAATATTCATTCTGAAAAGAATAAAGTCATTCTTCAAAAACTTTGTTAGCAACAGGTTAAATCTCTTGCACGTATTCATTTGGCAAATCGGTAACATCTTGCAATAATATAAAAATTGACTATAAAACTAATTTCCTCAGTCCCATTCTCAAAGCCATAATGAAGGCTGGTATTTCCATATCCAGTAGTTTTCCATAAAAGTGAAATTTTGACTTATCAAGTATTTGTCATCTTCAAACTGTCAAACTTTAAGCAAAAACAGTTCAATTATTTCCTTCTTTATGTTAACAAAACATTTATAATCTGTCTGTTGTGAATTGTTTTGTAAGGTTAGTGACAAGAAACAATAAAAATGAATTTAATTGTAATTTCATATCATATTTATCTTAATGACTGATGACATCGTAGGATAAAATTTATATTTTGGCATAATTTTCATGATCACTTTATAGTTTCATATAGATTTATAGATTATATAATCACTTCATAGATAGATGTATCAATCTAAGTTTCACCATATTTAAAACAGAGGTAACTTATTTTCTTATTTCTTATAAAATAAAAAATAGATCAAGGAAATTTTCTTTCTTTTAGCTAGGAGTCCTGTGAGAGATCATAATTTTAAGTGTCAACAAAAAAATGACATGAAAGTGTCAATTTCATTCATACAAATACAGATGGATATGTAATGTTCAGTGATGCTATAAGAGAGATGGTACAACAAAGGTGTAAATAAAGTTAGGCTACTTAGAGTGGGGTTAAACCTAGATTAATATGATTCTAAGATTCAGTGATTTAGAAATGCAAAATGTTCATTTGGTTCAACTATCTCATTTTATCAATAACAGCAAAGAGAGCAAGATGATTTAGGTTTTCAATAAAAGCTCCTATACTTCCAAATCTAGTATTCCTTCTAATGTAGGTGTGAGTTTTTCTCTTTCATTTGCCAATTGTTTGTCCATGAGCACCTATGCCTTCTCACAACTCATTTTATATAAAGTACAGCATCTGTTCTATTCATCATCCTACTCTAGAGAAACCTCTGTTCTCCTGATTGGTTTCTATGTGTCCAGACTACTATTAAAGGAGAAGGTCTCAACTTAACTTCTCTCACCACACCTTTCTACTATTTCTGATTGTCTTCTTTATCCCAATCTTCCTTCTCCTCTTCCCCTTTTGCCTCTTTTAAATCTTCTTTCTCTTCCTAGCCAACTGCTCTCTGTTCTTCCAAATATGCTTTATGTGTTTTCTTGCTCATTAGAATATGAACTCCTTATGCACAAAGGGACTATCATATTTGCTTGTATTTCAATACTTAGCACAGTGTCAGGCACAAAGTAAATCCCTCAGTGCCACAAGCAACTCTAAAATATTATAAATTGCAAAGTGGGTGCAAATCTACCTTAGAAGTGGTAATTTCCTCACTAGAATTTCTCTACTGAAATGGAAACTTTAGTTGTCTCCAAATAAAAAGGAATAAATCACTAACACTTTTCTTTAAATTTTCACCTTCTATCTCAGAATTCATACTAAGGATCCTTTTTAAAATAGAAGAGTGGTAAGGGCTAGACAATAGGGGTTAAGTGACTTGCCCAGGATCACACAGCTAGGAAGAGTCTGAGGTCAGATTTGAAGTCAGGACCTCCCATCTCTGGGCCTGACTCTCAAACCACTGAGCCACTTAGCTGCCCCTTTCTTCTACTTTTTTTAAAGAGAAAATTACTTTGAAAGTAATTAATATGAGAATGTTTATTTGTTCCTTACTTATTAAAATTTTTAAAATACTACATAAAGGTAAATTATTTTTATTGTATGCCTTATAATGTCAGTCAATAAAGAAAATAAAATCTTGCTACATGCCAGAAACTGAGCAAAGTGCTAAGAATAAAAGTAAGAAAAAGAAATCCATGAATGAAACTTCTGGGAAACTATAGATGATTATTTATAGATTTACCCACCCTTCTTTCCTTCATTCATTAGTTCATTCATTCCTTTGTTCATTCGTCTGTTCATTCCTTCCTTCCTTCCTTCTTGTCTTTCTGTCATCTGGCCTTCCCTTCTTTTTAATCTAGTTTTAGATACATATATTGGAAAGATACATAAATATGAAAGATTCCTTCATAAACTTTGTAAAGTTGTTTGGACCATTCAAAAGTGACTTCTCTGGTCACACAGAACCATTTTGTGTCAGATATGACACAGTAGCTAAGTCTTCAGATTCCAGGACTGGCATTCCAGCATTCCATATCAGAAGGCCTCTCTCTACAAATGTAACATATTCTCAGAAAAGTCATCAGTCCATGAAGTATGTCATACTTTTAATTCCTTAAACAATGAACAAGTTTTGTTCATGAAATATATATGTATATTTATTATATTACATTATATTATATACATATTATAAGTATATATGTGTGTATACACATACACACATACATACATATATATAAAGATAAATTACCTTGGGCATATGTCTGTTATTTTTCTTCTATTATTCCCTTTCAATTTCTTGCTAAATACATACCACCATTTTTTGTATACCTTAAATTTAAATGATTCAGGACAAGTTTAATTAATTTAAACATGTTAGAGTCTCCTCCATGACTTCACCTTGGAAACATGATTTGATTGAAAATGTCTATGCTCTACATCAAAAATTAGTAAGACTTCTTACAAATCACTAAAAATGTCCTCATTAATTTCAACATATAGTTTGCAAAATGAGTGATAAAAATGGAAAGTTGTACTAGACTGAATAAATTGATCCTCTGAATTAAACACCTTGAAAAATTGCCTATGCATTTGGATATCATGCACATTTATGCAATTCAACCTTCAATCCCAGTCCAAACATTTTATAGTTAAGAAGTTAATGAGGATTTCAGTGCAAGCATGTCAACATGCAAGAGATAAGCTGCTAATTCGGGCCTCTGAATTTTAAATGATAAATGTTAATATAAGATTGATAGAAGACACTTGATAACATCTCTTTTAGAATTGCTTATCTTCTATTAATTTGAAGAGTTTCCCTTTTGATGGAAAGGTATATACATAGAAGAGAAAATATAATATAAGCCTTATATAAAAATGAATGACGATCCCATGATTTTAATAGTAACATTTTCTCCTCTTAGTTTAATGTAAAAAGTAGTGATCAAATTAGTTATTGTTTGTTCTTTTTAAATACCCTGGTAGGAAGCCAAGATGGCAGCATAGTAGGAGGGAAATCCTTAAGTTACTTTGAATTTCCTTAAACAACCAATCATTACAAAGCATCTCAAAAGGACTGAAATCAAAGCAGAACTAACAAAGGGGCTCTTCCATTGGATATAGCATGACAGTGAGTGAAGATGTCCATGTTAAAAGGGGGCAAAACTGCATAAGGAAAAGTCCAGGCTGACTCCTCACCTACCACACTCCCCACCTACCACACTAGAGACAGGTCTAGTACTAGGGCTATATATGAATTCTAGGTGGATGAATGCATTAAATACAAACCACCACAGACCTACCCCCTGGAGGATGCTCTAGGCCTTGGCAGTGAGATTCCAAACTTAATAGCACCAGACTCACTACACAAGCAGAGGCAGCAGCATTGCCCCCAGGGGTAGCAGCAGGGTCAGGGAAGAAAGCCTCAGGGCTAAACACTCTGCATCATGCTAGACATCAGACCAACCCCTAGAAATTCCAAATCCTAAAGGTGGGGTTCAGAGCTTGAGAGCACTGGCTTCACAAGGCAACAGGCATAAACAGCAGCAGTATTAGAGGAAAATAGACTCAGGACAGAACACTTTGAAGCCTGTTTCACCTACCAAAAAAAGGCAGAAATCTACCTGTGCTCACTCAGGCCTTTGACAGAGAAAGGAAGTTTGCCCCAAGGCAAAGCCCTATGAGTCAGAAGGTGAGATAGGACTGACCAGCTACATGCAGGGCTCCTAGTCCTAGAGTGGGGAAATGAGTAAATAACAGCAAAAGACCTCTTGACCCTGGAACATTTCTACAGAGAAAAAGAGAAAAAAAGAAGTAATAGGAGAGAGTGAGAAACAAGCAAATACATGTAAAATCTCCAGGAAAAAAAAGATGGAAGCCAGTCACAAGCTCTAGAGGAACTCAAAAAGGAGTTCAAGAACCAAGTAAGACAAGAAAAATAGGAAGAATATGGGGAAAAGAAAAAAAAGTAATACAAAATGAAAATAACAGCTTAAAAGGCAAAATTGCCCAAACAGAAAGGGAGACACAGAAATCAAATGAAGTAATTAGCAATTTAAAATACCAGAATTGACCTGCTGAAAAAAACAGGCAAAGAACTTGAATCATGAAAAGAGTGCCATGAAAAGCAGGATAGAACAAATCAAATAGGAGTAGAAGCTAATGTTTTCACAAGAAATCAAGAAATAATAAGACAAAATGAAAAAATGAAAAAAATAGAAGTAAATGTGAAATTTCTTATTAAAAACAACTGATATAGGATATAGAAAACAAATCCATGAGAGACAATTTTAGAATTAATGGATTACCTGAAAGACATGACAAAAAAAGAAGCCTAGACATCATATAACAAGAAATTATTCAAGAAAAACCGCCCTAATATATTCCTAAACAAGAGAGAAAAATAGACATTGAAAGAATCAGCTCATCATCCCCTACATTAAATCCCCAATTGACAATTCACAGGAATGTTACAGCCAAGTTCAAGAACATCCAGGCAAAAAAGAAAATACAGCAAATGTCCAGAAAGAAACAATTCAGATATCAGCGAGCTGCAGTCAGAATTACACACGTTCTGGTAGCTTTCATACTTAAGGATTGCAAGGCTTGGAATATGATATTGCAGAAGGCAAGAGAATTGGATCTACAACCAAGAATCACCTACTCATCAAAATTTGACAATATACTTTCAAGGGAAAATATGGCCATTTAATAAAATAGAAGATATACATGCATTCCTGAAGAGAAGACCAGAATTAAACAGAAAATTAATGTCCAAATACAAAATTTAATGGAACCATAAAAAGTTAAATAAGAAAGAGAAAAAAAGGAAGAGCTTCAATAATGTCAAATTGATTATACTGTAATATGGAAAAATGATTTCTGTAAATCTTGAAAACTGTTTTCATTATCATAGTAGATTAATGAAATATACATGAGCAGAGCACATGATATTAAGCTGTTAAGGATAACATGTAAAAATTAGGGGGGGAAGAGGATATTGTTAAGAGAAATGTGAAGGAACAAGAAAAAAGGGTAAATTATTCCACATGAAGAGTTGCATAGGGGTGGGGAGAGTACTGTTAAAAGTAGGTGAAGATGAGATTGGTGACAGGTAATAATACATAAACCTTACTCTCAGTGGAATCAGATAGAGAGAGGAGAACAGTCAAATTTATAAGGGTATAGAATCCTATCTTACCATATAGCAAAGTAGAAGGGGAATAAGGTAGGGGTTTGTGAAGAGGGGAATAATATAAGAATACAATCCATTGTATACTTACTCATTTGAAGTCATATATTCAAAGTGGAATATATAAGAAATAAAAAATACATATTTTCTAGGACCTTATAAAACATCAAGAAACTATTTTTATAGAGAAAATACATCCCAGCATTTAATTTCTTCCAGTATTTGATAGCACCAACCCTGCTTTTTTTGTATGTAGGATACATCACCTGAATCTATCTATCTATCTATCTATCTATCTATCTATCTATCTATCTATCTATCTATCTATCTATCTATCTAATTTATTGAAATCACATCATTATATAATAGATTCCAAGTAAACAGTGGCTTCAGCTCACAGAGCCCTTATTTTACACATGTTGCTGAATGTTTAAGTAACTTGCCTAATGTCACAAGTATAGCATAGTTCAGAAGTAATATTTAAACTTGTTATTCTGATTCCAGAATAGATGCCCATTTGACTATTCCATGCTTTTCAGATGCCTACCTTATGTAATACAAAAGAAAAAGGAATGCATTTCTACCTACCATCATTGCATATGCAATAAAGAGAGAACGGGTAGGAGTTAAGATGGTGGCTGAGTAGAAGCTGGGCCACTTCCTCTCCTTACTAACCGATATAGTATACATTGATAGGACAAGAAAATAAAGTTCAGATGAAAGAAGGGACCCCACAGTTGGGCTCAGTATTGAAGGTACATGGGATTTGGGCAACTCCACACTATAAGGGGGGGGACATAGCTCCCATCAAACTGTGAGCAGATCATGCTCCCCCACCCCACCCAGAGTACCAGAGTCAGAGACTGCACTCCAGAGTTAAAGTGAGCAAGGGCACAAAATCTAGCCCCTAGGCAGCTAGCTGACACTACTAGAGCTTGCCCCTGAGATCAGCAATACCAGAGACCCCAGGAGGCTGGAAAACTCAGACTTTGGATATGGGAGTGGGGCTGAGAGAGGCAGCAGCAGTGCCCAGCTCGCTCAGACTCTGGGGGAAATCTCAGTTGGAGGAGCAAGGGTGGGCCAAGTCCCAAGCTCTGGGCAAGTGGTTAGGAATATGGGGGCTCGACCTTGAAAACAGCTAGACCAGAGACCCCAGGAGGGTACCGAGAGAAGCCAAGAGACTCACAAAGTAGCCTCAGTCAAAAAACTGCTCCCCGACTCCATACAAAAAGAATCAATTGCCTTACTCAGACTGCTGGCAGATAAAACAAAATGATACCAATCAAGACCCAAGAAATGAACAAGAAGACCAAGAAAAAAGCTCAAACACTTGATAACTTATGTACAGAAAAAATCAGAAAACAGAGGAGGACAAACAATTAAAGATATCCAATCCTTCCCCCCAAAATGAAAATGGGTCATAAGATCTTGAAGAGTTCAAATCTGAGATTATGAGAAAAATGGAAGAGATATGGCAAGAAAATAACAGTTTAAAAGGCAGAATTTTGCAATTAGAAAGTGAGGCTCAGAAATCAAACGAATTGATAAGCAAACTGAAGACCAGAAATGACCAGCTGAAAGCCTTGAAGAACCAGATAGACCAGATTGACAAGGAAAACCAGTTTCTAAAGGCTAGAATTGGGCAAGTAGAAGCCAATGATCTCTCAAGAGAGCAAGAACAAATAAAGCAAAGTCAAAAGACTGATAAAATAGAAGGAAACATGAAATACCTGACTGAGACATTGACAGATCAAGAAAACAGGTCTAGAAGAGACAATTTGAGAATCACTGGTCTTCTTGAAAAAGCAGAAATTAGTAGAAATTTGGACTCCATACTAAAATAAATTATTCAGCAAAACTGCCCTGAAGTTCTACAACAAGAGGGAAATATAGACATTGAAAGGATCCATAGATCAGCCTCTACAGTAGACCCTTAAAAGACAACATCCAGAAATATAATAGCCAAATTCAAGAGGTTCCAAGTAAAATAAATAATTTTACAAGAAGCCAGAAAGAGACAATTCAGATATCAAGGGGCACCAATCAGGATCACATAGGACCTAGCAGCCTCCACACTACAAGACCACAAGGTTTAGAATATCATATTTAGAAAGGCAAGAGAACTGGGTCAACAACCAAGGATAACCAACCCATGAAAACTGACTATATACTCCCAGTGGAAAGTATGGGCATTTAACAAAATAGAAGATTTCTAAGTATTTGCACAGAAAAAAAAATAACAGGACTAAATGGAAAGTTCGATATTCAACCAAAAAAAACAAGAGAAACATGAAAAGGTAAATAAGAAAGAGAGGGGAAAGAAAGAAAATTCTTATTCTTAAATTTACCTCTTTAACAGCCTTAATAAGATCAAATTAATTGTATTCTTACGTGGAGAAATGTTATGTATAATTTTCAAAAACTGTATTCACTATTATAGTAATTAGAAGAATTATTCATAGGGAGAGGTTGGAGCACTAAATGGTCTAAGATGAGATGGGGTGGGAAAAAAGAGGGGGGGGTGAATAGTAGATGGCATCAGGAGAAACTTGAATGAATAAGAAAAATAGGATATTCTATACCACACAAAGAGAACATGGGAAGGGGAGGGGATCAATACTATTATAAAAATGTGAGGAAGAGAGCATTAAGAGGTAATATTTAAACCTTACTCTCAGATGAATTAACCCTGAGAGGGAAGAGTAGCTATATCAATTTGGATATAGAATTCTATCTGACCCTACTGAGAAAGTCAGAAGGGATCAACCAAGGGGAGCAGGGGAGTGGGGAGGTCAAAAAAGGGAGGGAAGAAAAATAGGGAGGGAATTTATTAGGCCTTAAAAATTAAAAGAGGAGAATGATAAGGGAGGTTATGTAAAGGAAAGTAAATCAATGAAGGGGACAAGGTAGACTGGTCTAAAACAAACCACTGGTTTAAAAGAAAATAGTATAAGAAGAAGGATTAGAACTAGGAGAGGACACCAAAATGTTGGGGAATACACAACTGATGATTATAACTCTGAATGTGATTGGGATGAACTAGCTCAAAAAACAGAAGCAAATAGAAGAGTGATTAGAAACTAAAATCCTACCAAATGTTGTATACAAGAAACACATATGATGTGGGTGGACATACACAAATTTAAGGTGAAGGGCTGGAGCAAAATCTTTTGGGCTTCTAATGAGAAAAAGAAGGCAGGAGTGGTGATCATGATCTCTGACAGAGCCAAAGTAAAAATCAATTTGGTTAAAAGAGATAGGGAAGGTAATTACATCCTGATAAAAGGCAGTATAGACAATGAGGAAATAACACTGCTCAATATGTATGCACCAAGTGGCATAGCATCCAAATTCATAAAGGAGAAACTGGCAGAGCTCAAGAAGGAAATAGATAGTAAAATCATACTAGCAGGAGATCTAAATATACTTTTTTCAGATCTAGATAAATAAAAAAAATAAATAAGAAAGAGATAAGAGAGGTAAATTAAATCCTAGAAAAATTAAATTTAATAGATATGTGAAGAAAAATAAATAGGGACAAAAAGGAATACATATCCTTTTCAGCTGCACATGGTACATTCACAAAGATTGGCCATGTAATAGGGCATAGAAACATCGCAAACAAATGCAAAAGAGCAGAAAAAATAAATGCAACCTTCTCAGATCATAATGCAATAAAAATAATATTTAGTAAGGGCACCTGGACAGGCAAATCAAAAACTAATTGGAAATTAAATAATATGATTCTCCAAAACCAGGTAGTTAAAGAAGAAATCATAGAAACAATCAACAATTTCATTGAAGATAATGACAATGATGAGACAGCCTACCAGACTTTGTGAGGTGCAGCTAAGGCAGTACTCAGGGGAAAATTTATATCCTTGAGTGCATATATTAACAAATTAAGGAGGGCAAAGATCAATGAACTGAGCATGAAAATTAAAAAACTAGAAAGAGAACAAATTAAAAATCCCCAGCTAAAGACCTAATTAGAGATTACAAAAATTAAGGGAAAAATCAATAAAATTGAAAGTAAAAGAACTATTGAATTAATGAATAAGACTAGAAGCTGGTACTTTGAAAAAACAAACAAAATTGACAAAGTACTGGTCAATATAATTAAAAAAAGGAAAGAAGAAAACCAAATCATCAGTATCAAAGATGAAAAGGGAGACCTCACCTCTAATGAAGAAAAATCAAGGCAATCATTAAAAACTATTTTGCACAATTATATGGCAATAAATTTAGCAATCTAAGTGAGAAGGATGAATATTTACAAAAATATAAATTGCCTAGATTAACAGTAGGAGAAATAGAATACTTAAATAATCCCATATCAGAAAAAGAAATTGAACAATCCATCAAAGAAATCCCTAAGAAAAAATCCCCAGGGCCTGATGGATTCACAAGTGAATTCCATCAAACCTTCAAAGAACAACTAATTCTAATACAATACAAATTATTTGACATAATAAGCAAAGAAGGAGTTCTACCAAATTCCTTTTATGGCACAAATATAATACTGATCCCAAAGCCAGGTAGATCAAAAACAGAGAAAGAAAACTACAGACCAATCTCCTTAATAAATATAGATGCAAAAATTTTAAAAAGAATACTAGCAGAAAGACTCCAGTAAGTAATCAAGAGGGTTATTCATTATCATCAGGTGGGATTTATACCAGGAATGCAAAGATGATTCAACATCAGGAAAACCATGCATATAATTTACCATGTCAACAAGCAAACCAACAAAAATCATGTGATTATCTCAATAGATGCTGAAAAAGCCTTTGACAAAATACAACATCAATTCCTATTGAAAACCCTGGAAAGTATAGGAATAGAAGGACCTTTCCTAAAAGTAATAAACAGTATATATCTAAAACCATCAATAAGCATCATATGCAATGGGGATAAATTAGAAGCCTTTACAATAAGATCAGGTGTGATACAAGGATGTAAATTATCACCTCTATTATTTAACATTGTACTAGAAACACTAGAAGTAGCAATTAGAAAAGAAAAAGAAATTTAAGGTAAATAGGCATTAAAATAGGCAATGAGGAGACTAAGCTATCACTCTTTGCAGATGATATGATAGTCTACATAAAAAATCCTAGAGAATCAACTAAAAAGCTAATAGAAATAATCAATAACTTTAGCAAAGTTGAAGGATACAAAATAAATACCCTTAAATCATCAGCATTTCTTTATATCTCCAACACATCACAACAGCAAGAGGTAGAAAGAGAAACACCTTTTAAAATCACTCTAGACAATATAAAATACTTCGGAATCTATCTACCAAAACAAACACAGGAATTATATGAAGTACAACTACAAAACACTTTCCAAACAATTAAAACTAGATCTAAACAATTAGAAAAACATTGATTGCTCATGAATAGGACAAGCTAACATAATAAAAATGACCATTCTGCCCAAACTAATTTACTTATTTAATGCAATACCTAACAAATTACCAAAAAAATTTTTTACTGAATTAGAAAAAACTATAACAAAGTTCATTTGGAAGAACAAAAATCAAGAATATCAAGGGAAATAATGGAAAAAAAATGTGAAGATAGGTGGTCTAGTAGTACCAGATATTAAACTATACTATAAAGCAGTGGTTATCAAAACAATATTGTACGGGCTAAGAGACAGAAAGGAGGATCAATGGAATAGACTTGGGGTAAGCGACATCAGCAAGACTTTCTATGATAAACCCAAAGAGCCCCACTTTTGGGACAAAAATGCAATATTTGACAAAAACTACTGGGAAAATTGGAAAACAATATTGGAGAGATTGGGTTTAGATCAATATCTCACACTCTAAACCAAGATAAATTAAGAATGGGTGAATGACTTGAATATAAAGAAGGAAACTGTAAGTCAATTAAGTGAAAACAGAATAGTAAACCTGTCAAATCTCTGGGAAAGGAAAGATTTTAATACCAAGGAAGAGTTAAAAAAATTTCAAAATGTAAAATAAAATATTTTGATTATATTATATTAAAAAGTTTTTGTACAAACAAAAACAATGCAGCCAAAATCAGAAGGGAAACAAGAAACTGAGAAAAAATATTTATAACAAAAAATTCTGACAGAGGTCTAAATATTCAAATATATAAGGAGCTAAATCAATTGTATGAAAAAAGCCATTCCCCAATTGATAAATTGGCAAGGGACATGAATAGGCAATTTTCAGATAAAGAAATCAAAACTATCAATAAACACATGAGAAAGGGTTCTAAATCTCTAATAATTAAAGAAATGCAAATGAAAACAACTCTGAGGTATCACCTCAAACCTAGCAGATTGGCTAAAATGTCAACAGGGAAGAGTAATGAATGTTGTAGGGGATGTGGCAAAACTGGGACATTAATGCTTTGTTGGTAGAGTTGTGAACTGATCCAACCATTCTGGATGGCAATTGGGAACTATGCCCAAAGAACTCTAAAAGACTGCCTGCTCTTCGATCCAGCCTTACCATTGCTGGGTTTGTACCCCAAAGAAATCATAGATAAATAGACTTGTATGAAAATATTTATAGCCATGCTTTATGTGTTGGCAAAAAACTAGAAAGCAAGGGTATGCCCTTCAATTGTGAATGGCTGAACAAATTGTGGTACATGCTGGTGATGGACTACTATTGTGCTCAAAGGAATAATAAACTAGAGGAATTTCATGTGAACTGGAAAGACTTCCAGGAATTGATGCAGAGTGAACAGAGCAGAACCAGGAGGACATCGTACACAGAGGCTGATACACTGTCTTAAAACTGAATGTAATGGACTTCTGTACTAGCAGCAATGTAATGACCCAGGACAATTCTGAGGGATTTATGGAAAAGAATGCTACCCACATTCAGAGGAAGAACTGCAGGAGTGGAAACACAGAACAGTTGCTTGAACACATAGGTTGATGAGGACTTGGTTGGGGATGTGACACCAAAGGACTATACAAATGCAACTATTAATAATATGTAACAATTTTCAAATAAATGGTCTAGTTTATAATCCTTAAAATGGAAGTATAACAGTTGTACTCCCAATGAACTTCTATAATGGGTGACACATATGTAAGAAGTGGTTTGGGCTATTCGGTAAATAGTAATCTTCCTCATGATTGAGGAAATAGGCTCTCAGAATACTGATGGAATTCCTGTAATAGCAAATGAGGGTCAAATAAATGGTCCATGGAAAAAGTTTCATCATTGTAGACATGTTAATTTTATGAGTGATATTAATGTTTCCTTTGAGTTTTCCTTTAGTCTCTCAAAGATATTACATGATTCCTCAAAAAAAAGACTCATTATTAAAAAAGATAACGATGCGTCATTCTTAAAAACTGTAATAGCAAAGAAGAAACTCTTGTAGTAGGTACCAAAAAGAGAGACTTTTATTCCTGTACTGGTGACAAAATATGTTTGATTTCCAAAGAATAGATTAGCTAAGTATGTGCAAATTGAACATTGATAGGTGGCTTCATAAGATTTAGTTCATAGTATCATAAATTTAGGGCCGGAATAAATATTAGAATTCTTTTAATCCAACTCTTTCACTTTACAGATGTGAAAACTTTGAGTGACTTTCCCAAGGTAGCATACTTACTGTCTGAGACAGGATTTGAACCTAGGTCCTCTTGACTTAAATCCTAAAACTTAATTCATTACAGCTGTGAAAATTTGGCCATGGAGAATCATAAAAGAAAACCTGAAAAATAACAAATACCCCTTAGGTCTGTATAGTATCCTTTGGCTTCCATAATGGGAGGGGCAGATTAATGGAAAAATTGGGGTTTGTGCTAAGAATATCAACTTTTAGATCATCCAAAAGCATAAATTTTACTATTGGTTCCCTAAATCTCATTTTTCTCCAAAGTGATAGTTTCCATGAAATCTATCCTTCTGAGGCTACAAGTGGGGCATTGGGGCATTGTGGTTCTGAGCACCATAGTATTAGAATAGCTCCAATAAGATGGAGAATATCTAAAGGAAGAAAACCAGTATGTGAGTTTCTCTGAGATAAAACCATATAACAATTAATTAAATTAAATGTAAATATCTAACATTATGAGAAGACATAGAAAAACATGATAGTAGTGTTCTAGTATTTGAAAGACTGACCTATAGAAAAGAGAATAATTTATTTTTCTTTGCTATTGAAGTCAGAATAAGAAGCAATGCAAGTTTTCAAAGAGAGAAGGAAAAACTTACTAACAATTACAATGAGAAAAAATTAACATGTTCTTTCTCAGAAAGTAGTGAACTCTTTAAGCAAGGGCTAGACATCCACGATGTTATTGTTCAAACATTTTCTTCATGATTACATTTGGAGTTTTTTATTTTTATTTTTTTAAAGATACAAGACTGGTTTGCCATTTCCATCTCCAACTAATTTTACAGGTGAGGAAACTGAGGTAAACAGGGTTAATTAACTTGGCCAGGGTCACACAATTAATGAGGAGGTAGAAAAAGAGTATAAGGCATTCAGATATTCCAAATCAAATCAAATTAGGATAATATTTATTGTATATTTGAACGCCTGGTGATTTCAGTGAAAAGGTGATGATAGGTATTTGGTAAATTCAGTTAAAAAGAAGCACAGAAGTTGATTGTGAAAAAATATAGTTAAAACATGAGTAAATACTAAGGAATGAAAAATACAAAATTTGTAGACAGCTCAGAAGCTTCTTTCATACCTGTGCAGAATAGTTTCTTCAAGTAAGAAAATAAAGTAATAAATAAATAAGGAATTACAGTTAATGAAGAAAGTAAGAGGGGAGTAGACAATGCTTAGGTCAAATAACATCTCACAAAGAAAAATAAGAAATTGGCTCTGTCCTGACAAAAATGTTTGGGAATCAATATCAGAGCCATTTTTGAATATTCAATTTTAATGAATAAAATTCTTTAAAAGTTACGACAAAGAAATAGACCAATGCAAAACCTTAAAAAACAGATAAATATGAAAATATATCCCATATAATTACATCTCCAAGTTTATCTAGTCAAGCTATTGATGCTTTAAAATTGGAAATGTAAATAAGAAAAGAAAGTCATTTTGAAAGTATCCATTTCCTACTGAAATTTAATGAACATTTAGTAAACACACAAATAAAAGAATTTATAAGAGCCTGGCTATTTTGGTTCAGATACATCAAACTTCATATGCCTACCAAACAGAGTCATGGCAATGAATAGCAGCATCAGAATAAAATTAAGTATAAATGGAGAAAATATTATGGAAATGTAGAAGATAGTGGGATACCTGAGAAGAATCTAAAAAACACATGCAAATCAGCAAAAAGCAACAGAAAGGAAGACAAGTTTACAAAAATCTGGTATTATACCAAGGCAAATTTATATCAATAATAATTAGAGAATTTCCAAGATAAGAATAATAAGTATTTTGAAATGAAAACGTTATCTGCATTTCCAGACTTATCTTTATTATTTATTATAAGACAACCACCAAATTTAAATTCATCTTTAATCATTCCTGAGCTATCTAAATATAACTGAAACCATGTATATAGGAAACACCTTCTACCAATGTAGACCTCCACCTGTGAAATTTACAGTCTTGGAAAGTTAACTAGGGCAATGGTTCCAAATTAAAATAGAAATGGGGATGAACACTGAACCATTCATAGCATCCCAGCAGGTTTCATTTTTTTGGTTTAAATTTTAAAATCCATTTCATTTCATGAAGTATTTCTTAATTACATCTAAAAAACTTTTTGATATTCATTTTTCAAAAGTTTGAGTTCTTAATTCTCTCCCTCTCTCTCCTGTCCTATTCCCCTCCCTTCAGAAGGCAAAGAATGTTATATTGATTATACATGTGAAGTCAAGCAAAATATATTTCCTTTTTAGTCATTTTCAAAATAAAACACACACAAAGAAGAAAACTATCTTTCACCCTGAATTGAGTCCACCACTTTTGTCTCTAGAGATAAAAAACATTTCTCATCATGTATCCTTTGAAATTATCTTGTATCATTGTCTTCAACAGAATAACTCTTTCACAGTTCATTATACCTATAATATTTCTGATACTGTGAATAGTGTTCTGGTTCTGTTTACTTGACTTTTCATGAGTTCATATAAGTCTTCCTTTTCTACTTATAATTCCTTATAACATAATAGTAATCCATCAAAATCATAAATTACAACTTTTCTGTCATTCCCTAATTGATGGGCATCCCTATGATTTCTAATTCTTTGCTACCACAGAAAAAGGTACTATAATTTTTATGTAAATATGTCCTTTTCTCTTTTTTGTGATCTGCATATCCAGCAGTGGTAATTTCTGGGTCAAAAGTATTGCATATTAATTTTAAAGAACAAAATATTATTTCTATATTTTATTGTATTTTTATTTTGTTAAATATTTTCCAATTATATTTTAATCTTTTTTCAGGACACACTAAGGAGTGCTATTGACTGTGTGTTTGATGCTTCTCATCTAGCACACTAAGAAGTTAAGTGACTTACCCAAGGTCATAAATCCAGTATATTTAAAAAGGAGATTTGAACTCACATCTTCCTGACTTTGAACCCATTCCTTTATTATATCAAAGTTTCTCATTTTATTATATGAGCAAGCACAAATAACCCTTCCTATGGTAACATTAGAAATAGCTTTAAAACCATATTTCATATAATACATGATGAAAATGACTAAATTTTGAAGCCCCTGAATGACAATGTTTTTAGAAAATTGAAACACATCAAAAGATCAATATAAAACATTGTACTTTAGGAAGCAAATGAAGATCATGAAAGAGTTATTAGTATCTTTGAAATAATATACTTTATTTCTCATCTTTATAAAATCTTTATTAGTCTGAATTAAGGAATACTATAATATTTTAATGTGTGTATCTAGTAATTTTTATTTCTATGTCTACATATGTATATGACACAAATTGGCAGACTTTTATGTAAAATTTTCTATGTTAAACTAAACCTTCATACATCTTACGCAAAGTAAGAGAGAATATCAGATACAGTTGTACTTACATTTGTATACATATACATTTGCATTTGTACTCCCTAGAATGTGATCTACTTAATGATAAAGACTGTGGGTTTGTCTTTTTAAAACCCCATCACTTAATGTAACACACAGCAAAATGCTGTCTTGAAGGATATCCTTCAATAAGATATCTCATTTTCATATCAAGACCATTAAAGACTTGTGTAATTTGTTTTTTCCTTAGTATATTAAAATCATCCTTGAGATTTAAATGACCAAGTTAACTAATGTTCCAATTACTGACATAGCTTCATGGTTGCCTAAGCAAAACAATCCAGAACATAAAGAATAAGAAGCTCTTCACTGGACTGGCATGATCAGCCCAGAGGCAGGAAAGCTATCCTCATCTATACCAATTTTATATCCTTGCAAAGCGATGGCTAAATAAATTTCATTTAAAAAACTATTTGATGATCAAAAGATCTCCCTTTCTGTACTACTCTTTATTCTAATGCATAAGATTGAATTATTCCTTCATATAATATATTTTAGACATTTAGACAGAAATAGCATTGTTAAATGATAATGATTATTAGTATCAAGCAAGATATAATAGAATGAGAAATAAACTATGAATATTCACCCTGTTTATAAAGGATGTTCTGCACAAAGTCTTAATGGAAAAGATTTCTTTTAGATGTGGACATTATCTAGTAGCTTCTTTTGTGTATTTTATTGTAAATGACTGAATCAAATCTTAGAATACTTTACATTTATTTCAGTAAGGAATATGTTGTCAAAAAAGGTTTTCCTCAGAGAGGAAAAAAAGCTGTACTAAAAATGGATGAAAATAGACCATTGTACTGAGCTAGAAGTGAATATCTACTGAAATAGGCCACCATCACATATCTATTAGAGAGTTACTGAAAATAACCAATGAGATAGCTGCAAAATTGAATAAGAGGAAGAATCTAGATAAATTTGATTTGAAAAATTGAAAGGTATTTTCAATTAAATTATCAGTAATATGATTTTCACTAATTAAAATGTGCTCCCTTGCTTACAAATTAAACATCCTTTTAAACAAAAATATATTTCTAGTGATGTTATGACTCTAATTTATCAAATAACCATCTGTGAACTCTCAAAATTGTGAATGAATCAAAATATAATGGAAGTAAAATATGACAACATATTAACAAAAATGATAATATAATAAGTGATGTATAGAATATTATTCAAGAAATATCTGACCTGAAATAGAGATTAACTGGTCATATAACAAAATTGTTTACAAACTGCACAAATATATACTAAATAATTACTATATATTTCATATGAAATTGTTTGGTCTCTTCTTTGGAGAACTTCAAGTAATGATTAGATGGTCACATGGGTTATTTCTTGAGGTATTCATACTGAGTTATATTCAATACCATTTCAGTTGCAATTGAATTGTATTTGCTATTACTATTAATATTTAAAGACCTAAGGCATATCTCAAGGATTTTGGAAAGATTTATGAAATATATAGAAATGTAAAAACTTCAAATTGAAAGATATAAATGGTCTGTGGCACTACTATACACTACTACAGGACAAACTATCCACCCAACTAGAGCATGAAGTTACTAGAGAATGTCAGAAGGATAAGAATTTCAGAAGGATTTCAGAAGAAAAAAGTCTCTAAAGTTCAAAATGAATTGATGCAAAGTGAAGTGATCAGAACCAGGAGACCATAATACATAACAACAGCAATAATTTAAGATGATGTGAATAATTTAGTTAATTTAGCAATATGATAATCCAAGACATTCCCATAGGACTTATGAAAAAAATGCTATCTGCCTCCAGAGAATTGATGGAGCATGAATTTCATTATATTTTCTTCATGTTTGTATCTTCTTTCTCAGTATGACAAATATGAAAATGTGCTTTGTATGATAGCTCTTGCATAACCAATATCAAATGTCTTATTCTCTCAGTGAATTAGTAGAGGAACAAGGAAGGAAAAGGGTGTAGAACCCAAAATGTTAGAAAACAAATTTTAAAAATCATTTTCACATTATTATATTGAAACAGAGCAGAGTGGTTCACCTTTGATTGATGGGTGAGATCCATTGGATCTTGGAATGTTCCCAGAGGCCATGAGGATAGGGGAGAGAGTAGTTGGCCCAGGGGGTATAAATCCCCTGGCAGTCCTGACTTTTGGTTCCTTTCCTTCTCTTAGACTTGAGATTGGTGGATCCTGGTCTTTTGGGATTGGTGACTTGCTTGGCTCAACCTTGCAAGATCCTCCTGTCTTATCCCTGACTAGCATTGTCAACCTGTACCCAGACCATCACTCTTCTGATTCTACTGCCCTTAGATATTAGGAATCAAATAATCTGTAGTTATCTAGGTTTCCCAGGGCCCAGGAGGGATCCAGGAAGTGGGCAGGAGAAGAAGAAGTAGGTGGAAAGGGGTGGATATCCTGAAGGCTGTTTAGGCATAACATTTAGCAGAAAGAAGAAGAAGCTGAAAGACATCAAGCAGCAGCTTGCTTACTCTGGTTTGGCTTTGGCCAGGCTGAGCCAGAGGAGCTAATTACCAGAATCAATTACCTGCCTACATCTCTGAGGGCTTATTATCATTACCAAATTAGTTAGGGTTTCCCAATTCCTCTATCCATTCCCCAATACCCCATTTTTGCTAAATACAGTTAAAGCCTTTCAAGTACCTTCCTGGAGTGGTTATTTCATAGCTTCTCTGGGAAGGAAGATATGCATAAACAAGGTTGATAGAGTCCAAAATCTATTATCAATCAACCCCAGGTGGGAACTGAAGGGATACCATCCATTGACCTGAAGGATCCTGCCTGGGCACTGTTATAAAGGAGGGAGGTGTCACATCATCTAGCTAGGGGCAAGCCTCAGTTGATCTTGCCCTGGCCACCTATCTGGACTCCACTGCTGTCACACAATTACCAGTTGCAGTATCCAGTTTAGTTTGCTGTCCCTCTCCATCTCTCTATCTACATCTTTCATTTTTATAACATGTAAAAGGGAAAAATAAAACATGAGTGAAAGGAAAAATAATTAATTTCATGTTATAATTCCATATAAATCATCTTTTAATAACTATAAGACCTTACCTCCATGTGGAATTACCCCTTTTTTAATTAAAATAATTGTCATATTTATTACTTCTATTGCTTATCATATTCTTGTCTGAAAAAGAAAAGAAATATTTTCTCAGATATTAAAATTTGTAGAAATTGAAATATGGGAATCTTTGTCATACTTTTACTATGACTTTGCAAGAGAATGATTCTGTCTGTGAAGATGCAAAGCTTGAATCAAAGTGGAGATTTAATATAATGAAGCAAATCTTCCCTTTGGGCTATGTAAGAGAAATAAACACAAGAGCTGTAAAGAATTTAATGTATCACAGATATATGCACTCTCACCTGAAATAGAATGAGCATCAAAGGTATTAAGATCAGGATAGGTTAGGAAAGAGAAGCAGGACAATAATTAAAGGGGAGGTATAGATAGGAAGAAGAAAATAACATGGAAAGCTTGACTACCAAAGATAAGAGGATCTTGTAATTGCTAGCTCCCTTTCTTGTGCAGTGTTTCATTAGATAAAATGATTTTACTTCCTTTCTAATATTTAAAATAAAAATAATTTCCCTAGTTCACTAAGTCACTTCAAATCTTATCCGGCAGCTGAGAAATTAGTTTCAAATTAGGCAGGCTGAAGGGAATTAATTTCTTGCTTTCATAACATTATGTATTTTTTAACACCTGGTGGGATAAAAAGGTGAAAGGATAAGGTGATATTTTACAAAATCTTTTCAGCACTGATTAACAATTTCTTACCTCCAATAGATCAGGTATTTTTATCATTCTCATCTTGTATTCTCAGTAGTCATAAAACAAGAAAATTATGAACTTTAGACCAAATAATATTTAGCAGATATTGTTCCTCAGGAAATTCCATAAGCATGGCACTTAAAATGCAAGTTAATAACAAAATCCTTTCTATAGATTGTAAAGCGGGGAATTTGAATATTTAAAAGGACTTACATTATTAGCATTATTTTCTTTACTTATGAATTTCCTTCTATATAGAAAGAATGTACTATCACACTGAAAATTACAAATTAACAATATTCATGGATAAATACCAGTAAAACACTACTCAATTTATTAACTAATAAAATATAAAACTTTTTGGGGGGATGAGACCTAAATTCCTTAACCAAACTCTACAACAGTGCAGTTTTCTGCATTAAATCTATGATTAATATTTATTCACTATTTCATCCAAAAAGATAAAAAAGACTTTGATTTTCTGAAAACAGAAATTTTGAAGCATTTTATTATTGTATTTAAGATATGTAGTTTTTTGGGGAAGTAAAACTTTGAAGTTTAAGCACTATACTTCATTAATTATCTACTCCAACCTATATTTGCTGTAAATACTCATTACAATTTTCTTTGTTTAATAATTATGAAAGATTACTTTTTATTTTCTGTTTTTATTGTTCTTTGATGCATCTATGGAGTTTGTTATCTTGTTATATTTTTCACTGAATATTTTTTTAATTTACATTCACCCAAAGTAACTCTTTTTTTGTGACATTAAAAATTCTTAATTTTTTTTGTACTTTATGGGTCTCACTTTGGGATTACATATTTGGATTATTTTGGGATACATGGTATTACTATGCCTTTTTTTCTTGAACTTTTTCTCTTTCAGGCTCCTTTTGTTTTTCAGTTATTTTTCTCTAATTTCTCCCTCATTATGTGTTCCTTTTCTTATCCTTTGCCTTGACAAATATTTTTCCTTGCAAATACATGAGAATTGCACCCACCTTCTCTTCAGCTTGTGGATTCTGTGTACCTAATTTGGCTACCTAAAGTATATAAACCCCTCCAAGAGAACATTCTAAATTTCTACTTATATTTTTACATTTTTTATTTTTTATTTGGAATATTTTCCCATAGCTACATATTTCATGTTATTTCCCTCTCCCCCCAAAGCTCCCTAAAACCCCATAGATGACACACAATCCCACTGGATTTTACACGTATCATTGATTAAGACCTAATTCCATATCATTGATAGTTGGACTAGAGTTATCATTTAGTGTCTACATCCCCAAAAATATTCCCATTAGGCCATATGATCAAGTAGTTGTTTTTCTTCTGTGTTTCTACTCCCACAGTTCTTCTTCTGGGTGTGGCTATTTTTCTTGCTCATAAGTCCCTCAGCCTTGCTCTGGATCCTTGCATTGCTGCTAGTAGAGAAGTCTGTTATGTTCAAATTTACCACGGTGTATTAGAACCTGTGTACAATGTTGTCCTGGATCTGCTCCTTTCACTCTGCATCAGTTCCTGGAGGTCATTCCATTTCACATTGTAAGAAGGGAAATTATATATATATATATATA
>NC_058130.1:659921465-659947077 GCF_016433145.1 Gracilinanus agilis
TTTTCTTCCCTCTTTAAGTTAATTTCAATACACTTAACTATTAAATATTTCCTCTCTCCAATCTCTTTATCCTTACAGTGTATTGTTATTCTTCCCTATTGGACCCACGGGCTTCTTTACAAAATATAAATTTACTTAATTTTCTTTGTTTTCCCATTTTTCTTAATATTACCTTCTTCCCCCCTCTAGTTTTGTATTTATTTATTTATACATATATATATTTGTGTATATATATATATATACAAATGTATATATACACAAATGTATATATACACAAATGTGTATATATATATATATATATATATATATATACAGGTTGGCATTTCGTCCTATACAGTTTGTCACTGTTCCTTCTATGTAAACTTCTTTAAGTTAGTAATAAAATTTTTAAATATTTTCCAATATCTTCTTTTCTTCTTGGGATACACATTGATTAAATTTATTGAGTCCCTTGAAGAAAATATTTTTCCCTTCCCCCCATTCTCTTAATTACCTTACAGTAATTCTCTTGAGTTCTGTGTTTTGGCAGCAAACTCTCTGTATGTCTGTTTTTTTTTTCTTTATGAATGCTTGGAAGTCCTCAATTTTATTGAATGACCATTGTTGGAAACCATTAAGACTCCTCTTTTGACTCCTTTTATGATGCTCACCTTTTCATATTGAAAAACATTATAGCCCTCTAGGAAAACTTTAAGCTCTTATTAAACCAGCACTTAATGAGTTAACGGCCTTTTTTCACTCAGCAGAGTAAAGCTGCAGCTGTGGATATAATCTCTCTAACTGCTCCAGGTGTTCCAAGGTCATGGAATGGCAAGCTCAGGCAAAATTCCACTTTTAAATAAAGGGAGGCTCATTTTAATGTTGGGACTTTTTTCTCATCTGGCATTATCTTCATAAGAAAATTCTTTGTAAAACTATAACTTAATTGTGCGTTGTAAAACCATGATGTAACTTTGACTTGACTGTGCAAATGCAAACTTTCTTTGTGTGTGTGTGTGTGTGTGTGTGTGTGTGTGTGTGTGTGTGTGTGTGTGAATTGGGTTTGGTATACATTATATAAATAAAATCCAAAGCTCATTGAAAGAGAAGCAGCAGCAGCATAAGCTGGTGGAGAGATTTCCCATGTTGATTATTTTCTTATCAACTGAGCAGTCTTTATCAGATTATCTGGAGATGATAGATAGATCTCGAGAGACCATACTTTCCCCTACAATAATATAGTCAGTTTCACTGAATAGTTGATTCTTGGTGGTAGACCCAGTTCTCTTGCTTTCTGGAATATTGTGCTCCATGCCTTCTGGTCCTTCAATGTAGATGCAGCCAAATCCTGTGTTATCCTAACTGTGTTTCCCTGATATCTGAATGACTTCTTTTTAGCATCTTATAATATTTTTTTTCATTGGTCAGGTAGTTTTTGAATTTGGCTATCATATTCCTGGAAGTTGTCAGTTGTAGATTAAATGTAGGAGGCAATCTGTGAATTCTTTCAATTTCCACTTTTACCTCTTGTTTGATAATGTCAGAGCATTTGTCTCTGATAATTTCTTATAGGATGATGTCTAAACTTTTTCTTTTATCATGATGTTCTGGTATACCAATAATTCTTAAATTGTCTCTTCTAACTCTGTTCTCCAGATCTTTGGTTGAATCAATGAAGTGGTTAATATTTTCCTCAAAATTTTATATATTCTTGCTGCCTTGTGAAGTCATTTTCTTCTAATTGTTGAATTCTGTTTTTTAAGGACTGAATTTCAACCCTGGCTTTTTGTTCATCCTCCTTCTGGTCTTATTTTCTGCGTACAACATTTTTGCCTTCTTTGCTTCATTTTCAAGCTGGCCAATTCTGGCTTTTAAGACTTTATTTTCTTATTTTAGTTCATGTATTTCCTTTTTCAAATTGTTTTCAGCCTCTTTTGCCTCTCTTGAATGCTTTTTGAGTTCCTGAAGTTCTTGAGTTAATTAAATTTTGAGATCTTCCAAAACCTGTGTCCAATTTCTTGGAACTTTTTCTTCTTCTATTTCTATTTCATTTGCTCTCTTTTTACTTCCTTGAAAGAAGCTCTTAATATTCGTATTATATCATCTTCAAAGAGTGATAGCTTGGTCTCCTCACTGCCTATTTTAATACTTTCAATTTCTTTTCTTCTTCTGTAATTGTTACAGCTAGTGTTTCTAGCACAATGTTAAATAATAGAGGTGAAAATGGGCATCTGTGTTTCACTCCTGATCTCATTCAGAATGTTTCCAATTTATTCCTATTGCAGATGATGTTTTGTGATGGTTTTAGACATATATACCATTTATTATTTTTAGGAAAAGCCTTTCTCTTCCCATGTTTTCTACTGTTTTCAGTAGGAATGTATGTTTTATTTTGTCAAAGGCTTTTTCAGCATCTATTGAGATAATCTTGTGATTTTTTGTTGGTTTGCTTGTTGATATGGTGAATTATGTGGATGATTTTCCTAATATTGAACATTCTTGCATTCTAGGTATAAATTTCACCCAGTCATAATGAATAACCATCATGATCACTTGCTGGAGTCTTTTTGATAGCATTATGTTTAAGATTTTTGCATCTATGTTCATTAAGGGGATTGGTCTGTAGTTTTCTTTCTCAGTTTTTGTTCTACCTGGCTTTGGAATCAGTACCATATTTGTGTCATAAAAGGAGTTTATTAGAATTCATTCTTTGCTTATTATGTCAAATACTTTGCATAGTATTGGAATTAGTTGTTCTTTGAATGTTTGATAGAATTTGCTTCTGAATCCATCTGGGCCTGGGGATTTTTTCTTAGGGGGTTCTTTGATGTATTGTTCAATTTCTTTTACTGATATTAAATTATTTATGTGTTTTATTTTTTCTGCTGTTAATCAAGGCAATTTATATTTTTGTAAATATTCACCCATATCACCTCAATTGCTATATTTATTGCCATATAATTTAGCAAAATAGTTTTTAATGATTACCTTAATTTCTTCTTCATTAGAGGTGAGTTCTCCCTTTTAATCTTTGATACTAATAATTTGGTTTCTTCTTTCCTTTTTTAAATTAGATTGACCAGTACTTTGTCAATTTTATTTGTTTTTTCACAGTACCAACTTCTATTGTTATTTATTAATTCGATAGTTCTTTTACTTTTAATTTTACTGTTTTCTCCCTTAATTTTTATAATCTCTAATTTAGTTTTTATCTGGGGATTTTTAATTTGCTCATTTTTTAGTTTTTTAAGTTGCATGCCCAATTCATTAACCTCTGCCCTCCCTAATTTGTTAATATATGCACTCAGTGATATAAATTTTCCCCTGAGAACTGCTTTGGCTGTATCCCATAGGTTTTGGTTGGAAGTCTCATCATTGTCATTGTCTTTAATGGAATTATTAATTGTTTCTATGATTTGTTCTTTCACTAACTTATTTTGGAGAATCATATTATTTAATTTTCAATTAATTTTTTTTGCCTTTCCATGTGCCCTTACTAATTGTTATTTTTATTGCATTATGATCTGTTAAGGTTACATTTAATTTTTCTGCTCTTTTGCATTTGTTTTCCATATTTCTATGCCCTAGTACATGATCAATCTTTGTGAATGTTCCAAGTGCAGCTGAAAAGAAGGTGTATTCCATTTTGTCCCTATTTATTTTCTCCACATATCTATTAACTAATTTTTCTAGGATTTCATTCACCATTAGCTCTTTATTTATTTTTTTGGTTTTATTTATCTAGATTTGATAAGGGAAGGTTGAGGTCTCTTACTAGTAACGTTTTAAAATCTATTTCTTCCTTGGGTTCTGCCAGTTTCTCCTTTAGAAATTTGGATGCTATACAATTTGGTGCATACATGTTGAGTACTATTATTTCCTCATTTTCTACACTGCCCTTTATCAGGATGTAATTACCTTCCCTATCTCTTTTATTGAGATCTATTTTTACTTTGGATTTTTCAGAAATCATGATTGCAAGTCCTGCTTTCTTTTTCTCAGTTGAAACCCAATAGATTTTGCTCCAGCCTTTTATTTTTACCCTATGTATTTCTGCCTCTCATGAGTCTTGTAGAAAAATATGGTAGAATTTTTGTTTCTAATCCACTCTGCTATTTGCTTCCATTTTATGGGCAAACTAAGAAGAAAATTAGTCCTTAAAAATTGAAATTGACCAAGTAGAAGCTAACTATTGTATGAACTACTCCAAAAATTAAAACAAAATAAAAAGGATAAAAAAATAAAAAAATATTAAATTTCTCATTGGAAAAATAATTAACCTACTAAATAGGTAGAGGAAAACTACTTTAAGTTATTAAACTGCTTGAAAATGATTAAATAAATATATATTGGAATTTTTTTCAAGTATAAGCAAAGTTGTAAAATAGAAATTAAAAGACTAGACTAATCGCCTTCAGAAAAAAGACCCCAAAATGAAAAAGACAGGGGATATTATACCAAAATTTAATACTTTTACAGGAAATAGGAAATACTACAAGTAATCAAAAATAATAAATTTCAAAAAATTCAAGCCAAAAATCATGATCACATAGGATTTATTAGTTTCTACGTTAAAGAACCTGTAGGTTTCCAACATAACATCATGGAATGAAAATTATGTTGGAAACACATAGTTTATTATCATAACTAAAAATGTGAAATGAATGAACTCATCCATAAAATGGAAGTGGAGAGTAAAAAGGATTTTAAAATATAACAGTCTACTTCATCCTGGTCACAAGAAACACAACCAAGAAGTCTTACTTGAACTTGTACAAAGCGAAGTGAGCCAATTCAGGGGAACTCTGTGCATAATAAAAGCAATATGACTTAAATATTATTGATAATACTATGATTCAATATAACTCCTAAGAACTCATAATGAAAAATGTAATCTACCTCCAGAGAAAGAATTGATGGAGTCAGAATGCAGACCAAATCATTCTATATTTTGCTTCATTTCTTCATTTTTTCTAATTCTCTTCCACAAAATGACTAATATGCAAAAATATTTTAATAGATTGTACATGTAAAATCTATATATTACTTACTATTTCAGGGATAGGTAGGAAAGAGGAAGGGAGAAATGGAGAGAGTTTGGAACTCAAAATTTAAAAAAAAGTAAATTTTTAAAATGTTTACATGAATTTAAATATAAAATACTATTAATGACATGATTTAATTTCCTAAATCATTAATAATGAGAGTTAAAAATTCAAGCAAATTTGAAGTTTTATCTCACAATTACAAGAATAACACATTATAAAATAGGGAAATGATAAATGTTGAAGTGTTTGTGGAAAAATGGATACACTACTTTACTCTTGGTGAATGTGTGAATTGGTCCATCCATACTGAACTATATTTAGAAAGTTGTCAAACTTTGTATACCATTTGACTTAGTCATACCACTATGATATAGAGGTGTTTAGGTAGAACTAGCCCTTTTTGTGTGAGAACTAGCAATTTTCAACGCTTTTCATGTACCTTAGTTGTGCAACTTTCACTCAACTTTCACCAGTAGCTCTAAGTAGCTGTAGCCACACATTGGTAAAACCATCTCATAAAGTGGCCTAAACCTGATTAAGCGTAACCAATAAGACTCAAAGCCATTGATGAGTTAGGGTCAACACTGTCCAAATCATTTGGAACACTTAAGAGCTTGATCAGCCACTGAAAATGACAAAGTCAGTCATTTGATCCTAGACCATCACACATTATCCTGACCTTTGTTTTGATACTAGATTTCAATGACTTTGGAAGATAGAGTGAAGCCAATTAATTTATAGTACTCTGCCTTACATAAATCCAGTTCATGAGCAAGATAAAATTTCACCCATTATATCATTAGTTATCTTCTAAAATAAATGACAACAACCCATCTAACTCCTAACCCCATCCTCAATACTTAAGAAAACTGAAGAAGAAAAGTACTTATATGTACAAAAACATTTACAGCAATTCTCTTCAGTATAGGCAATAATTAGAAACAATGTGGATATTTTTTTTTGGAAAATGGCCAGTCAAAATATGTATGTGAATATGAGAAAAGATTGTTATGCTATAAGAAATGATGACTTTAGAAAAAACTCTGAAGATATCTCAGAAATGATGCAGATAAAATAAACAAAAATAGAAAAAACAATTTATATAATGATAGTATTATGAAGAAAAAATAAATTTGAATGGTTTAAAAATGTGATCATTAAAATTATGAACCACTAACTCAGTGGAGTGAAAACAAAGAAAACAACTAAGGTCCTGACAGAGACGAAAAACTTAAAATACAGAAATATAAAATCTCAGGATTGGTTGATGAAAGAATATACTGATTATATGTTTAAGGATTTGTTTTATACCTTTGGTCTCTTCTTCTCTCTTTCTATGCCTGCCTATATTTTTCTTTCTCTATCTGTGTCTCTTGTTCTGTCTATCTCGTCCGTCTGTCTCTCTCCCTCTCCCCTTCTCTCTCCCTCCCTTCAATGGAAGGGGGCATATTGAAAAAGAGAAATTAATTTGAAAATACTTGTTAATTAGAAAATTAAAATAATAAAATATTTAAAATGTAGTCCCTCCTCACAAAGACTATTAAGGGGTAAAACTCACACAAATAAATAAAACATTATATGCAAGTAATATGGAACAGAAAGAGTTGTAATATGAGGGAGTGAGCTAACAGAAAAGTCCTAGTGAAGACAGTATCTGCTGTGCTTTAGCCTGGAAGGAAGCTGAAGTTTAGAGGCAGATGTGAGGAGAGAGTGCATTCTACTCATAATAGAAAATATGAGCAAAGATTTAAAGACTGTAAATAAATATTTTTCTAATATAGGGAATAAACAGATGATTTGAGTGGAATTTAAAACATAAAGAGTAAAAAATAAAATAATCCTGGAATAATAGGCTAAATGAGGTTGGTCAGGATTTTAGTTGCTAAACAGAGATATTTGTTTTTTTATCTTAGAAATAATAGGGGGTCATTGGAGCATCTGAGAAAAAAGTGTGACATTGTCATACTTCTACATTAAGAGTATGCATTAGGCAACTTTATGAAAGTTGGCGTGAAAAAAACAGAGATCAGGCAAGGAGAGTAATTATGAGACTATAGTCACCCCACCTAGTATTAAAATTGTCAACAGAGAGGTCATTGGTAACTTTGAGGGGAAAAAAGTTTTGGTAAATACTGAAGTTGATAGCCATATTGCAAACGGTTTAGAAGACAGTGAGAGAAAAGGAAATGAAGATGTAAAGTATAGATTTATTTTTCAAGGAGTTTAACTCAGAAGAGGAAAGGAAATCTAGGATGGAAGATCTACTGAAGTCCTTGATTTTTAAGGATAAAGGCAACTGAAACATGTTTCTAGGCAGTAAGGAAAGTAATTATAAATAGAGATTGAATATTAAGGAAAGAAAGGTATCATAGTGAGGATAGTCTGTTAAAATAGGTGAGACAGTTTGGATCAAAAATAAACATATAGGATTTGTACTGGATGAACAGAAGGGTCACCAGTTTATTAAATAATAGAGTGAATAATGATATAGTATAAAATGGGAGTATAAGGTTAGGAGAAGGGAGTTTTTTTTTTTCTTAAAGATGAAAAAAATGAGCCCAAGAGAACTCACATGCCTTACATAGGATCATGAAGATAGACAGGGCCACACAAGCTGAAAATAACATTCTAGAAGTCATTTAGATTGGTTCTAACCCAAAATTTCTTACACTGTGTCCATTGCTAGAACCATTTTTTAAAGACTTTCTACCTTAGTAAATTGTGTTCTCTGCTGGTATAGCCTTTAATAATTTTGATTCATCCTCCATGCCACAAGGAGGCAGTGAAGGACTTTGCAGAGATGAGATGGTCCTGTGGTCCTAGGCCTGGAGAACTGGGTTTTGTTGGAGCTTAGAGGGAAAATGGGTTGATGTGTTGCACTGAGGCTAAAGGTTAGCATAAAAATTGCTTGGACAATAAATGTTAAGAAAATTAAAAGAACTTTGAAGAAAAAGTTCAAAAATTAAAGAAAATCACACACTCTTTATTTTGAGATAAATAAGTGTTATGGACAGTTACTTATGTACTAAAATATTCCCTGTGGCTTTGTCCCTAAGGAGTTGTATGGATAGACTGCTGGACTTGTAGACAAGAAGACATGAGTTCAAAACCTTCTGCATTTACTTATTATTTGTATATGACCTGGGTCATATACATAACTCAATCAACTTCTCACAGCTTACAGTTACAAAGAGAATAATAATAGCATTAGCCGACAAAATTTATGTGAAGATCAAATGAAATCATATATGTAAAATATTTCTAAAACCTTTAAGAACTAATTATATGTTTATTCACATTAAATTTCTTGATCAAAAATTAAAAATAAAACAAAATATAATTTGCTATTTTTTTCACAATCATATACATTTTCAGTTTAAGGAGCCAGATAAATTGATCTTGGAAAAATAGTAAATCATTGGGATTACAACCATTTTATTCTAATAATGAAGGACTACCAAAAGAATAGAGAATATATTTTGCTATTTCACTTTAGAGGGAATAAATGGACGTTGTGAATAGGTGTTGAATGCAGTCCAATTTTGGCTCAGTTTATGAAAAATCAATTATAGCTTTCTAAATAGTGAGTGGACTTCCTTGGCAGGAAGCAGGTTCTCCAACAAAAAAGGTTGGATTACATCCTATTTGGGAGTAGATAGAGGCTTTATCAAGTTTCAGGTATAGTTTGGAATGGAAAAGTCTAAGGTCCTTCAGCATCTACATTTCTAGAAATAATATGGTAAAGTGGGAAGAATACTTTGCCATGGATCAGAAGAACTGAATGCAAGTTCTACATTACAGCCTTGTTATTTTGGAATCAATGGCAAGTTATCTAATATCTATCTCAGTTTATCCTTATCTGTGAAATAATAATAATAATATTTAACAACTACCTTGTTTTTTCTGTTTTGGGAAAAGCATATATATATGCATATATATAAATCACATTGAAGTATTTTATATAATCATCATAGTTATTTTATTTGTAGCAACATTCTTATATCATTTCATAAATATGTGTGGTTTTTATTCTAAAATGGATAAATAAAAATCAGTTTTGCTCCTTGGTCAAGTGAAGTCCTTCTCATTGATCATGCTGGCTCCTTTAAATTCATAAACACCTAGATCCAAAGGTTAAAAATTCAGCTATAGCAAACCCAATCAAATGAGAAAAATGAGGTTCTGAAGTTTGAGGCAAAATGACTATATCCAAAAATCAAATTATTCAATGTGGTCTAAAAATAAAAATAAACCTCTCAGAAAGTAGAAATAAAATATTATTCAAACTGGATAAAATATAAGTAATGCCTAAATTATTGCTTAACTACTTCTTTAGTTACCATGTAATCTTTCTAGGTAAAATGATTTTGACAAGCGATTATGAGCACTTGATCACTGTCAAAACTTCAGGAAACAGAAAATAATAAATAGAAAAAGAGATGTCCTCTCATACACATTATATTTCATTTCCTTAATGATATTGGATGGAACCCAAGAAAGACAATTTCCTCTAAAATTCCTTAAGGTGAAAAAGTCACGTTCATTGAAAATTGCTTCCAATTCTACTCATCAAGAGCTGACTATCTTGAGGGGCAAAATACTGTTCTACATAATTCAAAGTTGTGTTAGTCATGTAGGGTAGCAATGTATGATTTGTGACTCTAAAGGGAATGGTCATTAGTGTCCCAGTAGAAGCCATGTTAGAAATGCAGACACATTGTTTTTTAATCACAGCTCATCTTTTACCAAAAATAACTTTATCACCCACTTTACTTACTAGAGCTAATGCAGAATGAGTTCAACCATTGTCAAAATACTGGATATAATCTTGAAGGAAAGTGATTTGTGACTACAGCAGATTTTTTTAAAGAGAGATACCATAAGCATGAAAGTTAATTCCTAAAGGAAAGCTTAAAAAATGTGTTTATCAATTTCAGCATAATTTGAGTGGCTATAAATCATCATGCCTTCTATAAAGCAAATCACTAATTTATTTGTCTAAATTTGATTAGAGTGATTAAAATAAATAGCCTGGTTCTGCTCACTTCATTTTGCATCAGTTCCTAGGTCTTTCTGAAATTATTCCCTTCCTTTCTTACAGCACAATAGTATTCCATCTCATTAATATATTGTAACTTGTTCAGGTATTCCTTAGTTTATTGCCCAGTTGATGGCATCCACTCAGTTTCCATTTCTTTGCAACATCCAAAAGAGTTTCCATAAGTATCTCTGTACACATAGATCCTTTCACTTTTTCTTCTATCTTTTTGAGAGTGTTATAATAGCAAGAGTATTGATAGGTCTAAGGGTAAACACAGACATAATAATGCTCATTATGATCCACCAAAGTTCCAAATGAGTCATGATGTTGAAAAATTATATCCAACCCCAGATATCCAATACTGTGTATTGGTTTTAAGGCAGAACAGTGGTAAGGGCTTGGCAATACAGGTTAAATGGCTTGCCCAGGGTCACATGGCTAGGAAGTGTCTGAGGTCAGATTTGAACCTAGGACTTCCCATCTTTAGGCCTGGCTCTTAATCCACTGAGCTACTGAGCTGCCCCTGAAAAGTCTTTTTTTAAAGGAGCATGGTTCATTCATAAAATGTATTTTGAAGGGCTGTATTTGTAATAAGTTTTTTATCTTTTGACTTGTCAGTAGGTTTGTAGAAGATGGGAAGAAGGACTTGGAATTGCTAATGAATTAAAATGAAATTTAAAAACATTTTAACGTGAAATTTCTTGTTCTAATCAGAGCTACTAAAATTTCAAGTCATTTAACTTAATAAATGACAGATAATTTTTATATGTTTCCCAGTAAATTGATTAGAGGAGAAGGTATTTTACAGCAGGAAAGATATAAAATTGTTTGCATCTATTATGTTTACAACATTTTAATACTATTATTATTTATACAGTCATTATTCCCCTTGGATACACAATTTAATGAAGATTATAAACATATAATAATTGGACTACTTTCAGACTGTTCAAATTCATGAAGAACTTACCTAGCAAGTTCACTATAGTGAAATTGACATAATATGGTAGACCAGAAAACCCACTTCACTACTTCTGTGCAAAGGGAATTATTGCTTTATGAGCTCATTATTGGGTACATTCATTCCATCATAGTGTGACCACTGAAACACAGAATTTTAGAGTTGAAGAAGACCTAAGAAGTGAACTAGAATAATATCTTATTTGGGAAAATATTCCCATTACAATAAATCCAGAAGTGACCAAATAATCTTCATTTGAAAAATATCAATGAAGGAGAACTCACCATCTTCTGAGGAAAGCCTTTTTCATTTTATATGACTCTCTATCAGGGCCTGCATGACAACAGTTAGAGTCCTTGAAGATATGCAAGAAGAATGGGGAAAAAACAAAAGAAAACATAGCTGGGATCGGGAGGGCCTTACTTGTAAATCCAGATCCTAACTGTCGTCAAGTGGATCCTGACAACTCTCATTTTTAGAAAGTGTTTCCTAAACATCAAACTAAAATTCATGTCTTCACAACTTTTATCCATTGCTCCTAGTATTGTCCACCAGAGAACAGAGGTAAAATATACATATAATCTCTTTTCCACCTGTCAGTCCTTCATTTACTAATATATAATTCATTATCTCCCACCTTCATCTCTGAATTATTTCTAGTCTGATTAAAGCATTCTTATATCTTTGGAAGAGTCCTTATCTGGTAGGAACTTGATGCCCTGCACCATTTCAGGTACTCTCCCCTGGACTCTCCCCAGCCACATGTCATTTCTTTTCTAAAATATGATGCCAAGACTTAATCAAAATAATATAGATGTGGTCTAATAAAAGTAAAGGGAAATCTGAAAATCATTTCCCTATTCTTGTAAGCCATAAAGGACAAATTCCCCTACACATTTTAGACTGCCATATGGAGGGCAATGCTAGATTATTTAAAGAACAATGGCTGACTTATAGGTAGGTTAATGAAAAGTTAGCAATTAGAATCACAGAATCTTCCATTTGGAATAAATTTCAGAGGTTAACACATTCAGATTTGACTTGTTCAGTAGCACCCACAGCACTGCTCTGACAAATGCTTTTATTTGACTATGTTAAATAATAGGAACTTCAATATCTATGATGATGTCCTTCTATTCTATTTATTAAGTAATTATATTCAAAAAGATTTCCCTTATATCAAGGTAAAACATGCCTCTCTTCAATATCATCTAACTTCTACTAGTCTCCATAGAAGAATAAAATACAATATTTTAAAAAATTACCTTCCATATTAAAATCAATATGGTATATTGTTTCCATGGCAGAAGAGCAGTAAAGGCTAGGCAATGGGGTCACATAGGGTCACATAGCTAAGAAGTATCTGAGGCTAGATTTGAAGCCTGGGCCTCCCAACTCTAAGTTTGACTCTCAATCCACTGAGCCACCTGGATGTTCCCAAATAAAACCAATTTAATGATTCTTCCACCATTAGTTTTCAAAATATAACCACTGTCAATTATTAAGAAATGAAAATATATAATTACTTTTGGATATGGTTATTATAAACAATAAATGCCATGCAAACATGGAGATATTTATTTGAATTGATATTAAGAGAAGTAAGAAAAATAAGTTTAACCATATTTAAAATGACAAGACATTAAATGAAAAGAACCACAACATATGCTATCTTGTACATATGAATCAAATAAAATCTGAAGCATAGTATTGAGTATTTACTCCTCAGTTTTTCTTGTTTTAAGTGGGGAACTACTAGTATGTTTGGGTTGGTTTTGCTGAACTGCTACCCCACTTTATTTTTGTTCTATACTCTGTTTAAACATATGATTTTCTGGGCCATAAGAAATTAAGTTAATATAAAAGCAAATACTATCAACACTATTGTAAAGCAGTAAACACAACAGGACCAAGAATGTTAGAGTACTAGAGAAAACAAGGGATCACAAAACCACAGATCTTGCTCAGACATGGGAGAGAGTTAAAAATGTATGAGCTCTGATTGTCTGGGTTCCGGGTTAAGATGGCTGCAGAGTAAAAAGCAGCTCTTAAACTCTCCTGACCCAAAACATACAAGACTCCTCAAGGAGACATAAAAACAAGTCCAGATGAATGGAGGGACCCAACAACAGGGTGCAGGGTGGAAGGTACGTGGAATCGGGACATTTCCATGCTATAAAGTGGTGAAACAGCTCTCACTAAATTGCGGGCTGAGCAACCACCACCCCCTCTACACATACCACCTATAGCGCCAAAGCCAGCTAAAAAGAAATAGAGCAAGTTGGGGGCACCCATTGAGTCATTGGCAGCTCCAGGGACTGTTCCTGAGAACAGCAAGATTTAGGACCCCAAAAATTTAAAGAACGCACGCAGACTTTGAGCACAGACACAGAGCACAGGCGTGGGCAGAGGCTCGGGTGGAGGCAGACACAGACATGAGTTAAGGCTCTGAGACCCTGAGTGGGGAACCAGTGCAGACGGGTATACAACTGTGGAAGCAGTGCCCTGAGACTTATAAAGGAACCTCCAGCAGAGGATCAAGCAAGGGGGTCCACCAGGTGGCTTGACCTTGAGAAAAACCAGACCTCAGACCTCAGGACCCAAAAGACTGCAGACAGACTCTGAGTGCGAGGATAAAGCTGAGAAGCTGCTGGGCTAACAATGGCTACTCAGAATCAGGAAGTTCAGAAGAGAAAGATTAACAACAAGAAAAAGAAATCTTTAACACTTGACAACTTTCACACAGAGAAAATCCAGGCAACCAAGCAACCAGAGGAGGAGAACAAACAAGCATCTGGACCCTACTAAAATAAGGAAAACTGGTCACAAGCTCTTGAAGAATTCAAAACTGAGATGACAAGAAAGTTGGAAAAGATTTGGTTAGAGAAATGGAAAATAGCTCAAAAGGAAATCAGGCAAGAAAATAACAGTTTAAAAGGCAGAATTTTGCAATTGGAAAGTGAGGCAAGTCAACTGAAGACCAGAAATGACCAGATTGAAAAGGAAAACCAAAGATTATAGCCAAAAACCAGTCCTCAAAGGCTAGAATTGAACAATTAGAAGCTAATGATCTCTCAAGACAGCAAGAACAAATAAAACAAAGCCAAAAGACTTAAAAAATAGAAGAAAACATGAAATATCTCAATGAGAAAGTGACAAACCAAGAAAACCGGTCTAGAAGAGACAATTTGAGAATCGTTGCTCTTCCAGAAAAACCAGAAATTAATAGAAACCTGGACTCCATACTAAAAGAAATTATTCAGCAAAATTACCTGAAGTCCTACAACAAGAGGGCAATATAGACATTAAAAGGATCCATAGATCACCCTCTACACTCGATCCAAATAAGACAACACCCAGGAATATAATAGTAAAATTCAAGAGCTTCCAAGTAAAAGAAAAAATCTTAGAAGAAGCCAGAAAAAGACAATTCAAATATGAAGGAGCACCAATCAGGATCACACAGGATCTGGCAGCCTCCACGCTAAAAGACCGCAAGCTTTGGAATATGATATTCAGAAAGGCAAGAGAGCTGGGCCTGCAACCACGGATCAACTACCCATCAAAATTGACTATATACTTCCAGGAGAATGAATGGGCATTCAACAAAATTGAAGATTTCCAAGTATTTGCACAGAAAAGACCAGGGCTAAATGGAAAGTTTGATATCCAACCCCAAAAATCTTGAGAAACATGAAAAGGTAAATAAGAAATAGAAGGGAAAGAAAGAAAACTTTTAATTTTTAAATTTGCCTTTTTAAGGGCCTCAGTAAGATCTAATTATCTGTATTCCTATGTGGAGAAATGCTATGTATAATTCTCTGTAATGAACTCTATTCACTATTATACTATTCACTAGTATGGTAATCAGAAGAATAATTCACAGGGAGAGGGTGGAATACTAAATGGTCTAAGATGACATGAGGGTGAGAAAGAAGGGGGTGAATAGTAGGGGACACCAAGAGAAACTTGAGTGAATAAGAAAAATAGGATATGATATTACACAAAAAGAGGGCATGGGAAGGAGAGTGGACAAATACTATTATAAGAAGGAGAGGAAGAGAGCATTAACAGGTAATATTTAATCCTTACTCTCAGTGTAATCAACCCGGAGAGGGAAGAGTAGCTATACTATCCATTGGGATATAAAACTCTTATCCAACCCTACTGAGAAAGTCAGAAGGGATAAACCAAGGGGAGCAGGGGAGTGGGGAGGTCAAAAAAGGGATGGGAGAAGAAGGGGGAGGGAATTCATTAGGCCTTTAAAAACAAAAATAGGGGAATAATAAGGGAGGGGGTAGAAGGGAAGTTAATCAAGGGAGGGGATAAGGGATACCAGCTCAAAGCAAACCACTGGTTTAAAAGTAAATAGTTTTAGAAGAAGGGGTAGGAATAGTGGAGGATACGAAAATGTCAGCAAATGCAGAACTTATAATTATAACTCTGAATGTGAATAGGATGAACGCACTCATAAAACGGAAGCAAATAGCAGAGAGGATTAGAAATCAAAATCCTACCATAGGTTGTCTACAAGAAACACATATGAGGTGGGTGGACATACACAAGTTTAAGGTTAAGGGCTTGAGCAAAATATTTTGAGCGTCAAATGAGAAAAAGAAGGCAGGAGTGGCTATTATGATTTCTGACAAAGCAAAAGTAAAAATAGATTTGATTAAAAAAGACAGGGAAGGTCATTACATCCTGATTAAAGGCAGTATAAACAATGAGGAAATAACACTGCTCAATATGCATGCACCAAGTGGCATAGCATCCAAATTCATCAAGAAGAAACTGGCAGAGCTCAAGAAGGAAATAGATAGTAAAACCATAATAGTGGGAGATCTAAATATTCCTCTTTAAGATCTAGATCAATCAAACTAAAAAATAAATAAAAAAGAGGTAAGAGAGGTGAATGAAGTCCTTGAAAAATTAGATTTAATGGATATGTGGAGAAAAATAAATAGGGACAAAAAGGAATACACCTTCTTTTCAGCTGCACATGGTACATTCACAAAGACTGAACATTTTATAGAATCATTGCAAACAAATGCAAAAGAGCAGAAATAATAAATGCAACCTTCTCAGATCATAATGCAATAAAAATAATAATTAGTAAGGGCACCTGGACAGGCAAATCAAAAACCAATTGGAAATTAAATAATATGATTCTCCAAAACCAATTAGTCAAAGAAGAAATCATAGAAACAATCAACAATTTCATTGAAGAGAATGACAATGATGAGTCATCCTACCAAACTCTGTGGGATGCAGCCAAGGCAGTACTCAGGGGGAAATTTATATCCTTGAGTGCATATATTAACAAATTAAGGAGAGCAGAGATTAATAAATTGGGACATGCAACTCAAAACATTAAAAAGCAAGCAAATTAAAAATCCCCAGATGAAAACGAAATTAGAAATACTAAAAATCAAGGGAGAAATTAATAAAATTGAAAGTAAAACAACTATTGAATTAATAAATAAGACTAGAAGCTGGTATTTTGAAAAAAAACAGATAAAATAGACAAAGTACTAGTCAATCTAATAAAAAAAAGGAAAGAAGAAAACTAAATTGACAGTATCAAAGATGAAGGAGAAATTAAGGCAATCATTAAAAATTATTTCTCCCAATTATATGGCAATAAATATAACAATTTAGGAGATATGGATGAATATTTACAAAAATACAAATTGCCTAGATTAAAAGCAGAAGAAATAGAACACCTAAATAATCCCATATCAGAAAAAGAAATTGAATAAACCATCAAAGAATTCCCTTAAAAAAAATCGCCAGGGCCTGATGGATTCACAAGTGAATTCTATCAGACATTCAAAGAGCAACTAATTCCAATACTATACAAATTATTTGATATGATAAGCAAAGAAGGAGTCCTACCAAATTCCTTTTATGACACAAATATGGTATTGATTCCAAAGTCAGGGAGATCAAAAATAGAGAAAGAAAACTACAGATCAATCTCCCTAATGAACATAGATGCAAAAATCTTAAATAGAATACTAGCAAAGAGACTCCAGCAAGTAATTAAGAAGATCATCCACCATGATCAGGTGGGATTTATACGAGGAATGCAAGGATGGTTCAACATTAGGAAAACCATCCACATAATTGACCATATCAATAGTCTATCAAACAAAAATCACATGATTATCTCAATATATGCTGAAAAAGCCTTTGACAAAATATAGCATCCATTCCTATTGAAAACACTGAAAAGTATAGGAATAGAAGGACCTTTCCTAAAAATAATAAACAGTATATACCTAAAACCATCAACAAACATCATATGCAATGGGGATAAATTAGAAGCCTTCTCAATAAGATCAGGAGTAAAACAAAGATGCCCATTATCACCTCTATTATACAACATAGTACTAGAAACACTAGCAGTTGGAATTAGAGAAGAAAAAGAAATTGAAGGTATCAAAAGAGGCAATGAGGAGACTAAGCTATCACTCTTTACAGATGATATCATGGTATACTTAAAATAATCCTAGAGAATCAACTAAAAAGCTAGTAGAAATAATCAACAACTTCAGCAAAGTTGCAGGATACAAAAAAATGCACATAAATCATCAGCATTTCTACACATCTCCAACACATTAGAGCAGCAAGAATTAGAAAGAGAAACACCATTTAAAATAACCCTAGACAATATAAAATACTTAGGAATCTATCTACCAAAACAAACACAGCAATTATATGAAAACAACTACAAAACACTTTCTAAACAAATAAAACTGGATCTCAACATTTGGAAAGCCATTGACTGCTCATGGGTAGGGCGAGCTAACATAAGAAAAATGACCACTCTACCCAAATTAATTTACCTATTTATCACCATACCTATCAAACTACCAAAAAACTTCTTTACTGGATTAGAAAAAAACTATAACAAATTTCATTTGGAATAACAAAAGATCAAGAATATCAAGGGAAATAATGAAAAAAAATGTGAAGGAAGGGGACCTAGCAGTACCAGATATTAAACTATACTTTAAAGCAGCAGACATCAAAACAATATGGTGCTGGCTAAGAGACAGAGAGGAGGATCAGTGGAATAGACTTGGGGTAAATGACATCAGCAAGACAGTGTATGATAAACCCAAAGAGCCCAACTTTTGGGACATGAATCCACTATTTGACAAAAACTGCTGGGAAATTTGGAAAACAATATGGGAGAGATTAGGTCTAGATCAACATCTCACACCCTACACCAAGATAAATTCAGAATGGGTGAATGACTTGAATATAAAGAGGGAAACCATAAATAATTTAAGTGAACACAGAATAGTATACTTGCCAGATCTCTGGGAAAGGAAAGACTTTAAAACCAAGCAAGAGTTAGAGAAAATTACAAAATGTAAATTAAATGGTTTTGATTATATTAAACTAAAATGCTTTTGTACAAACAAAAACAATGTAGTCAAAATCAGAATGGAAACAACAAATTGGGAAAAAATCTTTATAAAGAAAAAGTCTGACAGGGGTCTAATTACTCAAATATACAAGGAGTTAAATCAATTGTATAAAAAATCAAGCCATTCCCCAATTGATAAATGGGCAAGAGACATGAATAGGCAATTTTCAGGTAAAGAAATCAAAAGTATCAATAAGTACATGAGAAAGTGTTCCAAATCTCTAATAATTAGAGAAATGCAAATCAAAACAACTCTGAGGTATCACCTCACACCTAGCGGATTGGCTAAAATGAAAGAAGGGGAGAGTAATGAATGATGTAGGGGATGTGGGAAAATTGGGACATTGATTCATTGCTGGTGGAGATGTGAACTGATCCAACTATTCTGGCTGGCAATTTGGAATCATGCTTAAAGGGCTATAAAAAATGCCTGCCCTTTGATCCAGCCATACCATTGTTGGGTTTGTACCCCAAAGAGATCATAAATAAACAGACTTGTATGAAAATATTTATAACTGTGCTTTTTGTGGTGGCAAAAAACTGGAAAAGGATAGTATGCCCTTCAATTGGGGAATGGCTGAACAAATTGTGGTATATGCTGGTGATAGAATACTATTGTGCTAAAAGGAATAATAAACTAGAGGAGTTCCAGATGAACTGGAAAGACCTCCAGGAACTGATGCAGAGTGAAAGGAGCAGAGCCAGAAGAACATTGTACACAGAGACTGATATACTATGGTAAAATCGAATGTAATGGACTTCTGTACCAGCAGCAATGCAATGACCCAGGACAATTCTGTGGTAATGAATGCTACCCACATTCAGAGGCAGGACTGCAGGAGAGGAAATATATAAGAAAAACAACTGCTTGAACTCATGGGTCGGGGTGGACATGATTGGGGATGTAGACTCGAAACTACCACACCAATGCAACTATCAACAATTTGGAAATAGGTCTTGATCAAGGACACATGACAAAACCAGTGGAAATGTGAGTTGGCCATGGGTGGGGGGATTGAGAGTGTGAAGGGGAAAGTAGGAGCATGAATCATGTAACCATGTTAAAAATGAATATTAATAAATGTTTAAATTTTTAAAAAATGTATGAGCTCTGATGGCAGGAACATTTTCATAGTATTTTTATATCCATAATATCTAAAACATTTTGTATACTAATAAATGTTTGTTGAACTCAGTTGAATATTGTTTAAACACCTATTTCTGCTTTGAGAAATTTAACTCAAATCATCTCAAAACATTAGCATTTATCTTTTTCACAAATGAGAAGACTAATGTAAGAAGCATTTTACATAGTTCTTTAAGATGATGCAAATATTCTCTACCTAATTGGTGATTTTACCCCTAAAATCATAAGCAGAAACAAGCTCATAGAGAGTATAGTGATGACTATTTTCATGCATAACCAAGATTTACTGACCATTAATTAATTTTGATGACTACCAAAATCAGCATCTCCCCTGTATAATCCCTGACAAGTTGATTTTCTCTTTATATTATTGTAAGAGGAAACTAACTAACCCCACAGTACGCCTGTTGCATTTTGAGACAGCTTTTAATTGTTGAGAAATACTTTCTTTACATTGAACAAAAATTTGCCTCTCTCTAACTTCCATCCATTTTGCTCCTTATTCTATGCTTTACATCTAAAGAGAACAAGCCTTACCTTCTTATACAGGACAACCCTTCAAATACTTCCTCTGATGCAGAATCTGATTATTTCTCTACCATGCCATATTTTGTCTCATAATACTAATAATTATCAGAAATACTGAAGTGACTAGTAATGGCAAGCATTAGTTCAGAAAAATTGAAATGATGGATAAGATAAGATGAGAGGAGAGGAGATGAAAGGAGAAGAGAGGAGAGGAGAGGAGAGATCATATATTTTGACTCAGAGGTAGAAAAATCTGAGGAAGTGTTAGTAAGAATAGTGAGAATAAGGGATACATGAGGATGTTTTTATATGTGCTTAGGTTTTTTAGTGTTATTTTTCACCTTCCCGTCTTCTAACTTGTTCCCTTTTTAGTAAGTCTTTAACTAATATTTAATTAGTTAAGATCTCACATAATTCTCTGCAATATGGCTCAACCAGTCTTCTTAATTGAACCAGAAAATGTTCATTGGATTGATTTATGGACCAGTAGTATAATTTAGGACTAAGATAATTTATTTTCAAGTTTTCAGGAAATAAATTAAAAAGAGAAAAAGTGAGAACATGTTGCTTTGATAAATTTGTTACCAGTGTTTAAAGGTCACTTAGAGTCATCAAGGGTTAAAGATCTAAAAGAGTCCATTAAAACTGCTTAGAGGGGCAGCTGGGTAGCTCAGTGGAGTGAGAGTCAGGCCTAGAGACAGGAGGTCCTAGGTTCAAACCCAGCCTCAGCCACTTCCCAGCTGTGTGACCCTGGGCAAGTCACTTGACCCCCATTGCCTACCCTTACCACTCTTCCACCTATGAGACAATACACCGAAAGTACAAGGGTTTAAAAAAAAAAAACAAAAAAACTGCTTAGCAGGAATTCCACACATCTGTCCAGGAGTTCTGTATTAGTGTCTCCTTCTCTGGTTAAATTCATTTCCATCACTTATCTTCTTGTAGTGATAAAAAGGATAAGAGCTGCAAGCTAAAACAAGCACATGTGTCTGATAAGGCTATGGAGATATGTAAATTGCCAAGTGATAGTGATGTTTGCATGCTTTGTTGCTTTCTAGGTCTAGTTATATAATCATAATTATAATACAAACAGAAAAATCTCTGGCTCTGTATGTCAAGAGACTTATTGGCATCGTTAAGTCATATTCTAATGAAGATATGTTTTGAGCAATTAAGATTTTTTTAATGCCAATCTTAACACAAACTTTTAGAATACAAAAAAGGGTTACCAAGAATGGAGAATGTAACCATACAAAAACTTCTATAGTATTTTTTTTTACTTTTCTTTTTTTTAAGATTTAAATATTTTATTTTTAGAAAGATTTTCCATGGTTACATGATTTATGTTTTTACTTTCCCCTTGACCCCCCCTTCACTTCCACCACAGCCAATGCACATTTCCACATGTGTCATCAATAGAGATTTATTTACATACCATTGATAGTTGCATTGGTGTGGTTGTTTCGAGTCTACATCTCCAATGATGTCTGCATCAACCCATATGTTCAAGCGGTTGTTTTTCTTCTGTTTCCACTCCTGCAGTTCTTCCTCTGAATGTGGGTAGCATTCTTTTCCATAAATCCCTCAGAATTGTCCTGGGTCATTGCATTGCTGTTAGTAGAGAAGTTCATTACATTCGGTTTTACAACAGTGTATTGGTCTCTGTGTACTATGTTCTTCTGGTTCTGCTCCTTTCACTCTGCATCAATTCCTGGAGGTTTTTCCAGTTCACATGGAATTCCTCCAGTTTATTATTCCTTTGAGCACAATAGTATTCCATCAGCAGCATATACCACAATTTGTTCAGCCATTCCCCAATTGAAGGGCATACCTTCATTTTCCATTTTTTTGCCACCACAAAAAGTGTGGCTATAAATATTTTTGTACAAGTCTTTTTATCTATGATCTCTTTAGGGTACAAAACTTCTATAATATTAATAGAGCATAGAAACACCACCTCAAAGTAATTCTATAAAAAAAGAACACTTTCTTATCAAAAAATGAAGAATATTTATAAATATCCTTATATCACAAGATAAGGGGAAAATCCCAGAAATACTGTTCATTCTATATGTTGATAGGCTTCAATGACTTTTGTTTTATTGATCTTGAATCTGATTCTCTATAACTACTACTCATTAACTCCTTTTCTGCTCACAGATATCATTTAAAAGAGTAATGATAAAATTTGACAATTTTACAAAAGAGTAAACTGAGGGGGCAGCTGGGTAGCTCAGTGGAGTGAGAGTCGGGCCTAGAGACAGGAGGTCCTAGGTTCAAACCCGGCCTCAGCCACTTCCCAGCTGTGTGACCCTGGGCAAGTCACTTGACCCCCATTGCCCACCCTTACCAATCTTCCACCTATGAGACAATACACTGAAGTACAAGGGTTAAAAAAAAAGAGTAAACTGAGAAATACTAAATTATTTACCCAGAATCAGACATATAGTCAGAAAGAATCTGAAGTCCATTTTCTGACCCTATATATATGTTATGTTGATCTTAACAGAGATAATTGGGAAGCTGAAGAGATGACCAGATATACGTAGCAGCAGGCCTCACTCCTCCCCCCCACCACAGGCTTGAGTGAGAAAGAAGGGGTTCAGTCTAGCTCAGTGCTCCTTTCTACCCCCTCCCAACAAGCAGTTAGAAATCAGTTGGAAATGGAGGCAGGACTGATGTCTTCTGGCAAGGCTCAGCAAGGTAAATCTCGAATGACGTTCACTTTCTCAACTTATATTCCCCACAGGTTTCACTAAGGGATGATAGGAGAAGTTTGATGTCTTGTAGTTATCAGAGACAGATGAATCTAATTTGTATCAGCTGGACAGCTGAAGGAAACATAGCTGAAGTTGGATGTATGTATTCCCAGAATAAGAAACAGACACAACTTCCTTAAAGATGAAGTTGTACTGATAAGAGAGTAAGGGGAACCAAGGGAAGGGGTTTCAAGGATTTGGATAAGATTTGGGAAGCCCTGAACTGTTAGATAGAAACAGCCCCTCCCCCCCTCAGGAGGGAGTGGCAGACTTTATAACTAGATTGCCCTCAAAGCCTATAATTATCACATCTAATATCCAAAATAACTAAATGGTAACAAATGCTGTTCAGGAAAGGTCTAGTTCAGCTAAACAGGAAAACTGCAGAGAAGAACCAAAATGACTAATGCCACAGGCCACTAAAGCTCTCCAGACCTGGGCTCAGCAAACAGAGTGACCTGCTCACTTCAACCTCCGGGAATCAAATGTCCTTAACTGCTTTAAACTTTCCCCTCACCCAGAGTTCTCCAGTGGGGGGGGTCACCTGGAATTCTGGGTGAGACTTGACCCTGTATCTTGCAGGAATTTCACCCTGCCATTTTCCATGATACAGTATAATACTCTCCTTTTGGATTTATCTTATTAAATGTAAGCATATACAGATAAAAAGATGAAATATATGTCTCTAGTTAAAAAAAGTATATGCCTAAAATATAGAAGCCACAATGAAACCACTAGACACCTTGTTGCTTTGATGCCCATCATTTATATAACTAGAACTTTTTGGGTCACCACCTCTTCTGTTGTAGTGACTAATACATCTATGCTCTTTCTTCATTGCACCAAGCAATTTATATTTCTTCCATCTAAGTCATTAAGGTTGAGTGCTTTCATCTGATTGTAGCTTTAATTGCCAATCATATAAAGTATGTTCACAAATTTAAGGGAGAAAATTTCTTTCATAGAAAAGAAATTTATCCTTTAAAAATTAGAAAAGGTCTTGGGTGCACAATGCTTAATACACTTGTATTAATATGTCAAACGAGCTCTATGGTAGAATGGGGATCTGCCATAATTAGTCCTTATTTCCTGCAGCATCTTTAATGGAGTGCAGCAGCCCTCCATCCATCAGCTACCATACAATGTTTTGATCTAAATGGTTGTGTTAACCCCTGTGACCTTAGAACATAATGAAATGAGTTCTTCAGTGTTCATTTGTCTACTGACATTTTCTTCTGGAAGCTTTATAGCTTATATCATTAAAATTTCGTGTATGATCATGGGCTTCTGGACATCCAAGTGTCAACTACCCTTGTCTGAAATGGTACCTGTTTAGATGAATTGTCTTTAGAGGCAAACTCTCTGCAAAATGCATAGAACTATGAAGTATTCACTATTACTGATTAATTGTAGACTGATAATTTATTGAATAATCACATAGCAATACAGTCAAAATGCAAAAATTCATACGGGATGGTTTTCATCATATTCCTTTTGAGATGAGAGGCACAGTAAGGTTATTTTATGTTTAAATGTATCTGAAATATTTAGATTCTTTTTATTAGCTGATTTGTTATAAAAAGCTATTTAAAATTTAATTCATGAGTTATTTTGGACACTGACAAACATGTCACCAAAAGCACAGTTGATGTCAAAATATTATCATATATTCACTGAGTGATATAATGCTTTCTATCAATTAGAATGTTAATCTTGTAGAGCTTAACGAGCACACAGCATTATTTTGCAAATTATATTGAGAAATCACTGTTAAAGAAAATGTGTTTGTGGCTGACAAGTAAATATTGTACAAAATTTCTATTTACATTTACTTCTCTCAGTTTACATACAATCTTTATTTTATGCCCTGAAATGAAGTTACTTAAGTTCTAATTCAAGGATATGAAAAGTTATCTGACCAGTCCTGTGTGGTTTGTTTAGCCCTCTAGAGGAATGCAAGGAGTTGGATCTATCTAATCACTAAGGTTTTGAATTACAGAGAGGTACTAAGTTTGTTGAACTGAGGGATGCTAAGAAAGATAGTATCTCTTTTAATTGTATGAGCAAGGCTTTAGGGGAAATATTCTCATTTGCAGTTGGGACCAGTAAGAAGACAGAAACAAAGTTTATCTTCATTAATTTTGTCCTCGATAAACAGACATCTCAGGGTTGAAACATTTCCTTTCCTTTTTTTCCTTTGCTTTGCTTTGCTTTTTTTCCTTTTGTTTGTTTGTTTGTTGCCTTTCCTAACTCAATGCCTGATGGGTCAGAAGCCATTAATAATTAATTGGTTACTAAATCTAAAATTATGGATCTTTCCACTGTATAGTCTTTCTCAAATGATGCACCAATGAAAATTAAATGATGACCAAGTACTCAATTTGACCTTCAAGTGTGCCTATGCATCCTCTCTTGTTCCCCTTAGGTAATTGTGCTCCCACCTCTAAAATTATTTTTTGCATATAAATATATTATATGCATAAATATATATATATATATATATATATATATTATATATATACAAACACATATATATGTAAGTGTGTATAAACACAAACACACATATATACATATATATATATGTACATATATATCTTAATCTCATGAAATAATGTTGATTCCATCCCACTACCTGTATACTCCTCTAGAACAGGAACTGTTATTTTCAAATATGTATCCTTAACACTTAACAAAGCAACAAATAAAATATT
>NC_058130.1:659947206-659989581 GCF_016433145.1 Gracilinanus agilis
TCTCTCTCTCTCTCTCTCTATATATATATATATATATACATATATATATATATATATATTTAAGTCTTTTGTAGGTGATTTTGTCTTATTTTTATTTCACCACTTTTTTGCATCACTATTACCACCATATATATACATATATATTCCTTTGACCCAATTCTACCAATAACTTCCTTCTTTTGTGACAAATCATTATAAATAAGTCAAATAAACTAATCCTTTGAGCATATCTGAAAATGGATCTTCCTCTCTGCACCTCTTTTTTTACAAATTGATTAAACTTATTGGGTCCCTTAAAGAAAAGATTTCCCCCCCTTGCTCTCTTAATTTCCTTATGGTGATTCTCTTGAGGTCTGTGTTTAGGCAGCAAACTCTCTGTTTAAGTCTGGTTTTTTTCTTTATGAATGCTTGGAAGTCTTCAATTTTATTGAATGACCATGTTCTTGCCTGCAAAAATATAGTCAGTTTTGCTGGATTGTTTATTCTTGGTTGCAGACCCAGTTTTCTTGATTTCTGGAATATTATATTCCCTACCTTATGGTCCTTCAATGTATATGTAGCCAGATCCTGTGTTATCCTAAGTGTAGTTCCCTGTATCTGAATGACTTCTTAGCAGTTTGTAATATTTTTTCCTTGGTCTGGTAGTTTTTGAATTTGCCTATAATATTGTTGGAAGTTGTCAGTTGTGGATTAAATGTAGGGGGTGATCTGTGGACTCTTTCAGTTTCCACTTTTCCCCTCATATTTGAGAATGTCAGGGAAGTTTTCTTGGATAATTTCCTGTAGGATGATGTCCAAACTTTTTCTTTTGTCATGATGTTCCAGTAGACCAATAATTCTTAAATTGTCTCTTTGAGATCTGTTCTCCAGATCTTTGGTTGTATCAATGAGGTGTTTCATATTCTCCTCAAATTTTTCATTTTTTAAATTTTGTTTTATATATTCTTGCTGCCGTGTGAAGTCATTTGCTTCTAGTTGTTGAGTTATAATTTTTTAAGACTGAATTTCATCCCTTGCTTTTTGGTCATCCTTCTCCTTCTGGTCTACTTTTCTTTGTAGATCATCTTTTGCCTTCTTTGCTTCATTTTCAATCTGGTCAGTTTTGGATTTTAATACTTTATTTTCTTGTTTAATTCATGTATTTCCTTTTTCAAATTCACTTCAGCCTCTCTTGATTGCTCTTTGAGTCTCTGAAGTTCTTGAGTTAATTGAATTTTGAGATCTTCCAAAGCTTGTGTCCAATGCGTTGAAGCTTCCTCTTCTTCTTCTATTTCATTTGCTCTTTTTTTGCTTCCTGAAAAGAAGCTATCAATTGTAATTTCTTTTTTCTTTTTCTGTTGTTTACTCATATTTTTTCCTTCTCTGTTCTGCTAGTTTAATCAAATGGATTTAATGAGCTTTGATGAAAGATCTGACCAAAAAATAACTAATCAACTGTTGAATCCTTTCCCCTATAGCTAGGATATTTTCCCAACTATTTCCCTTAATCTTTATGATTCAAATTCATCATACATTGAAATAATCCTTTTCCTTCCTATTCTCCATCCAAAGATCCCTCTCAGTAGAAAATGCCAAGTATTGTTTTCTTTGATGGCTTTTCCTGCTAGTAGTTATTTATTGTAGTAGGTGTCATTGCTGATTAATTTTAAAAATTGTTTTTGTTTTTTTTATTTTTTAAACATTTATGAATATTTATTTTTTACAACAGTTAACATGGTTACATAATTGATGCCCTTACTTTCCCCTTCACCCCCCCCCCATGGCTGATGTGTATTTCCACTGGTTTTAACATGTGTCATTGATCAAGACCTATTTCCAAATTTTTGATAGTTGCATTGGTGTGGTAGTTTTGAGTCTACATCCCCAATCCTATCCGCCTCAACCAATGTGTTCAAGCAGTTCTTTTTCTTCTGTTTCCACTCCTGTAGTTCTTCCTCTGAATGTGGGTAGCATCCATTTCCATAAATCCCTCAGAATTGTCCTGTGTCAATTGCATTGCTGCTAGTACAGAAGTCCATTACATTTGATTTTACCACAGTGTATTGGTCTCTGTGTACTATATTCTTCTGGCTCTGCTCCTTTCACTCTGCATCAATTCCTGGAGGTCTTTCCAGATCACATGGGAAAAAAACCCTCCAGTTTATTATTCCTTTGAGCACAATAGTATTCCATCAGTAGCATATACAACAATTTGTTCAGCCTTTCCCCAATTGAAGGGCATACCCTCAGTTTCTAGTTTTTTTGCCACCACAAAAACTCAGCTATAAATATTTTCATACAAGTCTGTTTATCTGTGATCTCTTTGGGGTACAAACCCAACAATGGTATGGCTAGATAAAAGGGCAGGCAATCTTTTAGAGTCCTTTGGGCACAGTTCCACATTGCCAGCAAGAAAGGTTGAATCATTTCACAATTCCACCAACAATGCATTAATGTCCCAGTTTTGCCACATCCCCTCCAGCACTCATTACTCTCCCCTTCTTTCATTTTAGCCAATCAATTTTTTTCTGCATTTCTGCTCCCACAATTTTTTCTCTGGATGTGGATAGCATTCTTTTTCATAAGTCCTGCTAGTGGAGAAGTCCATTACAATCAATTGTGCAACAGTGTATGCTTTTCTGTGCAATAGATTCTCCTGCTTCTGCTCCTTTCACTCTGCATTAATTCCTGGAGGTTGGTCCAGTTCGCATTGGCATTCCTACAGTTCATTATTCCTTTTAGCACAATTTTATTCCATCAGCAACAGATACAACAATTTGTTTAGCCATTCCCCAATTGATGAACATCACCTGATTTTCCAATTTTTTGCCATCACAAACAGAATGGCTATAAATAAATACTTTTGTACAAGTCTTTTTCCTTTTGATCACTTTCAGGTATAAACACAACAGTGTTTTGGCTGGATCAAAGGGCAGGCAGTCTTTTAAAGCACTTTGGGCATAGTTCAAAATTACGTTCCAGAATGGTTGGATCAATTTATAACTTCACCAGCTATGCATTAATACCCCTATTTTGCCATATCCCCTTTAACATTTATTACTTTCCTTTGCTGTCATGTTAGCCAATCTGCTAGGTATGTGGTGATACCTCAGAGTTATTTTGATTTGCATTTCTCTAATTATAAAAGATTTAGAACACTTTTTCATGTACTTATTGATAGTTTTGATTTCTTTATCTGAAAATTGTCTATTTATGTCCCTTTTCCATATGTCAATTGGGGAATGGCTTGATTTTTTTTTGTACAATAGATTTAGCTTCATATATATTTGAGTAATTAGGCTTTTGCAAGAGGTTTTGTTATAAAGATTTTTCCCCCAATTTGTTACTTCCCTTCTAATTTTAGTAGCATTTGGTTTTGTTTGTACAAAACCTTTTTAATTCAATGTAATAAAATTATTTATTTTACATTTTATACTTTTTTCTAATTCTTGTTTGGTCTTAAATTCTTTCCTTTCCCAAAGATCTGACAGGTATGCTATTCTGTGTTTACCTAATTTACTTATGCTTTCCTTCTTTACATTCAAGACATTCACCCATTCTTAGTTTATCTTGGTGTAGGGCTCTGATGAGCAAACTTTTTAAAGAGGGGGCCAAAAGAAAGGAACTGCTCATTTGTCAATCTGTTTCTAAGGTAACTTTTTCAAAGTTTCATTGTATTGTATCCTATTCATTGTATTTTTCAGATTAGGGATAATGTCACAGGGGCAGATAGAACATTTCAGAGGGCTGCACAGGCCATAGTTTGCCCATCACTGGAGTAGGGTATGAGATATTAATCTAAACCTAATCTTTCTCATACTATTTTCTAATTTTCCCAGCAGTTTTTGTCCAATAGTGAATTTTTGTCCCCAAACCTGGGATCTTTGAGTTTTTCATACACTGTCTTGCAGAGTCATTTACTCCAAATGTATTCCACTGATCCTTCCTTCTGTCTCTTAACCAGTACCATATTTTTTAATGGCCACTGCTTTATAGTACAGTTTAAAATCTGGAACTTCAAGGCTAACATCATTCACATCATTCACAGTTTTTCATTGTTTCCCTTGATATTCTTGATCTTTTGTTCTTCCAAATGAACTTTGTTTTAGTTTTTAGTTTTGCTTTTTTTCCGAATCAGTAAAAAATGTCTTGGTAGATTGATAAGTAGGGCATTGAATAAGTAAATTAATTTGGGTAGAATGGTCATTTTTATTATGTTAGTTTGACCTACCCATGAGCAATCAATATTTTTCAAATTGTTTAGATCTAGTTTTAATTGTGTGGAAAGTGTTATATAGTAGTGTTCATATAATTCCTGTGTTAGTCCTCCTAAATAGATTCCTAAATATTTTACATTGTCTACGGTGATTTTAAATGGGATTTCTCTTTCTAGTTCTTCCTGCTAAGTTATGTTGGAAATACATAAAAATACTGATGATTTGTATGGGTTTATTTTGTATCCTGCAACTCTGCTAAAGTTGTTTATTATTTCCACTAGCCTCTTAGTTGATTCTCTAGGATTCTTTAAGTAGACCATCATATCATCTGCAAAGTGATAATGTGGTCTCCTTATTGCATTTTTTAATACCTTCAATTTCTTTTTTCTTCTCTAATTGCTATTGCTAGTGTTTCTAGTACCATGTTAAATAATAGAGGTGAAAATGGGCATTCTTGTTTTACTCCTGATCTTATTGGGAAGGCTTCTAATTAATCCCATTGCAGATGATGCTTACTGATAGTTTTAAAATATACTGTTTATTATTTTTAGGATATGCCCTTCTATTCCAATACTTTCTAATGTTTATAATAGGAATTTGTTTGTATTTTATCAAAGGCTTTTTCTGCATCTATTGAGATAATCATATGATTTTTGTTTGTTTGCTTGTTGACATGGTAAATTATATGGATGGTTTTCCCAATATTGAACCATCCTTGCATTCCTGGTATAAATTCCAACTTATCATGATTGATAACCCTCTTGTTTACTTGCTGGAATCTTTTTGCTAGTATTCTATTTAAAAGTTTTGTATCAATGTTCATTAAGGTGATTTGTCTGTGATTTTCTTTCTTGGCTTTTGATCTGCCTGGCTTTGGAATCAGTATTATATGGTCAAATAGTTTGTATATTATTAGGATTAATTGTTCTTTACATTTTTGATAGAATTCACTTGTGAATCCATCAGTCCCTGGGGATTTTTTTCTTAGGGAGTTCTTTGATGACTTATTTAATTTCTTTTTCTGATATTGGATTATTTATGTATTCTATTTCTTCTTCTTATAATATATGCAATTTATATTTTTTGTAAATATTCATCCATATCACCTCAATTGCTATATTTATTGCCATATAATTTTGCAAAATTGTTTTTAATTGTTGCCTTAATTTACTCTTCATTAGAAGTAAAGTCTTCCTTTTTCATCTTTGATACTGTTAATTTGGCTTTCTTCTTTCCTTTTTTTATTAGATAAAACAGTGTTTTGTCTATTTTATTTGTTTTTTCAAAGTAGTAGCTTCTAGTTTTATTCATTAATTCATTAGTTCTTTTGATTTTATCAATTTCTTCTTTAATTTTTCTGATCTCTAATGTAGTTTTTATCTGGGGATTTTTAATTTGTTCTCTTTCTAGTTTTTTTAAGTTGCATGCCCAATTCATTAACCACTTCCCTCCCTAATTTGTTAATGCACTCAAGGATATATGCACTCAAGGATATAAATTTCCCCCTGAGTACTGCTTTGGCTCTATCTCATAGATTTTTGGCAAAGTGTCTCATCATTGTCATTCTCTTCAATGAAATAAATAATTTTTGCTATGATTGGTTCTTTAACCCTCCAGTTTTGGAGAATAAGATTATTTAAATTCCAAATAATTTTTGATTTGCCTCTCCAGGTACCCTTACTAATTATTATTTTTATTGCATTATGATCTGAAAAAGATACATTTATTATTTCTGCTCTTTTGCACTTGTTTGCCATGTTTTTATGCTCTGGTACATGGTCAGTCTTTGTGAATATACCACGTGCTGCTGAAAAGAAGGTGTATTCCTTTTCATCTCTATTTTTCTCCACATATGTATTAACTCTAATTTTTCTAAGATTTCACTTATATCTCTTATCTCTTTCTTATTTATTCTTTGGTTTGATTTATCTAGAACTGATAGTGAAAGGTTCAGGTCTCCTACTAGTATAGTTTTACTATCTATTTCCTCCTTAAGCTGTACTAGTTTCTCCTCTAGAAATTTGATTGCTATACCATTTGGTACATATATTTTCAGTTCAAACCAAGCCCCATACATACTAGACATTTGGTCCTAGGAAACTATTTTAACCTCCTTTGGACATAATCTAAAGGGAGGAAGGCTTCAGAATTTTCTGGCCTGAATCCCACTGCTAAAAGCCCTGAGAACATGAACAGAGTAAACAGCTTGCAATCAACAAGATAACCTTTTGGGGCAGCTGGGTAGCTCAGAGAGTCAGGCCTAGAGACAGCAGGTCCTAGGTTCAAATCCGGCCTCAGACACTTCCCAGCTGTGTGACCCTGGGCAATTCACTTGACCCCCATTGCCCACCCTTACCACTATTCCACCTATGAGTCAATACACAGAAGTTAAGGGTTAAAAAAAACAAGATAAACTTTTGAGGGAAGGACCAGCAGCCTCATCTTGTTTACTGAGACCTAGAGCTTACATTCAAGAGGATACCACTCTGTTTTGTCAGTTGCCTCATCTCAGAATACCCCTGCTGGCCAGAAACTGTAGAGTGAAGAAATAGATACCACAGAGTACAGCAGTGTCAAACCCAAAGGACAGGACCTTAAGCCTCCCTGTTGACAGGCAAGGGACTAAACACCTTATATGGCCATCCCAGTCAACAGCAGTGGGATAGTAGAAAGGAGAAAGTAGCACACAGCAGTGAGTGGGGTTCCTGAAAGATTGAGGCAACATTAGCTGTGATTTCTCCCAGAAGAGTGAGGTATCTGGTTGCCACCACGGAAGGAGAAGGATTGTCTGCTTGTATGTGCAGCAACACCCAGTTCCCATTAGAGCACCTGAGAATAATCAAGTACTAGGGCTTAAGCTGGGGACATATAGATTTCATCAGACCCTGAACCATGGAAACTGGAATAACTACATAGGATCCAGGGGAAAGAAAACACATTAAAAAAATCTTGAAACCTGATGTGGCATACCCCAGTACCACAGAAATCATGAGTCCAACAAAAAGCCATAAATGGTCTGGTTGCTAAAATTTTAAAAATAAAAATAAACAAACAACCAAAGGAGAAAGTATAAAACTATTTATAGTACTTTGAGGACAGTGAAGACTTTTGTTAAAATTCAGAGAAGATGGGGCAGCTGGGTAGCTCAGTGGAGTGAGAGTCAGGCCTAGAGACAGGAGGTCCTAGGTTCAATCCCAGCCTTAGCCACTTCCTAGCTGTGTGACCCTGGGCAAGTCACTTGACCCCCATTGCCCACCCTTACCACTCTTCCACCTATGAGACAATACACCAAAGTTAAGGGTTAAAAAAAATTTAAAAAAATTAAAAATAAAATTCAGAGAAGATTAAAGTAAAAATGCCTACTTCTAAAACAGCAAAGAAAGATAAGTGGCCCCAAGGTCAAAAAGAGCTTTTGGAAGAGCTTGAGAAAGACATCAAAAATCAAATGAGAGAAGTAAAGGAACCATTAGAAAAACAATTACAACAATGCAAGAAAGTAGAGAAAATTGTGGGAAAAATACTGCCCAAATGGGTTGTGAATTACATATCTGGGGGACCTACAACCCAGTCCAATGCCAGACAACTCACCACAGTGAATAGCAAAAGTAGTCACAGAGTCAGGTGTCTGGGCTGCTAACTGGGCTGGCTAGATTCCTGAGGTGAGAAAGTCTAGCAGTCTGGGAAACACGATGCATAGAGGACATGGACCAAATGAAGTATCTTGAAGGATACAGGGAAGGGGCTTGAGCAAGACTTGAAAAGCCAATGCAGGAAGCTCATGGGTCTCTTGGCTTCCATCCCTCTCTCCAGTCTTTTTCACTTTGTCATTCTTGGAGCTATCCTGGTGTCAGCTTATCTATGCAGCCATCTCTGGCCATTGGTGGTGTGGAGGGAGCGATTCCAGGCTGAAATCTCAGACCTGAACTTACTTTATTTTTTTAAACATTTATTAATATTCATTTTTAACATGATTATATGATTCATGCTCCTACTTTCCTCTTCACACCCCACACTCCCCCACCCATGGCTGATGCACATTTCCACTGGTTTTAACATGTGTCATTGATCAAGACCTATTTCCAAATTGTTATTAGTTGCATTGGTGTGGTAGTTTGGAGTCTACATCCCCAATCATGTCCACCTCAACCCATGCATTCAAGCAATTGTTTTTCTTATATTTTCCTCTCCTGCAGTCCTTCCTCTGAATGTGGGTAGTGTTCTTTACCATAAATCCCTCAGAGCTGTCCTGTGTCATTGCATTGAAGCTGGTTCAGAAGTTCATTGCATTTGATTTTACCATAGTATATCAGTCTATGTGTACAGTGTTCTTCTGGCTCTACTCCTTTCTCTCTGCATCAATTCCTGGAGGTCTTTCCAGTTCACAAGGAATTGCTCCAGTTTATTATTCCTTTGAGCACAATAGTATTCCATCACCATCATATACCACAATTTGTTCAGCCATTCCCCAATTGAAGGACATACCCTCCTTTTCCAGTTGATTACACTGAGAGTAAGGTTTAAATATTACCTCTTAATGCTCTCTTCCTCTCCTTCTTATAATAGTATTTGTCCCCTTCCCTTCCCATGCCCTCTTTGTGTGTAATAGAATATCCTATTTTTCTTATTCACTCAAGTTTCTCTTGGTTTCATCTACTATTCACCCCCCTCTTCCTCACCCCCATGTCATCTTAGACCATTTAGTATTCCACCCTCTCCCTGTGAATTATTCTTCTGATTACTATACTAGTGAATACTATAATAGTGAATAGAGTTCACTACAGAGACTTATACATAGTATTTCTCCACATAGGAATACAGATAATTAGATCTTATTGAAGCCCTTAAAAAGGCAAATTTAAAAATTATGTGTTTTCTTTCTTTCCCCTCTGTTTCTTATTTACCTTTTCATGTTTTTCTTGATTTTTATGGTAGGATATCAAACTTTCCACTTAGTCCTGGTCTTTTTTGTGCAAATACTTGGAAATCTTCAATTTTGTTGAATGCCCATACTTTCCCCCTGGAAGTATATAATCAGTTTCGATGGGTAGTTGATCCGTGGTTGAAGGCCCAGTTCTCTTGCCTTTCTGAATATCATATTCCAAGATTTGTGGTCTTTAGAGTAGAGGCTGCCAGATCCTGTGTGATCCTGATTGGTGCTCCTTGATATTTGAATTGTCTCTTTCTGGCTTCTTGTAAGATTTTTTCTTTTACTTGGAAGCTTTTGAATTTGGCTATTATATTCCTGGGTGTTGTCTTTTCTGGGTCTAATGTAGAGGGTGATTTATGGATCCTTTCAATGTCTATTTTGCCCGGTTGTTGTAGAACTTCAGGGCAATTTTGCTGACTAATTTCCTTTAGTATTTCTGCTTTTTAAGGAAGACCAATGATTCTCAAATTGTCACTTCTAGCCCTGTTTTCTTGATCTGTCAATTTCTCATTGAGGTATTTCATGTTTCCTTCTATTTCATCAGTCTTTTGACTTTGTTTTATTTGTTGTTGCTGTCTTGAGATGTCATTAGCTTCTAATTCCTCAATTCTAGCCTATAGAGACTGGTCTTCAATTTATTTGCCTCAGTGTCCAATTGAGAAATTCTGCCTTTTAAACTGTTGTTTTCTTGCTAAATCTCTTCCATCTTTCTCATCACATCAGATTTGACCTCTTCAATAGCTTGCTACCAGTTTTCATTATTTTGGGAAAGTTTGGATATGCTTATTTGTTTGTTCTCCTCTGTTGTTTGCTCTGTTGTCTCGATTTTTTCTGTGTAAATTGTCTTGTTGAAGATTTCTTCTTGATGATCTTTCTCTTTTGGGGTACTTGTGGATGGCTTGCCATTGAGAGCCATGTGCCCTCTCAACTTTATCCTCACCCCCATGGTCTGTCTGCACTCTTTTAGCTCCTGAGGTCTCAGATCTCATTGTTCTCAGGGTCAAGCCTCCTGGTGGTCCCCTAGCTTGTTCCTCTGCCCGAAGCTCCTTTAACAGTGCCAGGGTGCTATTTCCACCATCATGCACCCCTCTGCACTGGGTCCCACCCAAGGTCCACACCTATACTTAGGATCTGTGTCTGCGCCTGAGCTCAGGATCCATGTCTGCACCTGTGTACTTGGTCTGTGTTCAAAGTCCATGCATTCTTTAACCTCTTGTGGTCCTAAGTCTTGCTTCTCTCAGGAGCAGGCCCTGGTGTTACCAGGTTGCTGCCAAGGACTTAATAGGTGCCCCAAATTTGCTCTAACTCTTTTGCTCTGGCTTTGGCACTTTAGGTGGTGTGAGGGGTAGCAGGGCGCTCAACCCGTGTTTTAGGGAGAGCCATTTCATCCTTTTATGGCATGGAAATGCCCCAATTCTATGTACCTTCAATGCTGCACCCTGTTGTGGGGTCCCTTCATTCATCTGGACTTGTTTTTATGTCTTCTTGAGGAGTCCTATATGTGTGGGTTAAGAGAGGTTAAGCAGTTGATTTTCACTTTGCCACCATCTTAAGCCAGAAGTCTCCTGGTTTTTTTAAACTTTAGATAATGCATAATAATTCTGCTCCAGCCTTTTGCCTTGAATATTTGTGTGTCACCCTTACTCAGATGTGTTTCTTATAAACAACATAAAGGAGGATTCTGGTTTTTCATCCATTTTGCTATCCATTTCCATTTAATGGGTGAGTTCATCCCATTCACATCCAGCATTATGATTACCTGCTGTATATTGCCCTCCATCATATTATCCCCCTTTAAATCCTGCTCTATACCCTTTCTAGCTGTTCCTCTTCACCAGTAATTTGCTTTTTGTCACCCTACCCAAGTCCTCCTCCCTCCAATTACCTCCCTCTTCCCTTGTCTTATTCCCCTCTACTTCTTGTGGGGTAAGATAGAATTCTATGCTCCCTGAGTTAAGTAAGATAGAATTCTATACCCCATCTATACCCCATATACCTGTTTTACCCTCTCTGTGCCCTTTACAAAAAGAGTAAAGTTTAAGCATTGTCAGTCACCACCTTTATCTTTCCCTCTCTATAATGGTTTTTCACTCCTCTTTATGTTATATAATTTACTACATTCTTCTCTCCCCTCTCTTTTCTCTCAGTGCAAACATCTTTTTCAGTCCTTAATTTGAATGTTTCTACATATCATTCATATGCATACATATCATATCATACCTACATATTCTATATCATCATATTTACATGTATATCATATCATCATACTTGGCTTACTTCTACAACCTCTTTCAGAATAAATTCCTTCTATCTTGTCTACTAGTAAGGGTATTTTTGAGGATTACACACACCCTTTTTCCATGTAGACTTAAACATTTTTTTACCTTAATGAGTCCCTTAAATTTTCCTCCTTCTTATTAACCTTTTTGGGGTTCCATTGTGTTTTATGTTTGGACTTCATTTTTTATGGTTAGGTTTGGTTTATTCCTCAGGAATGCTTGTAAATCTTCTTTCTTATAAATATCCAGTTTTCCTCTGAAAGAATATACTCAGTTTCGCTGGATAGCTGATTCTGGATTGTCAACCCAGATCTTTTTCCTTCCTGAATATCATATCCCATACCTTTCTAACCTTTAATGTAGAAGCCACTAGGTCCTGTGTGATCCTGATTGTAGTTCCATGGTATTTGAATGGTTTCTTTCTGGCTGTTTGAAGCACTTTTTTTCCTTGGATTGGGGGCTTTTGAATTTAATCTATTATATTCCTAGAAATGATCATTTAAAGATTTCTCTGGAGGTGATCCATGGATCTTTCAATTTCAATTTTATTTTCTTGTTTAAGGATCTTTTGCCAGTTATCTTTGATAATTTCTTGTAATATGATATTCATGGGGTTTTTTTGATCATGGCTTTCAAGTAGCTTAATAATTTTTAAATTGTCTCTCCTAGATCTATTTTCTGCTGCAGTTGTTTTTTTAATAAGATAGTTCATATTTTCCACTATTTTTGCATTATTTTTATTCTGCTTTATTGTTTCTTGATTTCTAATGCAATCATTCATTTCTAGATGGTCAACTCTGATTTTTAAGACCTAATTTTCCTCTGTCAGTTTTTGGATCTCCTTTTTCAATTGGCCCGTTTCTTCTTACCTCACTTTCATTGCCCCTTATATCACTTTCATTTCTCTCATTTTTCCTCTACCTCTCTTAATTGGTTTTTGAAGTCCTTTTTGAGTTCTTCCAGAATCTGTGTCCATTTCATATTTTTCTTTGGATTTTGGGTGTGTTTCCTATAGCCATCTTTATAAAAGATTCCTAAAAATCCCATTTTGAATGGACATTTATATAGTCCTTTGAAATGTTCAAAATATTTTTAGATAGCATTTTTTTTTTACTTTTTGGCATTCAGGGAGCACTTCTCTTTACAAACAATTTACAAATGTCAGCTTTTGACTCCCTCAAGCCTTTCTGAAAGATGTCTGTAAGTCATATTATTTTCACTGTAGTTTACAAAAAGTTTACAGATGTGAAAACTGAAACATAGAATGGGAATATGACCAATGTGCCCAACCGCTATTTAAAAGAAGGAAATGAACATATGTATCCTGGCTTCTGGGATCACTCAGACATGCAAGTAAACACCCATGTTCTGGTGCTCCAGTGCACTTTGATGTTTTTCTCTACCCTCAGTGGGCATGCCTTCTAGGGGTCCATGAGATTTCTATTCCCCAAGGTTATCTATAACTCAGCCTTGCAGATTGTCTCTCACCTGGACTGGCTTGAGTTGGCCCAGAGAGAAAAAACTCTGAATGAAGGTGGAGCAAGGAGAGGGCAATGAATTAATTTCATTCTTAGGACACTGCTAGAGATGTTGGGGTGGAGGAAAACTGGACAGGGAGCTTTCAGAACCCTTGGTCTAGACATTTTGTTCAAGAAAAAAAGTTTAGGCTAGAGGGCCAATATTTCTTGGTATATGAAAAAGTATTCTGGGTGCTACAGGTGTTGCACCCATCCTAGGAAGTTATATAAAGCAAAAGGCTAAATATAAAGGACAGTTATATTCTGAGCTGGGCAAATATCCTATCATCAACTATAGAGATAGTCAATAACAATGGATAATTTGCTTCCTAATTTAGTCAAATGAAAGAAAAAATTCTTTATTGTAATTGTCTTTTTTGTATTTAGTTAATTTACATATTTTCAAGCATCAATTGTGTTTAAGATATCTTAAAATTATTGATCAGTCCTTTTTCATATTGGTCTGATTCTCCATGATGTCATTTGGTGTTAACTTCACAAAGATACTGGCGTAGTTTGCAATTTTCTTCTCCATTTTATTTTACATATGGGGAATCTGAGGTAAGCTGGGTTAAATGAGTTGCCCAGGATCACAAAGCCTATGTTTGTTTGAGGACAGATCTGAACTCAGGAAGATAAAACTTTTTGACTCCAAACCCGGCACCCTACCACTGAGCCACCTATCTGTTTCTGGGAATCTTAACATTCCTACATGATATTTATATATATATATATNGATACTCAATTAAACTCTCACATGAGCAATTTAGTGGCATGAGATATATAAATAGATAAATAGATAGATGATAGATAGAAGGATAGACAGCAAATAGAAAGATAGATAGATACACAGACAGACAAATAGATACATAAATAAAGAGGCAGATTTAAAGACACATAGAGACATGTAGTTATACTTTTTCTCCAGGTAAATTGTATTTATGCTTTTACATTTCTTAGTGTTCTTGGCATAGTCTCATAATCATAAACATTCCCTTCCAGGTGTTTCCTGTTGTCACTCCCCTTTGAGCCTCTAGACCCTCCTTTAGGACTTGACCTTTCAGTTTATGACTTTTCTGGCAAGCCCACCTAATGTAAATATATATGCATATATATTCTCTCTATTTCTCTACATATATATATATATATGTATGTATGTATATATATATCTCTGCTTAAAGTCAAAAATGATCCCAGCTTATTATATTGAAAGGTCATTTTTTCCTACTCTGACTATTGATATACTGTGACTCTTAAGCCCTGGAAAAAATGAAGAGCTATTTCCTTGGCAGCTTCTGGGAAAGTAATAAATCAGTACTTTTGGTTTTCCAAAGAGCCTTGAGCTACAACTACCAAGCAAATACCCTGTAGCCAAAGTGGCTAATATTCAGAAGTTTAGTATTTTGAAAATGTCCATTATTTTACATTTCTGTTTTCTTCCAGCCTTTGAATTTTCCATGTTCTATTTAATGGTGAATGATTCTACATCATCTTCTTTTACAACCTAACATCTATTATTTATGCCTTAGGGAACTAACTAGCAGATAAAACATCTTTATCTGTCTACCCAATATTCAGTAAAAATTGTTTAGAGAATAGAACAAGGGGAACTCTGGGCTTGTTTGAAAGGTACAGAATTTTAATATGCTTCCAAATGCTGATTTTTGCTGCTTTTCTACAACGATGCAAGAAAAGGATAAGCAGGTGCAAGGTTATTACCAAAGATAGCCCCTGGGAAGAATAGAATCTGAATAATTCAGGTACTCCTGGATTTGGTTGAAACTTATTCTAACATTCTCAGACTCATGGGAGTGCTTTGCTATGGGGATTTAATTTTTCATTATGATTTATTAAACTTCACCAATTTTATCACATAGCTGATGAGTTTATTTCCACTTCCTTACTGTTAACAAGTCATATTCCTCTATTACTTAATTGTAAAATGTAAGAGAATATGTAAGAGTATCAACCTAAACTCTATCCATCCATACATCCAATCTGCAATATTCATGGAGTGGCCATCTAGCTATTAATCCTGCATACCCATTGAGGTTGACCAAAGTATTTTAGGACAATTTAAATGTTCAGCTTTTTTTTCCTTTATGCTAAGCCAAATCTATTAGTAAATCCCTAATTCTCCCATCATTGGCTAAGCATATGTCTTATCCCTTCCATAAGAAAACTCCTTTGACTATTTGATAATTACCATGCTTCTGCTCTGTTTTCTCTCCTCCAAATTAACCATAAACAGTGCCAAAAAGTGATCCATATATAACATGATACATAGTCTTGATATAGCTAAGTGGTACAGAGAATTGAGAGTTGGGTCTAGGGTCAGAAAGACCTGAATTCCAATATACTCTTGGATGTTTCCTAGTTGGGGGACACTTAACATCTGTCGTCCGCAGGTTCCTTATCTGTAAAATAGCAATGATAATAGCACTTACCTCTAAGAGTTGTTGGAGGGATAACATTTTAAAAAGTTAAATGCTATGCAAATGTTATAGAATGATACGAATGCTAGCTATTTTTAATTACTACTGTTATTATTATTATTACACTATAGTGCTCCTTTGAACATTTCAAGCTTTCATTGTGCCTTTTAAAATGTAGCATTGATAAATGGACAATATAGTATTTAAGTAATAATGATTATAATGGGTATCCTTCCTTTAACCCTGAACTTATTGGTAAGGGTTATAGTATATTTGCATTATAGTTAATGCTTGCTTATACTTTTAGATAGATTTCCTTTGTCATTTTAAGGAAAGCTCTCTTTATTCCAATGCTATTTATTTTTAAAATAAGGAATGTGTGTTGTATTTTGTCAAAGGCTTTTTCTGTATCTATTGAGATAATTATATGATTTCTGTTGATTTTATTATAGATATAACAATTATGATGATGATTTTCCCAATATTGAACCATTCCTACATTCCTGATCCTTGTGATATGATGTTATAGTCTCCTTGCTTGTTGTTTTATTTAAAATTTTTGCATCAGTATTGAATAGGTAGATTGGTCTATAGTTTTATATCTGTTTTAGTTTTCCTTGTCTAGATATCAGTTCAATCTTTTTTTTTTAATAGTTTGTAGTATTGGAATAAATTTTTCTTTGACTGTTTGGTAGAAGTTAATTTTGAATCCATCTGGGCATGAAGTCTTTTTCTTAGGGAATTCTTTAATGGTTTGTTCAATTTCTTTCCCTGTGATTATTTTTATATATTTACTTTTTTCTTTTACTGATCTAAGTAGTTTATATGTTTATAAATCATCTATTTCACTTAGATGGTTAGATTTAGTGATATGTAGTTGGTCAAAATTACTCCCATTATTTGTTTTAATTTCCATTGCTTGTGATTTCACCTTTTTCATTTTTCATACTAGTAATTGGCTGCATTTGTTTTATTTGATCAAAAATATCTTTATATCATGAAACCAAATTATCCATATTATTTTTGTGATCTTCTCTCTTTTTTGGTGACAGTCTTCCTTTATCCATAGATATGATTGGTATATTTTTTCATGCTCCCCTAATTTACTTAAGATATCATCCTTTATGGCTAAATAATTTACCCATTTTTACCTTAACTGGTATATAGTGTGAGATATTGGTCTATGTCTAGTTTCTTCGGAACTGCTTCTAAGTTTTCCCAGAAATTTTTCAAAGGTTTCCAGTTGTCCTGACAGATTGGATCTTTGAGTTTATCAAATATTAAATTATTATAGTTATTTGCTATGGTGTATTTTGTTCCTAATACATACCATTGATATACTACTCCATTTCTTAATCAGTACTACATTGTTTTCATTGTAGACTGTACTTTAAAATCTGATACTACTAGATCATCTTCCTTCAGATTACTTTGATTTATTCCCTTGATATTATTGATCTTTTTTCTTCCAAAATGTTATTTCCCTACTTCTATAAAAGTATTAATTGGTAATTTGATTGGAATAAGTGAACTAACTCTGGTAGACTGAGTTTCATCTTTTCTATTTTGATGCTTAATTGGAGATTTAAAATTTGTTCTATTTTTACTTGAATTCCTGTTAAATATTTTTGATTTACTCATTTAGAGCTATAGATTTTCTATTAAGTACTTCTCTGACTGAATCTACAAAATTTGATATATTGTCTAATAGTTATAATTTATTTGAGTTAAATTATTCATTTTTTCTGTGATTTGTACTTTGACCTTCCCAATTTGGAGGGTTAGCTTATTTTATTTCTTACAATTTTATTTATACTTCCAAGTCCTTTTTTAAATCCAATTTTATTGCATTATGGTCAGAAAAGTATGCAATGAATATTTTGCCTTTTTCATTTATTTATGAGATATTTATGCTTTGATACACAGTCAATTTTGTGAAGATGCTACATATAGCTAAGAAAAAGTTATATTCCCTCCCATTTCCTTTCAGTTTACTTCAGAAATCTATCACTTTTATTCCTGTCTAATATTCTATTCATCTCTTTAATTTCCTTCATATTTATTTTATGGGTAGATTTCTCTGTCCTGGAGAAGGGAAAGTTGTGTTATTCAAACAGAATAGTTTATTGTGTATTTCTTCCTTCACTTAAGAATTTGGATGCTGTGCTTTTGGTGTGAATATATTTAGCACTAATATTACACTATTAATTATATTTTTAATAAGAAGAGGTTTCTCTACTTATTTCTTTCAATTAGGCAAATTTTGGCTTTAGCTTTGTCTGTGATCACAGTTGCCACCCCTGCCTTCTTAAAAGTGTGCTAAAGCATAGGAGATTCTTCCCCTTTCCCTTATTTTGATTATTTATTCATTTCAAGTGTGCTTCATCTAAAGGGTATGTTGCTTGAATTCTGTTTTCTAATCCATTTTTGACGTTTTCTTTTGTTTTATGGATGAGTTCATCCCTTTTATAATTATTATTATTAACTGTATTTCCTTCTGTTATATTTTTCTCCTCTCTACATTTCTCCCTCTCTTTTCATCCTGGTTCCCCTCTAAAATCTATTTTATTTCTGATCATTGCCTTCCTTTACCTGTCCTCCCTTTTATCACTCTTCCATTTACATATCACCTCTACTGCTAATTTCCAGTTGGGCAAGAACTGGAACAGTGTGTATCTGTGTGTATTTGTGCTTCTGCCCTTTGGAACAATTTAGATGAGAATAAGGCTCAGAAGTTGCATGCCATTCCCTTCATTTTCTCCTCCTTTCTAAAAGTTCTTTCTTGTGTGCCTCTTTTATTTGAGAAAAAATCCCCATTCTTCATTTCCCTTCATCCTTCTCTGAGGGTTCCGTTCTTTCTCATCTTTTTATTTTTTTTTAATATCTTCTCAACATCATTGATTCATTACACCAGCTTCTGTCTATTTAGAATCCTTGTAAAAGTACCCTAACCATGATATCATTCTTGGAAATTAGATGATAGAAATGCAAGCAAGTTGTTTTTTTTTTTGTGAGTCCTTTATGAATTCTCTTTCATACTCATTTTTTGTGCATTTCTTGAGACTTGTACTTGAATGTCAAATTTTCTATTCTATGTGAAAATTCAATTCTACAAAATATTTCTATAAAAGACCAATGCTGCTGTTTTTAGGAATATTTGAAAATCCCTTGGTTTATTAAATATACATTTTTCCCTTTAAGTATTATAATCAATTTTTTCTCAGTGTCATTTTTTGTAAGCGTTGATCTTTTTCTTCTGGAATACAATATACTATTACATCCACTCATTTACATGATAATTGAAAAATATTGTCTTATATTAACTGTGGCTCAACAAAATTTCCCTTGTTAGATTCTTTCCATTTCTATATTACCCTCAGTTTCTAGGAAAATAGAGCACTTGTCCTTGATATTTTCTTGATACATGATTTTTAGGATTTCTTTGATCATGAGTCATGCTATTTTTAAATTAACTCCTTGAGCTATTTTCCAATTAAGTTTTCTTCTCATAAAATATTTCTTGTTTTATTTGTTTTTCCTTATTCTTTTGACTTTTATTTTATTTTTGATAACTCATAGTTATTAGTTTCAACTTTTCCAATTCTAATTTTAAGAATTATTTTTCTTCAGCTATCTTTAGACCACTTTTTTCTAATTTGGTATATATTGAGACTTAAGTGGTTTTTTTTCTTACATTAATTTTTGTACCTCTTTTTTCTGTTTAGGCAATTTTATCTTTAATGTGATATTTTCTTTAGTATTATTGGGTTTCTTAATGATTTTTACATAATTTCCTTCACTCTGTCTCATTTATTTACTCATTTTTTCCATTACAACTTTTATTTAATTTTGAAAATAATTTTTAAAGTTCCCAGGAAATTTTTTTTGCCTTCTGTTCTATTCATTATTTTCTTTAGTGATCATTTAAAACTATTTTGAGTTCATTGTCTTCTTTGTCTCTATGTATTAGTCTTCCCTGTCACTACAGAAGAATTTTATTGTTAGGTTATTTTTTTAATTAAATTAAGTTAGGTTTTAATAGGTTAGGTTCTTTTTTATTCTTGTTTACTAATTTTTCCAGTCTGTTGTTGACCTTCAATTTATGTTAATGGTTAACTCTTCACTGCATTTTGTAGGGGAAAGAAATGAAAGCAATGAATGCAAGAAGAAATGAAAAGAGAAGAACTAAAAGCTGAGCGAAGAAAATCAGTTCTTAAAATTTAGAATTGAGCAACTAGAAACTAATTATTTCATGAGAAATCAAGAAACAAAACTATACCAAGAGAATGAAAATATAGAAGAAAACATGAAATATCTATAAAAAACTAACCTGAAAGTCACTATAAAAATTATGAAAGAAAACTGTCCAGATATTCTTGAACAAGAAAATAAAATTGAAATTGAAAGAATTCACAGATCACCTTAAGAAATAAATTTTTGGTTGACAACTTCCAGGAATATAATAGCTAAATTCAAGAGCCACCGAGCCACGGAAAAAATAAATTTAATATAGCCAACATTGTCTTTTTTATATCTTATAATGTTCTCTATATCTCTTTGGACATAAATTCTTCCCTTATCAATAGATTTGGCAGGTGAACTATTCAAAGATCCTTTAATTTCTTAAATTATTTATCTTTCACCTTTTTTTCTTAAGTATATATCTTTTAACTTTTTTGATAAATAGTATGAAATATTTGTCTGCATCTAGCTTTTACCATATTTTGTTCCATTTTTGAAGCAGTTTTGTCAAATAACATATTCTTCCAAAAGCTTGGAATTTTTGGATTCCTCAAACATTAGGCTACTATGACCATTTACTACTGCATATTTAGGGCCTACTCTATTCTAGTGATTCACTATTCTATTGCTTAGCTAGTAATAGATTGTTGTGATGGTTACTGCCTTATATAATAAAGTTTGAAATCTGGTACAGCTAAGTTACATTTTTTTCATAATTTTTCATAATTCCCTTGATATTCCTGACCTTTTGTCCTTCCAGGTGAATTATATTTTTTTTATTTTTTCTTTCTTTATGAAAGAATTTTTGGGTTGTTTAATTGGTGTGGTACTAAATAGGAAAATAAATTTAGATAAAATTGTCATTTTTATCACAATTCAGTTGACTACCCATGAGAAACCCATGATCACTCTTAAAGATCACCCTCTTTCTTTGTAAAGAATCATGTTCCTTTCCCTTAGTAATTTGTGCTAGATCATCTACAATGGTGACAAGTTAGAAGCCTTCACAATAAGATCAGGAGTGAAGCAAAGATGCCCATTATCACCTCAATTATTTAATATTGTTCTAGAAATGCTAGTGGTAGCAAGTAGAGAAGAAAAATAAATTGAAGGGATTAAAATAGACAACAAGGAAAATAAACTATCACTGATGATATGATGTTATATTTTAAAAACTCCAGAAAATCAACTAAAAAACTCGTGGATTGGGTTCTGGGCTAAGATGGTGGCAGAGTAAAAAGCAGCTACTTAAACTCTCCTAACCCACACATATAGGACTCCTCAAGAGGAAATATAAACAAATTCAGATAAATGAAGGGACCCCACAGCAGGGCTCAGCATTGAAGGTACATGGGATTGGGGCATTTCCATGCTATAAGGGGGTGAAATAGCTCTCAGTAAAACCCAAACTGAGCAACACCCTCTCCCTCCCACACCATTTCAGGGTCAAAGCCAGAGAACAAGCGTTAGAGCAAGTTTGGGGTATCCATTAAGCCTTTGGCTGCTACCTGGGAACATCAGGGCCTGCTCCTGAGAGCAGCAAGGCTTAAGACCACAAGGGGCTAAAGAACGCACAGACTTTGAACACAGACCCAGTGGGCAGTCTCAGACATGGATCCTGAGAGCAGGCACGGATGCAGATCATAAGTGTAGGTGCGGACCTTGGGTGGGGACCCAGTGCAGAGGGGTGCATGAAAGTGGAAGCAGAGCCCTGGCACTGTTAAAGGAGCTTCAGGCAGAGGAACAAGCTAGGGGACCACCAGGAGGCTTGACCCTGAGAACAACTAGACCTGAGACCTCAGGAGCCTAAAGAGTGCAGACAGACCCTGGGCATGAGGATAAAGATGAGAGGGCACTGGGCTAACAATGGTAAGCCAGACACAAGAACTCCAGAAGAGAAAAATCAAAGAGAAATCTTTAACACTTGACAACTTTTACACAGAAAAAATCCAGACAACAGAGCAAACAGCAGAGGAGAACAAACAAATAAGCATATCCAAACCTTCCCCAAAAAAGGAAAACTGGTCACAAGCTCTTAAAGAGTTCAAATCTGATATTATGAGAAAGATAGAAGAGATCCAGAAAGAAATTAACAGTTTAAAAGGCAGAATTTCATAATTGGAAAGTAAGGTACAGAAATCAAATGAATTGATAAACAAACTGAAGACCAGAAATGACCAGCTGGAAGCCTTGAATAACCAAGCAGACCAGACTGAAAAGGAAAACCAAAATATTATAACTGAAAACAAGTCTCTAAAGGCTAGAATTGGGCAATTCAAAATAGATGCCCCCAAATCAAAAGAATTGATGAGCAAATTGGAGACCAAAATTAAACAGCTGGAAAACAGGATAGACCAAATTGAAAAGGAAAATCAAAAGATTATAGCAGAAAACCAGTCTCTAAAGACAAGAAATGGACAAGTAGAAGCCAATGATCTCTCAAGACAGCAAGAACAAAGAAAGCAAAGTCAAAAGACTGAGAAAAATAGAAGGAAACATGAAATATTCCAATGAAAAATTGACAGATCAAGAAAACAGGTCTAGAAGAGACAATTTGAGAATCATTGGTCTTCCTGAAAAAAGCAGAAATTAATAGAAATTTGGACTCCCTACTAAAATAAATTATTCAGCAAAACTTCCCTGAAGTTCTACAACAAGAGGCAATATAGACATTGAAAGAATCCATAGATAACCCTCTACACTAGACCCTGAAAAGACAACCCCCAGGAATATAATAGCCAAATTCAAGAGGTTCCAAGTAAAAGAAAAAATTTTACAAGAAGCCAGAAAGAGACAATTCAGTTATCAAGGAGCACCAATCAGGATCACACAGGATCTGGAAGCCTCCACACTACAAGACCTCAAAGCTTGGAATATGATATTCAGAAAGGCAAAAGAACTAGGTCTACAACCAAAGATCACCTACCCATCAAAACTCACTATATGCTTCCAGAGGAAAGTATGAGCATTCAAAAAGATAGAAGATTTGCAAGTATTTGGACAGAAAAGACCAGGATTAAATGGAAGGTACGATATCCAAGCACAAAAAACAAGAGAAACATGAAAAGGTAAATAAGAAACAGAGGGGAAAGAAAGAAAACTCTTATGTTTAAATTTGACTCTTTAAGGGCTTCAATAAGACCTAATTATTCATATTCCTATATGGAGAAATGTTATATGTAATTCTCTGTAGTGAACTCTATTCACTATTATAATATTCACTATTATAGTGAGTAGAAGAATTATTCACAGGAATAGGTTGGAGTATTTAATGGTCTAAAATGATATGGGGGTGGGTGGGAAAGAGGGGGTGAATAGTAGATGAAACCAAGATAAACTTGAATGAAGAAGAAAAATAGGACATTCTATTACACACAAAGAGGACATTGGAAAGGGAGGGGATGAATACTATTATAAGAAGGAGAGGAAGAGTGCATTAAGAGGTAATATTTAAACCTTACTCTCAGTGGAATTAACCCTGAGAGGGAAGACTAGCTATATCTATGGGGATATAGAACTCAATATAACCCTACTGAGAAAGTCAGATAGGATAAACCAAGGGGAATAAGGAAGTGGGGAGGTCAAAAAAGGGAGGGGAGGAAAAAGGGGAAAGAATTAATTAGGCCTTAAAAATAAAAATATGGGAATAATAATGGAGGGGGTGGAAAGCATAGTAAATCAAGTGAGAGGACAAGGGTTACTGGTTTAAAACAAATCACTGGTTGAAAAGGAAATGGCCTAAGAAGAAGGGGTAGAACTAGGAGAGGATACCAAAATGTTGGGTAATCACAACTGATAATTATAACGCTGAATGAGAATGGGATGAACTCGCTCATAAAATGGAAGCAAATAGCAGAGTGGATTAGAAACCAAAATTCCACCATATGTTGTCTACAAGAAACACATATGAGGCAGGAGGACATACACAGATTTAATGAAAATGGCTAGAGCAAAATCTTTTGGGCTTTGAAGGAGAAAAAGAAGGCAGGAGTGGCTATTATGATTTCTGACAAAGCCAAAGTAAAAATAGAAATGATTTAAAAAGACATGGAAGATAATTACATCCTGATAAAAGGCAGTATAGACAATGGGGAAATAACATTGCTCAATACGTATGTACCAAATGGCATAGCATTAAAATTCATAAAGGAGAAACTGGCAGAGTTCAAGAAGGAAATAGAGAGTAAAACCATACTAGTGGGAGATCTAAATATTCCTCTTTCAGATCTAGATGAATCAAACCAAAAATAAATAAGAAAGATATAAGAGAGGTGAATGAAGTCCTAGAAAAATTAGATTTAATAGATATGTAGAGAAAAATAAATAGGGATAAAAAGGAATACACCTTCTTTTCACCTGCACATGGTACATTCACAAAGATTGACCATGTAATAGGGCATAGAAACATTACAAACAAATGCAAAAGAGCAGAAATAATAAATGTAACCTTCTCATATCATAATGCAATAAGAATAATAATTAGTAAGGGCACCTGGAAAGGCAAATCAAAAACTAATTGGAAATTAAATTATATGATTCTCCAAAAACAATTAGTCAAAGAAGAAATCATAGAAACCATCAACAATTTCATTGAAGAGAATGACGATGATGAGACATCCTACCAAACTCTGTGGAGTGAGGCCAAGGCAGTACTCAGGGGGAAATTAATATCCTTGAGTGCATATATTAACAAATTAGGGAGGGCAGAGATTAATGAATTGGGCATGCAACATAAAAAACTAGAAAGTGAACAAATTAAAAATCCCCAGATGAAAACTAAATTAGAAATACTAAAAATCAAGGGAGAAATTATTAAAATCAAAAGTAAAAGAACTATTGAATTAATAAATAAGAGTAGAAGCTGGTATTTTGAAAAAACAGATAAAATAGACAAAGTACTGGTCAATCTAATAAAAAAAGGAAAGAAGAAAACCAAATTGACAATATCAAAGATGAAAAGGGAGACCTCACCTCTAATGAAGGGGAAATTAAGGCAATCATTAAAAACTATTTTGTCCAATTATATGGCAATAAATATAGCAATCTAGGTGATATGGATGAATATTTACAAAAATATAAATTGCTTAGATTAACAGCAAAAGAAATAGAATATCTAAACAGTCCCATATTAGAAAAAGAAATTGAACAAGCCATCAAAATACTCCCTAAGAAAAAATCGCCAGGGCCTGATGGATTCACAAGTGAATTTTATCAGACATTCAAACAGCAACTAAACCCAATACTATACAAATTATTTGATATAATAAGCAAAGAAGGAGTCCTACCAAATTCCTTTTATGACACAAATATGGTACTGATTCCAAAGTCAGTTAGAGCAAAAACAGAGAAAGAAAACTACAGACCAAACTCCCTAATGAACATAGATGGAAAAATCTTAAATAGAATACTAGCAAACAGGCTCTAGCAAGTGATCAAGAGATTTATCCACCTTGATCAGGTGGGATTTATACCAGGAATGCCAGGATGGTTCAACATTAGGAAAAACATTCACATAATTTACCATATGAACAATCTAAGAAACAAGAATCACATGATTATCTCAATAGATGCTAAAAATGCCTTTGTCAAAATACAGCACCCATTGCTATTGAAAACCCTGGTAAGTATAGGAATAGAAGGACCTTTCCTACAATAATAAACAGTATATACCTAAAACCGTCAACAAGCATCATATGCAATGGGGATAAATTAGAAGCCTTTCCAGTAATTTCAGGAGTGAAACAATGATGCCCATTATCACCTGTATTATTTAACATTGTACTAGAAATCCTAGAAGTAGCATTTAGAGAAGAAAAAGAAATTGAAGGCATGAAAAGAGGCAATGAGGAGACTAAGCTATCACTCTTTACAGATGATATCATGGTATACTTAAAATAATCCTAGAGAATCAACTAAAAAGCTAGTAGAAATAATCAACAACTTTAGCAAAGTCTCAGGATACAAAACAAATGCACATAAATCATCAGCATTTCTATATATCTCCAACTCATCACAGCAGCAAGAGGTAGAAAGAGAAACACCATTTAAAATCACCCTAGACAATATAAAATACTTAGGAATCTATCTACCAAAACAAACACAGGAATTATACAAAAATGGCTACAAAATACTTTACAAACAATTAAAGCTAGATCTAAACTATTGGAAAAACGTTGATTGCTCATTGGTAGGAGGAGCTAACATAATAAAAATGACCATTCTACCCAAATTAATTAATTTATTTAGTTCCATACCTATCAAACTACTGAAAAACTTCTTTACTGAATTAGAAAAAAACTATGACAAAGTTCATTTGGAAGAACCAAAGATCAAGAATATCAGGGGAAATAATGAAAAAAATGTGAAAGAAGGTGGCCTAGCAGTACCAGATATTAAACTATAATATAAAGCAGCAGTCATCAAAACAATATGGTCCTGGCTAAGAGACAGAAGGGAGGATCAGTCGAACAGAGTAGGCGTAAGCGACGTCAGTAAGACAGTATATGATAAAAGAGCCCAGCTTTTGGGACAAAAATCCACTATTTGACAAAGACTTTGGAAAATTGGAAAAGAATATGGGAGAGATTAGGTTTAGATCAACATCTCACACCCTACACCAAGATAAATTCAGAATGGGTGAATGACTTGAATATAAAGAGGGAAACTATAAATCAGATAAGTGAACACAGAATAGTATACTTGTCAGATCTCTGGGAAAGGAAAGATTTTAAAACCAAGCAAGAGTTAAAGAAAATTACAAAATGTAAAATAAATGACTTTGTTTATACTAAATTAAAAAAAAACTTTTGTACAAACAAAAACAATGCAACCAAAATAAGAAGGGAAACAACAACCTGGGAAAAAATCTTTATAACAAAAAACTCTGACAGGGGTCTAATTACTCAAATATACAAGGAGTTAAATCAATTGTATAAAAAATCAAGCCATTCCCCATTTGATAAATGGGCAAAGGATATGAATAGACAATTTTCAGATAAAGAAATCAAAAGTATCAATAAGCACTTTAGAAAGTGTTCTAAATCTCTAATAATTAGAGAAATGCAAATCAAAACAACTCTGAGGTATCACCTCACACCTAGCAGATTGGCTAAAATAATAGTAGGGGAGAGTAATGAATGTTGGAGGGGATGTGGCAAAGTTGGGACATTAATGCATTGCTGGTAGAGTTGTGAACTGATCCAAGCATTCTGGATGGCAATTTCAAACTATGCTGAAAGAGCTATAAAAGAATGCCTGCCCTTTGATGCAGTCATCTCATTGTTCGGTTTGTAACCCAAAGAGATCATAGATAAACAGACTTGTACGAAAATATTTATAGCTGTGCTTTTTGTGGTGGCCAAACATTGGAAAAGAGGGTATGCCCTTCAATTGGGGAATGGTTGAACAAATTGTGGTATATGCTGGTGATGGAATACTATTGTGCTCATAGGAATAATAAACTGGATGTATTCCATGTTAACTGGAAAGACCTCAAGGAACTCAAGCAGAGTGAAAGGAGCAGAGCCAGAAGAGCATTGTACACATATACCAATACACTGTGGTAAAATAGAATGTAATGGACTTCTGTACTAGCACCAATGCAATGACCCAGGACAATTCTGAGGGGCTTAGGGAAAAGAATGCTACCCGCACTCAGAGGAAGAACTACAGGAGATGAAACACAGAAGGAAAGCAATTCCTTGAACACATGGCTAGAAGTGGACATGATTGGGGATGTAGACTTGAAACTACCACACCAATGCAACTATCAACAATTTGGAAATAAGTCTTGATCAATGACACATGTTAAAACCAGTGGAAATGCTTATTGACTATGGGGGGCGGGTGAGGAGGTCGGGTGATGAAGGGGAAAGTAAGAACATGAATCATGTAACCATGATAACTTTTCTAAAAAATAAAAGTTAGTTTAAAAAAAAATTTTAAAAGAACGAGTTGATTAACAACTTTAGCAAAGTTGCAGGGTACAAGATATACGCACATAAATCATGAGTGTTTCTATATATTTCCTAAAAAATGTCAGCAGTAGGAATTAGAAAGAAAAACTCCATTTAAATTTACTCTAGACAATATAAAATATTTAGGAATATATCTGCCAAGAGAAATACAAGAATTATTTGAACACAAGTACAAAGACTTTTCACACAATTAAAACTAGATTTAAATAATTGGAAAAATATTAATTGCTCCTCAGTAGGATGCTTTAATATTATAAAAATGATAATCCTACCCAAATTAATCTTCTTATTCTATGCCATACCTATCAAACTACCTAAAAACTTTCTTTACAGAATTAGAAAAAAAATATAACAGTGTTCATCTAGAACAGGGGTCGGCAACATATGGCTCTGAAGTCATATCTGGCTCTTTTGTGGGACAGATATAGCTCTTTCTGCAGGGGCCATAATGTCAATTTTTTTCCAGGCTCTGTTACAGGAGCGAGCACTGTTACAGGAGCACGCAATGTGAGCACTGTAAGGCTCTCATGAAATTACATTTTAAAAAATGGGGCTTTTATGGCTCTCATGGCCAAAAAAGTTGCAGACCCCTGATCTAGAAGAACAAAAGATCAAGAAAATCAAGGGAAAAATGAAAAAAATGTGAATGATGGGAGCCTAGCAGTACCAGATCTTAAACTGTATTATAGAGCAGTGATTATCAAAACAATATGGTACTGGCTAAAATACAGAAGGGTGGGTCAATGGAATAGCCTAGGGGTAAAGACCTCAGCAAGTTAATGTTCGATAAACCTAAAGATTCTGGCTTTTGGGACAAAAACTCAGTATCTGACAAAAATTTCTGGGAAAATTGGAAAACAGTATGGGGAAAATTATGTTTAGGTAAACATCTTACATCCTATACCAAGATAAATTCAAAATGGGTAGATAACTTAAATATAAAAAGTGAAATCATGAATAAATTACATAAATATAGGATGGTATATCTGTGGATCTGAAGGAATTTCAGACCAAGCAAGAGATAGAGAACACAAAAAGTTAAATGAATGACTTTGATTATATCAAATTAAAAAGATTTTGTACAAAAAAAACCAATATAACCAAAATTAGAAGGAAAGCAATAAACAGGGAAAATTTTTTCGTAACAAAACTCTCTGACAAAGATTTAATTTCCGAAATATATGAGGAACTAAGTCAATTTTACAAAAAAGAATCAAGCCATTCCCTAATCGACAAATGATAAAGGGACATGAATAGGCAGTTTTCACAGGATGAAATCAAAACTATCAATAAGTACATAAAAAAGTGTTCTAAATCCATTCTTATTAGAGAAATTCAAATTAAAACTGTGAGGTACCACCTTACACCTAGTGTACTGGTCAATATGGCAACAAAGGAAAGCAATAAATGTTGGAGGGGATGTAGCAAAATTAGAACACTGATACATTGCTGGTGGAGTTTTGAATTGGTCCAACCATTCTGGAGGGCAATTTGGAATTATGACCAAAGGCTTTTAAAAGAATGCCTCCTCTTTGACCCAGTCATGCCACTGCTGGGTTTGTACCCCAAAGAGATAATAAGGAAAAGGACTTGTACAAAAATATTTATAGCTGTTCTTTTTGTGCAAAAAAAATTAGTAAATGAGGGGGCGTCTATCAATTGGGGAATGGCTGGATAAATTGTGGTATATGGATGGAATATTATTGTGCTAAAAGGAATAATGAACTAGAGGAATGTCATGTGAAGTGGAAAGACCTCCAGAGATTGATGCAGAGTGAAAGGAGCAGAACCAGGAGAATATTGTACACAGAGACTGATACATTATGGCACAATTTAATGTAATAGACTTTTCTACTAGCAGCAATGCAATGACCCTGGATAATACAGAGGAACTTATGAGAAAGAACACTATCCACATCCAGAGAAATAACTGTGGAAACCGAAATGCAGAAGAAAAACATATGATTGATCACGTAGTATGATATGGATATGATCAGGGTTTTTGTTTTATTAAAAGTTCACTCTACCACAAATATGAAGAACATGGAAATAGGTTTTGAACAATGATACATGTATAAACAGGTAGAACTGCTTGTCAGTTTAGGAGGGAGGAGGAAAGAAATGGGAGGCAATCATGAATCTTGGAACCATGGAAAATTTTTCTAAATAAAAAAGGGAAAACAATTTTAAAAAATAACTTGTCCTAGAATTTTATTTTTTTCATTGAAGGCAACTAGGTATTTCTTATCATATTTTATAATTATATAATTAATACCCTTCCCAGTGCAAAAAGATCAAAGATAAAACTAGGACATGTTACATGAACCAAAATAGAGGGGAATGAAGTAGATAATTAAAGCTGAGGAAAAAAGACTGAATAATATAAGTAATAATAATAATAATAATATAAGTAAATATAAAAAAGTTGAATATTTTAAAATAAAAAAATCAAATTTTCCAATTTACTTATTAGACTCTGTGAGATTCATATTGTAAAGTAGAATTCTAGCTGCAGAGAAGGATTCAGGCAACAGTTCAGAATTCCATAGGGCCCCCTGAGAATTCTGAGAGAGGGGGCAGTTATAAGCATTTGGGTCCTGGGTTTAGAGTAGGCAGGCCACTCTGCTTGCTGGGTCTTGGGTCCTGGGTTGCTCTTGGGGCTTGAGGCTTGAATCTGAGCAAAGCCATTTTAGTTCCTACCTGCCAACCTACTTTACCTGGATTTGACATTTAACTACATCACAGTTACCTCTGTTTAGTTATTTAAATATAGAGGGAGAATATTTATAGGGATAGAGAGCAGATTAGCTATTCAGGTTACCTTCCTCCTTTGTGGGGATGGGCTGCTTGGACATATCAGTTTGAGGGCTTCCCAGACCTTATTAATCCTTATTTCTTCTCCTTTCCTTCCTATTTCCACCTTGTTATTAAACCTGTTATCAATTGAGAGCAGTGCCTAGTTACATATTTGGGATATACTCACAACCTCCTCATGCTGAGTTCCTCCTGCTTTGTAACTCAGCAATAAAATCTATCCTCTGTGCTTGTCAGCTTCAAAGACATCAAGCTTCTCCTATTCTATCCTATGCAATCATGTGGGGAAATACTTTAGAGAAAGTTATCATCTTTAGGAGTTTCATTTTCCCTAGTATACTGACTGAGCCCAGAAGATAACAGATCAACCTCCATATTGTAACTGACTTTTTAACTGCCTGGTGGGAGGGGTGAAGTGAAGGAGCTCTCAGCAAGATCATACCCCTCCCTTCAGTCAAGCCTGTTTGTGGGGGTATGTATGTGTCCTCTCAATAGACCAAAGAATCAGAGAGATTTGATCCTACAGACTTCTGTCATTTTATAACTTCCCAAATTCAACAGCTCACATCTGTTTTCATGTAATACTCCCAGATAGTTAGATCTTATCCATTATACAACTGCATTGTCTTTCTATTTATACTTTGACACTAAAGATAAAACATTTAAAGCACCAACTGAGGTATTAGTTATCAATCTTCTTGCCTTTAGTGCCTTGTGGAAAGTGTGATCTTTATAATACTGGTAGTTCTTCCTGCTGTTGCTTTTCCAGAAGACAAAAGAAAGACCTCAGCCTGAAACTTTATTAGGATTTTTCAGGAGGGAAAGAGCTTATTACATAGGTATAAAATTTTATATGTAATATATACACACACGAATATTTGTGTTTAAGTTTTATAGATATTTGCCCTTTTTTCACTTTTCTTTATGTTGATATGTACTATTATCCAGATATATAAGGGAAAATTGACTTGTTTGGCTGTGGACCACTCCTTTATTTCCTCTTTGCTTCTTTTTCAAAGCCCCAGTGCATACCAACTTGGTAAAATAATATCATTGTGTTTCAGTTATCAGGTTATTCAAATAGAGTGGTGGTTTGAGTCTGAATCATGCAAATGGCTAATTCCATTTCTCGACCTCACTTTCCATGTTTCATCAGCAAGAGATAGTAAAACTGCCAAGGGAAAATTATATTTATGTTTCAGAATTTAAAAATAGACTACTTCAGACAGACCTATTCATCATTTTCTGCTTATACTTCCCAGTGACCAAGTTCTGAGTCAAGATAAACTATTCTGGAAATATCTTACATAGGTTACAGTTATCATCCCACCAACTTTCAATCAATTCCTAGAAATACTTCTTGTAAATAGACATGGCTTATGTTCTTCTAGTTGGACAGAGTCCTACCAAAAAAATGAGAGATAATGGAGGATTCAATCTGAAACCACAGGAGAGTTTGAAGGACTGAAATAAATACAGCTGATATAGAGAAATATTGATCCATGTTAATATGAGATTTTTTTGAACACTGTATGTGTATGGTGTGGCAGGGGTAAAAAGAGAACTATCTTTTCACAGTGACCGTCACAGGCATAGAGTTCTCACTGAAACATTTCTAATACTAGGTTATTAAAGAAAGAACTGTTAGAGAAAGAAACATAGGAAAGACTTACTCGATCAATAAAGTTTAAAAGAGAGTAAAAATAAATGTAACACACTTTCATTCAGACCTAATTATAAACATTCAGAAAGAAGTTCTTTGAATCCTCATAGTCTCTTGCTTTCATGCAATGTCCAAAGATTGTCTTGTAATATCTTTAATGTACCCAGCGATCCTGGTTCATTTCTTTAATTAATGCCTTTTACTTCATCTATTAACATAATGGTCTGCTGTATCCCAATTTCTTATATCATGGATTCATATTTCTACATATAAATGGAGCTTAAATAAATAGAAAATGAATGCTTTAAGGAAAATATTAAGCTCCTCAGATCAACCTGTTTAACTGATCAGTCATTACCTCCTTTATTTAACTTTTTGTTCTAAAATAATTTTCTGTATAGCAACACTGAGATACAAACATATATATATATATATATATATAGACAGACAGACAGACAGAAAGAGGGAGAGAGTTTTATAGTATAATTCATTTCTTCGTCATTTTTAAGCACAGGGCCACATAGCTAGTGAGTGGCTGAGACTGGATTTGAAATGAATTGTTCCTCACTCCAAGTCCAGAACTTTATTCCCCAAGCCACCAACCCACCCTCCCTTTTTTTTGGTGAAAGATAATAATTGATTTACATTATTCATTGTTTTATTTATGACTAGAAAAAGAGTGAAACAAATGTGGATAAATTATACTTGGTTTAATGTAAAATTAATAAAATTATTCTATTTATATTCTTTTGTTAATTATTTTTCCAAATTTGTTTCAGTCCGTTAAGTATTTATTGAATACCTACTTCAATATTTGCTAAGGTAGATGAGAAAAAACAGCTACTTTTTAAGATGAGTAAAAAAAGTATGAGAAATTTTATACCACTCAGAGTTCAGACTGTTAGACATTGTTTATATAAAAAGAAAAGTGGATCAATGTGACACAATATTAGATAAGCAAAAAACAGGAATAAAAATAGTAGCCCCCTTGTTCAGTGAACCAAAGAGTACAAATTACTGTTGAAAGGTTTCCTTTATTGACTGGGATTGTCAAGGAAACTAATGGCAATGTGAAAAGAATTAGATTTAGTCCAACATCTTTAACCTTCCCAAATCACCCCATAAGAAAAAGTTAGAAGAAAGCTAATGCAAGTGGGTAGGAAAGGTTTGATATCCAAATAAGGGTGGATATCATAAAAGAAGTAGACATATTTGATTACATAAGATATTAAAGTTTTGTCATAAATATATATGTTTACATAAATATCACAAATATATAATAAGCAAGATACATTCTCAATGACATGATTAAAGCATATGGAGTTTTCAAAAGAAGTGCAAATCACAAATCATCACAAGAAAATCAGACTCCAGATCATTAAGTATAAGAAAAATACATTGAAAAAATGTTTTTCTTATATCACACAGAGACAAAGATGGAAAGATTGAAGATAAAACATATACAATCTTAATTCCTTTCTGGAGCTGTGTAGTGACTCAATCATTGTCTTTCAATTTGTGTAATGCAAGGTGGCTAACAGAAACTTTTTGCTTCTCTAATTTCTAACGGTCACAAAAAGTCAGTTAAACATCTTAGAATCTTCAGAAAGTCAGTTAGAACTTAAAGCTATAAATAGAGGTGAAGTTCCAACTGACAAGGCTTTTGCCTTCTGGTTTTCGCTGTGGCTGGAGGCTTTTGCTTTGGACTTTCAGCTTTGGCCTAATTGCTTTGGCCTTGGACTGTGCTCATTTCTCCAGACCTCTTCCTGATCTCCCATCTCCATCCTTCCTCTTCCCTGATTTTCCTTTGGGTTCTGTTTGGAAGGGAGGGCTTGGTGATTGAACATTGTGGGTTTTAGTTTCTTTAGATAATTAGAGTATCCTCAAATAAGTTACCCCTAGATTTGATAAAGGCTTTTCTTAAAAGGCAGTAAAATCTTCCTGACTGGAAGAGCCAGGCTCTCTCAGTCTAAACCTCTCCGTGACCCATCCTCCACCATCACCCTCTCCCTAGCAGTAGTTAGAAAATCCTAAATCCCTCTCCCCTTCTGACTGACCCTGGTATTAATAAATCCCCTTGTTACCTATTCAAACCCTCTGGTGAATCATTGTGTCAAAAATTAAGACAAGGGTTCAAGAGGAAGGAATCATTTTCTTTTATTTCTTAAAAAACTCAGGTATCCATCTTGGCAGGAAGTACCTCCCCAAGACTTCTTCCAGCCATCAGTTTGACTGGCAGGGAGGGGCCCCCTTGACTCCTCCCTCAAGAGCCTGGAGAAACTAACAAGAGAAACCCTCCAGCCAAACCTAAACATTTCTTACTGGCCCTAATTTCCTCCCTGTATCCTCTGTCTCAAGCCTCTGGGAATAAACCTGTTTCAGCTGCCCTCTCCTACATACCCCATTTCCCTTATCTCCTATATACCTTCCCTTACCTTCTTTCCTCCTCCAATCACCTTATAATCTTCCCTATTCCCCTTTATCCTTCCTCACACCTAAATTGCTTTTAATTTGACCCTATTCAGGTTACCTTACCTATTCTTTGATAACATTTGGAATTAGGTAAAAAGTAATTAAACTGCCCAAAGCAAATGATCATAGGTACAGAGGTCTAAAATACTCATACTTGTGGTAACAAAGAATTGAAAGCAAAGTTGTTGTTAGAGAATGACTGAAAAAAGTGAAATATAATTGAGCAGTAAGAAGTAACAAATGATGAGTGTGAAAAAGCAGAATAAAAAAAATCCACAGTCAAATCCTGAGCTACTAAAATCAACAAAGCTTCTAGAAAGATCATGAAGGACAACTTACTTTGTTTTCCACCACAATGGCCAAGAGGACTACTATTTTTATATGTTAAATGTATATGTATACAAACACATGTACTAGTTCATCCAAAAATTTCAACAGGTTTCATAGGAATTTATCTGTTCTATAAAAAAAATCTTTTCTTGAGTGAAGTTCTAAGATGATGTTATATTAGAGGATCTCCCAAGAAATAAAAATTGTTCTTTTCTCTTAAAGAGAGAGAAAAATTTAAAATGTAGATACTCTCATTCTGGGAAAAAGAGGAGTTCATTAGGATGCCACATTTTTGTTGTTTTAAATGAGTTAATAGTGACAAATATGTATGAAGTATACAACTTTCCCCACAAGTTGACTTTGAAATGATACTCCAGGATGATAAGGGATATTGAACTGGATTTAGATGAGGAATACTCTTATCTGAACAGATTCAAATTCTATGACATGGAAACAGAGCCCACAGATATATTAGTTTGCAAAGCACTCACTTTGTAACAACCAAGGAGGTAGGCAATATATGCTATCAGTTATATTAATGCACACACATACATACACATATATGACTTTTCCACATCCACAAGAAAGGAAGAGAGAAACTCTGAGATCAAAGAGGAGATATTGCTAGTAGTTAAAAAGAAACAATTCAAATATTATGGAGTCATAGTCAGTATAACACTAGATTTAGCAGCTTCTATATTAATGAATCAAAGGGCTTCAAATATGATATTCCAGAGGGCAAAGGAGTTAGAACTTCAACAAGAATCACTTACCGAGCAAAACTGAGCATAGTATTTTAGGAGACAAAAGGAATATTCACTGAAAGAGAGGACTTTCAAACATCCCTGTTGAAAAGACAAGAGCTAAATGGAAAATTTGACTCTCAAATATAAGATTTAAGAGAACCATAATAAGGTAAAAAGGAAAAAGAATTCAAAAGACATTCAATAGGTCAAATTATTTACATACCTGCATAGGAAAATGATTCCTGTAACTCTTAAGTTAGGAAGAATATACAGAGAGCAAGAAAGGATGTAAGTTGAACGTGATGGGATGATATAACAAAATTAAATCAGGGCATGAAAAAGGGGAATGCTTTCAGAAGAGGGGAAAGGGAAAATAGGAAAATAGAACAGATTACATTATCTTACATAAAAAAGAAAGTAAAGAGCTTTTACAATGATAGGGAAAATGAGGGAAGTTGGGAAAGGAGTATGTGAAATCTTACTCTCATTTTAATTGGCTTTCAGGGAAGAACATAAACAATCAAGTGGATACAGAAATCTATCTTACTCTAAAGGAAAGTTATAGGGAAAGAAATGAAAGAAGGGGGTAAGTGATAGAAAAGAAGCCAAACTGAGGAAGGTTGTGGTCAGAAACTAAATAGGAAAATAAGATGGAGAGTAATACACAGTAATAATAATGAGGTAAAACATTTTTATAAGTATTTCTAATAAAGACGTTATTTAAACACATAAAGGAATGAGTCAAATATGTAAGAATCCAAGTCATTCCCAAAGTGATGAGGAAATCAACAGGTATTTCTCAGTCTCATAATATCAAGCAGTGATATAACAATACATACCCTGTGACCCAGGATTATCATTGCTTGGTTTGTAACTTAAAGAGGTAAACAAAAAAGGGGAAGGGCCCATATATACAAGTATATTTAAAGCAGATCTTTTTGTGGGGGCAAAGTATTAGAGACTGAGGGAAAACTCATTAATCAGGGATTGACTAAGTTATTGTATATGGTTATAATGAAATATTTTTGTGAGTAGGAGGAGGTCAGAAAAACATAGAAAGACTTACACACCTGAAGCAGAGTGAAATAAGCAGAACCAGGAAAGCACTGTATACATAGTGAATAAAATACTGTACAATGACCAATTATGAACTGACAACTAATCTCAGCAAAACAATGATCCAAAACAATCTCAAAGGGGTCATTAAAAAAAGAATTATATATTCTTTCAGAAAAGGAACTGACAAAGTCTGAATCCAAACTAAAGCAAACTTGTCACTTTCCTTATTAATTTTTTTTGTTGTAGTTTCCTTCCACAAAAGGATTAATATGGAGAATGTTTTATATTTTCACAAGAAAATTTATATTGGATTGCTTAATATAGGTTTGGAGGGGAAGGGAAGCATTCAAGACACAAAATTCTTTTTAAATGTTCTAATTCACCCTTAGCTACCAGAACAAAAACAGAGAAAGGCAATGCTAGACCAATATCCCCAAAGATTACTGATATAAAATTTTAAAATAAAATACTAGTAATGTGATTACAGTTAAATATCACACAGATCATTCACTATGACCAAGTGGTATTTATACCAGGAATATAGGGATGGTTTAATATTAGGAAAACTCTCAATGTATAATTTATGATATCTATAACAAAAACAATAGAAATCATATGATTATCCCAATAGATACAGAAAAAAAACCTTTTTAAAATAAAATATAACACTCATTCATATTAAAAACCCAAGGTCATGGGAATAAATAGAGCTTTCTTAAAAATGATAAGTAGTAACTATCTAAAACCATCAGTAAGCATTATCTGCAATGGGGACCATATAGAAGCCTTTCCAATAAGATCAGGAGTAAAGCAAGGATGCCCATTATCATCACTATTATTGAATATTGTACTAGAAATATTAGCTATAGACATAAAAGAATAAAAAATAAATTGAACTGGAAAAATAAATTACAATAGGAAATAGAAAAACAAAATTACCACTTATCCCAAATGATATGATGACATACTTAGGGAATCCTATAGAATCAAACACAGAACTCAAGAGAATTACCATAAGGTAATTAAGAGAATGGAGGTAGGGGGGAAGCTTTTTTATTTTTTGCATCCTGTAACTTTTCTGAAGTTATTAATCATTTCAACTAGTTTTTTAGTTGATTTTCTAGGATTCTTTAGGTATACATCATAGCGTCTTTGAAGAGTGATAATTTAGTTTCCATATTACCTACTTCAATGCCTTCAATTTCCTTTTCTTCTCTGATTGCTAAAGCTGGAATTTCTAGTACAAAATTAAATAATGTTGGTGATAATGGGGATCCTTGCTTTATTCCTGATCTTATTGAGAAGGCTTCTAATATCCCCATTGCAGATGATCCTTATTAATGATTTTCAATAAATGCTACTTATTATTTTAAGAAAAGGCCCTTTTATTCCTATACTTTCTAGTATTTTCAAAGGCTTTTTCTGAATTTATTGAGATAATCATGTGATTTCTGTTCATTTGGTTATTGTTATAGTCAATTATGCTCATGGTTTTCCTAATATTAAATCAGATTTACATACCTGGCAAAAATCCCACCTGGCTTTAGTGACTAGTGATATATTGCCATAGTCTCTTTGCTAGTATTTTATTTAAGATTTTTGAATCATTGTTCATTATGGAAATTGGTCTGTAATATTTTTCTCTCTTTTTAGTCCTCCTGGATCAGGTATCAGCACAATGTTTGTTTCATAAAAAGAATTTGTTTATTTCTTTAAATAGTTTAAATAGTATTGGACTTAATCATTCAATAAATGTTTGGTGGAATTCACTTGTGAATCCATCTGGCCCTCGGAACTTTTTTCTTGGATAGTTTTTGGATGACTTACTCAATTTCTTTTTCTGAGATGGGATTATTTAAGTATTGGATTTTCTATTTTGTTCATCTAGGCAATTTATATTTTGGTAAATATTCATCCATTCCACCTAGATGGTCATATTTATTGTCATATATCTTTGCAAATACCTCCTAATAATTACTTTAATTTCCTCTTCATTAGAGATGAGATCATCTTTTTCATTTGTGATACTGATAATTTTATTCTTTTATTTCTTTTTTTAATTCAAATTAACCAATATTCTACCCATTTTATCTTTTTCATAGAACCAGCTCCTAGAATTCTTTATTCAATTTTTATTTTACTTTCAATTTTATTAATTTCTCATTTGATCTTTAGGATTTTCAATTTAGTCTTTAATTGGAGATTTCTACTTTGTTCTTTCTCTTTTTTTTTTAGTTGCATGCCCAATTCATTGATCTCTTTTTTTCTCTATTTTATTTATATAACCATTCAGGGATATAAATTTTCCCGAGTCTTGCTTTGGTTGTATCCTATAAATTTTGATATATTCTATCCTGAATATCATTATCTTCAATTAAATCAGTGAATGTTTTTATGATTTGTTCTCTGCTTGACCAGTTTTGTTTCTTTTCTTGAAAGCTATTTCTCTTTGCGGTTCTTTCACTCCTGTATTCATTTTGTGGTGTTTTTAAAATATTGATTGGAGGGGATTCTGATGATGACCTTTAGCTTCTCTGCCTAACTCGACCATCTTGGTTCTGCCCATGGATGTCTCTGACCCACCAATTTTGAAGAATTAGATTATTTAGTTTCCAATTAATTTTAATTTGCCTTTCCATAGACATTTTTAGGGTTAGGATTTTCTTTTGCTATTTGCTCATTTTCCTAGCCTTTTTTCCTATTGTGGATTGGGAATTCTGAAAGCTGATGATTCTGTCTCCTCTATTTCTGGCTTACAGGGATAGGTACTGTAAGATATTTTTCCCTGTGACTAGGTCTTCAACATATTAGGGCAGCCTTGAAAGGGCCAAGGCTATGGACTTCTGGTTCTCTCTGCCAGTCAGTGTGAGTACCTGATACTTCAATGGGTGGGTCTGAGGTGCCCTTTTTTTTTGGCTTAGATTGTGTCCTGGATCCTGAAGTTGTGTTCTGAGTCATGGTACTTAGTGCAGAAGGTGAGGAGGTGGTTGGCCAGCACTCCTCTATATATTTTTGCTGCTAGTTCCTCTTTATCCCATAAAAATCAGTTCACTCCACCTATCTTTCAAGTTGTATTTGACAGAATAGCCCCCTAACTTTGTCTTGCTGTTTGTTTTTGACTTCTATTATTTTAAGGAATTTTTTAAAGATCTGTTTAGAAGGACTATCAAAACTTTTGCTACTACTAAGCCACCATCTTGGCTCTGCCCCCCATACACACACCCCAATTATTTCTTCTAATATGGTATCCAAGCTCTTTTATTAACTATGACCTTCAGGTTTTCTGATGATGCTTAAACTAGCTCTCTTGGAACTATTTTCCACATTGGTCAGTTTTCCAGTGAGTCATTTTAGATTTTTCTTCCATTTTTTCACTTTTTATTTTTCTTATTATTTCCTGAAGTATTATGGTTTCATTAACTTCTGTTTGTCTAGTTCCAATTTTTTAGTTATTTCCTTCCTTATGTTTTTGTGTTTCCTTTTCCATTTGGTCAATTAACTCTTTAAAAGATTGTTTTCTTTGGTGTTTTTGTTGGTTTTTGCCTCCATTTTGATTTGATCCATTCTATTTTTAGGAAGTTCTTTTATCCAATACATTTTTGTGTTTCTGTTTCCTTTTGGTCTATTCTAGTTTTATGGGAGTTGATTTCTTCAGGGAATTTTTTCCTAGCGTTTGTTTTTCTGTCAGTTCTCTTATTATTTGATTTTTTAACTTCTTTTCAACTTCTATTAGTGGTTCTTTTGGGGACCAATATAATTTCCCACTTTCCTTTGACCCTTCACATGTTGTTTTTTGGCATTGCTTTTTCTCTTTAGACTTCATATTTTGTTCTTCCTTGTTTCTAAAGTAACTTTCTACAGTTAGATTTTTTTCTCTGTCTGTTGCTCATTTTCCTAGTTTTTTTCCTGATATTATCTCTCTTTTAAAGTGTTTTTTTTTCCCTCTGGTCTGGAGACTGCCTGGGTAGGAAGCAATATGCAGCCCTTTTAACTTTTCTTAGCTTGGCTACTCTTGGCTAGTTAATGGGGACATGGAGTGTGCCAAACTCAAATTAGCTAGCCAGAGGCCAGATGATTATGTCAGTGTTTCTCTCCAACTCCAACCTTTACTATCTAAATAAATAACTATAAATTAATATTCAGTATATAGAGAATTTAATCCTAACAGGGGAGGGACCAAACTTAGATTCTCAATGTTCTATATTTTTTAATTATTATTCCAACCAAAAAGGAATATTTAAAAGTTTGTAATTCAGTGTAATGGAAAGTCTTCTTTCCTATACATGTAGGATTACACAATCCTTGAGGTAGTTTCCATCACAAATCCTGTCAGCCTATAAACAGGTGTGAACAAGTATGAGAGTGAACATGAGACAAATATACCATAAAATAGAAGGGTTCTGAATCATGACAGGGGATCTAACACCTTACCTTGTTCCAAACAAGAGATCTTTATTGTTTCACAGATATTTTCAACCCATGCTACTTACACTTTTATCATCTTCCTTCTTCAAAATACAGATATTTGACTGACAATTTAAGGTCAGTCTCTAATAGTTAAGGTTTTTCTTTTTCCTAATATTTCCCAGCACTACATCCTTACTTTGTTTTGTAGCCTTTTTCAGACTATGTCTTTGTCTGTGCATTTTCCTTTCCTTCTAATTCACTTGTAGATGTTATCTCTCCACATTAGAATGTACATTGCTTTGTATATAGTTACTGTGTTGCTTGCTTAGATTTTTATCCGCAATGCTTGACATGGTGTTTCACACATAGAAAGCACTTAATAAATATTTATTTCTTCATTCATGTATTCAGCTAAAATTATTAAAATGCATATCAATTTACTCCTTATAAACATAAATTATACATCCTTTTTTCAGTCAACGCAAATTTATTAAGTATTCATAATGTACTACAAACTATGTGTAGTAAGATAATTTATCTCTCCATTGTTTCACTTTGTTGATGTCATTTCTCAGAGACTTGGAGACCAACTACCACTAAGTAAATCCAGGTATAGACAAGCCCCTCATAGAAAGGATGTTAAAAGGAATCCAGGAACCAAAGATATAGGAAACTGATCCCACAGGCACTTCCCCCCTGCACAATGCCAGGCAAATTAAGAAATTATGGTTGGTTTCTGAGATATGATGTGTGAGAGTTAGTGGGTGGAGAAAAGAGCTTATAAAGTCAGACCAGGGGCCTGTTCAAGGTCTTCTGGCTGGATCATGATTGTGAAGGAACTCTTGTCAGTGATGAGTTTCAATCCATCATGGTGGCCAATAGAGTAGTGACCTAAGTAACTCTCAACCTCTTTCCTACATTTCTCTCTCTCTCTACTACTACTACTACTTTGATTTAGTAAAGTTATTAAAGCTACTATCAGCCTTACAATTTAATTTTAATTATTATACATATTTAGTCCAAGAGAATATAGATAAAATTGTACATATTTCAGTGTGTATGTGGTTGGGTAAGACATCTCAATTTCTGGTAGGAAAGCTCTATTGTGCCAAAAAGAAAATGAAATAAGTTTCTCTGTTGTTTCTTAGTTTGTTTGTTTCTCACTATAATAGTGGGTCTAAAAGATGAATTCTTCCAGAATTTGAAGAAAACTTTATTTCTAGTACTAAACTAATAGGATTGGCCTTACTAACTACTAAGAAAGAGTAACATATTCATTTTGTTCTCTCTCTCTCTCTCTCTCTCTCTCTCT